>NC_041398.2:139404229-140004229 GCF_900747795.2 Erpetoichthys calabaricus | reverse complement strand
GCTAGATATTTTCATTTAGTATCCTATTTTTTAAGTGTATTAATCTAGTGTTATAAAAAGTCTCCGGATAGGTAATGTACTGAAGTGTTGTAATTAGGTCATGCTAAAGCATCTGAGGGTTATAAATTCTTTAGCGTCACTATTTTAATCAGAATGTACTTTTGTTTTGGTTATTGGCAGCTTTTCAATATTTGATGTTCAATTTTGTAGCTGTTGAGTTTTTGATTTTATATTTTGATTTAGGATTTAATTTAGTTATTTCTTGGATTTTGTGTTAATTGATTCTTCTCCTTTGGCCCTGTTTGTATTTAACTATTACTAGATTTTGTGTTTTGTTCAGAATTAATAATATATTGTTTTGTTAATTAAATATTCTTAAATATCGGCACCATTTTTTAAGTTTTTCTACACAGTTTTCTTCTCCTCTTTGCAGTTTGTGATGTATTCATAACAAAAAGTATCAACATCTGCGGTAGGTTGGCACCCTGCCCAGGATTGGTTCCTGCCTTATGCCCTGTGTTGGCTGGGATTGGCTCCAGCAGACCCCCGTGACCCTGTGTTCGGATTCAGCGGGTTGGAAAATGGATGGATGGATGAAAGTACCAACACACAAACATGCCACAATTAAACAAACTTCTCAACTTGCAATCAAAAATATATTGGTGCAATATGAGTACTATATCATTTTCTTTTAACCTGATGTTCAGCAGTTTTTAACTTTGCCAATGGAGAACAATCAACAGATTATTGTACCGTAAATATGAAAGCCAGCAGGAGTCTAAACCTGTCCTTTCCAGAGCTCTCTAGAAAGCCTCAACTGCAACACCAGTTACTTATTACTTAGTCAAATTATCATTTGTAATTATTCATTTGTTTGCAACCTTGTACCCAGTGCTGCATGAATTAGCTCTACCACTCCATTATACTGATTAAAAATGGTTGTATTGTACTTCATTGAGCTCTCCAATGAAATTGACTCACATTTAGTAAAATACAGTATAACTAGAACATTTCACATGTGCCTTAATCTTAACAAATGAATCAGCTTACCTTTACAGAGACATACTGAACTTCTTTGGTGACGAGCAGTAACAAAACTCAATCTGGCTGTGCTGTAAGTTGACATCAAACTCTTATTTAAAGTGATCATCTCATCACAAAACTTTAATGGACACTCCAATCCCGAGCAAAGCTTCTTGATTACTTTGAGAATCCGAACTCCAGTCATCTCTTCAATTTCTGCCACTGAATTGTTGAGCTTTCGAAAAAGTACATCATGTGAGTGCACAAAACTGCCTGACTTCTCGACAGCAAGCAGGAGGTCCAGATTAGAAGTCTGTTCCTGAGGTTGAAGGCTAAGAATCTGAATATCATTTCTCTTTACTCCCAAAACGTTTCTAACAGCCCTTTGGAAATTCCTCCAATAGTCCCCAATGAATTCTTCAGGTGCAATATTTGCAAATCTAAAACCAATGGAATGATTGAGCATTTCTTGAGTGACCTGTTTTATGTGTACATTAATGTCAGCTGCCACTGTAAACTTTCCATCTGTGACAGTAACATTCAGAGAGTATTGTCCTACATCTAATCCTTTGCGGGCAATCAGTTTTCCATCTGTGCTTGAGACAGAGAACAAACTTTCAGACTTGGAACCCTGATTGTAGGTAAGAGTGTCATAAATATCCTGGTCTGTGGCATGAATCTTTCCAATGACCCCTCCCATATATTCCTCACCATGGGTTGTTATGAAGATTTCTAGTGGAAGTATAGCTGGAGGATAAATACTTTCTTCAATAACTCTAATACTGATGAAAGTAGTTGAAAACAACTGCGGTTTACCATTGTCAGCCACCTAATTGCAGAAAAACAAAGAAAAACAGTTCTGTGATAAATATTTGAAAAGAAAAAAGTGAAAAAAAATCATTAAAGTTTTAACTTGAAGCAATTTTCTTAATAGCAAATTTGCAGTATTAAAACCCTGAAATACTTATATCTTAGGTGCCATACAAATAGGGGGATTTGTTTCATGGGGCAACAAAGTCTACTAGAATGTTTTTAATTTTAAAAGACATATTTTCTTGTTATACAAAAGTCAGGGTTTTATTTCTGACTCAAGTATTTTTTCCTTTTATTTATTACATTTATTGCTTTTTTAATAAATCTGTATAAATTCTGTTTTTGAATATGCTTTGTTATTATTTGCTAATATATCTGCTAGTTCCTGCTTATATATTCATTGTCTTCTTTGTAATAAGCCTATGGGGGCAGGCTCTCTAAACGCAGCAGCTGTGGGACCTCACCCAGACCTTTATAAGAATGCAACCATGGCTATGCAGCACATTGACATTTTTGTCTTTGTGAGTAATCCTGTTTTTTGACTTTTTTAAGCATTGCTTTTAACTTATTTTGCTTTTTTGTTAGTATTGTTTTAGTTATTTTGGGACAGGGATTTATTTACATTAGAATTTTGGGGGACAGGCTCGTTTTGATTCCTAGGCCTCATGTTACACCAGAGGGTAGATTTTAGAAGAAAAGCCCAAAGCTGAATTTTGTGAGCTGGTAATTATAACAGCAGTGTAAATATTTCACTTCTGATAAAATGCTTGCAAGTACAATAAAAGCCTGAATAAGCAATTTTTTTTATTTTTTCTTTTGAAATTATGCTAACATCTGTCTTCTCAAGCAATTTTTCTTGTTTCACCAAAAAACTCTTGCCACCAGGTATTTTGTTTATAATCCAATACCTTTTAGTACTTTTACCTTAGCTTCATACTTAAAACGCCCCAAGTACTCACACTAGCAATTGTTTCACGTTGGTTCTGTAAACATTAAAGCCTACTCAATATTATGAATGCAGACACTTGCGCTGTTCAAGGTTCCTGGAGACGCACTAAAATACAGCCGATTCGTTCTTTCACCTTGAGGTTTAGCATCATTAATGCTGACTGCTCGGCAAAGCAGCTTGCATCCAGCATTTAGATTAATTGTCTTGGACAGCATTAAGATGCCTAAAGCCAAAAAATTTCAAAGAAATTCAGCTTGCAAATATGTGTGTTGGCAAAAGCAAATTGGATATACACTTCTCATTTTCCAAGTCGATACACAATAACATTTTCTGTTTGTGATAGATTTAAAAAGGTTCCAAATAATACCTCAAGTAAATTATCCTTCCAACAAAGCAGTGTTATATTTTTAAAATATGATAACACAATTAGGGTATATAGAAGAACATGCCGCAAATATAAATAAACATGTCTTAAGTACAAGGGATAAAACAAAAAGTATAATAAACAAATTTTTAAAAAATAAAAGGCACCTGAACATGTAGTAAATAGTGATCATTTTTATCATGAGCAAGTGAAGCTGAGACAGCCAGTACTCCCAGCTGGTTAATTTCAAACACATTTTCTTCATTTCCACTTATAATTGTGTATGAGAATGGAGGGCCATTGTGAGAAGCATCTTTATCTGTCACCAACAGCTGGAGCACACTGGTACCAACAGGTCTGTTCTCCTGAAACAGAAAGAAAGTTTCAACAGATAGCACAGGATATACTGTACACAATATACTGTAACTATTACAAGTACTACTTAAATGCAGATGTAAAATTAAAAAAATAATAATAATAAGTACTGTTTGTGTTTATATATACTGTGAGAGTTCAAGCCTTATTGTTAAGTGACAACTCTAACAAAGGAGCTAGTCGTGCAGGCTACAGATGTTCTTTTCTTGAATATCCAGTTTATGGTTGGGTAATGACTATGAGGGATAGAATTAGATCCCAAGCCACACACAAGTTCTAATGGGAAATAAGGTGCAACATAGTGGTAGACCAATGTTTCAGCTGATGGCTGCACAAAACTTTCCAGACCAAGTGACAAAAACACACAAAGCTTGTTTATTTACTTTGAGATAAAAATGCTAGCGCACTGAGAGAGTATGTAACTGTTGACACTGCAGAGAAAATTTTTAGAAATAGTTGAAAAAATGACATAAACACTAGAATTAAAAATACAGACTATGAGTCAGATAAACGTATTTAAAACATATAAGTCAAAATCTTATAAATGGCCTCCTCATGAAAGCATATTTGGGATGTTTATTAAAATAATCCTCAACAAACAATAGTCTGTGTTGCACACTGAACATTAGGAAAACAAAATATGTGTGGAAAGATGGATTAAATATGTAACTAAATATACAAATAATTAAAACACCAAAAGTCAATGAACTAATATACAGCATAAATATAAACCTGATCCTTAATGTATGAACTCTAATCCAGCATGATTAAAAATAAGTAAAATCATTAGGTGTCTTTTTTAATTCACTGATCAAATCCTCTGCCATTACCATGTTTCAATGATGGATTGGAATAATAAGCTAATGCTCTTTAACTGGCGATTATTAGCAAAGGGATTGTCATGAAGAAGCACTTAAAACTCCAAATCCTATTCTCCCTCCTCCCAGAAAGAATTCTAGGACCTGCTCACTGAAAAAATGCCAAGAAAGGCCAGCTGGGAACCAGAATGGTGGTACAGTGCCCAAAGAAGTCAGGCAATATTCCAGATATTCCCGGAAGAGAATGCATGGGACCCTGCTGTCCTCCAGATGGTGCAGGCCGTTGATTAGCTGCTTTGAAAATGTGGCCCTTTAAGATCAACAGAAGGCAAATGGATGCATGGATAATAACAGCCACTAGAGGGGGTTCTAGCATAGTGTCCCAAGAGCCAACTAAAAAGTCATTCCTGCACCCAAAAAAAGATGACTGTGCATGGCTAGGTAAGGGATTGTGCTTTAAGACTGCATCACACTAAGAAGAGCTGAGTGTGGAGGAGTATGGGACACATTGGAAGTGGCTATACATGCCAGGGTCTGCAGAGAGTAAGACAGAGCGAAAGAAAGCATGAAGGTAAGTGATTTGCTGTGGTATTATGTTGGGCAAGTGGGATCAGCATTCCCTCCAGGTACTTAAAGCTGCTCCATTTGAGTTAAAGAGCAATTAGGTCTAATTCAATATTAGGAAAACATAGTATCTTATTAGACAAGTGGTCTTTGTAGCTGACAAATAGATGTTTATATGTTGTCACATTTTTTCTTTGCAGTGTTTTAAATAGTTCCCAAATACTGTGCCAGTTTCAAACAAGGTAACCACGGTATTCAATAATAAAACATTCTTTGCTGTATGATAGAAAAATATTGATTACTTTCGTTTAAATGTTAAAGGTTCATTTGTTTGCGTCCAACAAAAAAAATTGCTGTACATTAACAGCAAATATTTATAAATGATATTTTTTTTTCCCTCAAATTAAACTGACACCCTTGGACAGCTGCGCTACCTGAATGATGATGCTGTAATTTGCTTGTGAAAACACAGGAGGGTTGTCATTCACATCAGAAACATCTATATTTATTGTTGTAGTGTTAAACATTGGGGGGTTTCCATTGTCTGTTGCTTGTACCATTAGTGTATATCCAGAGATCTAAAAGGAGAGCAAGATGAAATTAGTTATTATTATTATAATTACTACATTATTATTTAAATAATTGCATTAAAAAATATCAAGTTGTATCATAAAACTAGCTTATTTAAAGTTGACAGATGCATTTTACAGCCTTAAGTAATATTCACTAAGTCCAACTCATTAAATTTGAATGATAAAATTATACTAATTTGTAATTTCTACAATAAGTAACAACTTTGCTGTGAACATTTTTTTTTATTTCAGACCTTTTTTATGGTAACCCTTAGTGAAGAATCGCATACTTAATGTTTCAGTGTTTAAAACGAAAGCTTGATTTTGTTTCACAGCAATGGCCCCCAAGCCCTCCTATAGCTACAGTATGTTGTTCTTGAAGAATATGGTCATTTAAACATTAATGTTTTTCACTCATTACAGACAAAAAAGATTTTGTCCTTTTCTTCCTACTGCCATGCTTTTAAAATGTGAATAAATAGTAATTATATATTTTAAGCACAAAATATTAAAGGTAACCATAATGTTACTGAATGATGGCATCTACAACACCTTCAAGGCTCTATACTCAAATCAGCAGTAAAAAAATATAGCATCTTTCTAATTAATGTTTCATAATAATGTCCAGGTACATTTATCAGTTAATCTCCCTTAGAATTTAGTTAGTAAATATTCAGTTCATTCATTGAGTTATAATGCTTCCCTCAAATCTCATCCTACAGGTACCCTGAAAAAATACATTTCTCATTTCTACCTTCAATTTTTTTCATCTGAAATGAATCCTTTACATGACAGTAAATCTTTTATCAGGTGGAAAAAAGCTAGGTTTGAACAGTAACATCCTTAAGCAATTATTCCTTACCTTCTCTCTGTCTAACTGCCTGGCTACCTTCACCTCTCCTTTATTAGAATCAATAGAGAATGGACTGCCTTGATTTCCATTTACAATTGAGTAGTGAATGCGATTATTAGAGGGTCCATCAATATCATCAGCAATGGCCTGAAATTGAAAAATAAAGAAATGCATTTGATTAATAATTGTTTTTTCCTGGTAATAGGCTTTAGGAATGAGGCAAGACACAATTACTAATAGCAAACACTCATTTTCCAAATGAAGTAACGACTACACAGACAAGGAAAATGACTAGTTAATGTAAACCAATTTGCCCTAAATACAAATAAAGATGTATTTATAAAAATTATAGACATATAATTCCCATTAAGATCCCCTACTAACACTAAATTATAGTGTAACACAAAAATAACTACAATGTTCTTGGTTTCATGAGGTCTTTGTTCAAAGAAAAACATTCTTATCAGTCTTAATTTACCATGGGACTTTTGTAAAGATCCAAATTATACCTCAAAGACATATTTATGGGTATTATGCTTCTTTCCTGAACAGTTTTTGTAATGAAACTGAACAGGTTATACTGGAACAATAGACATTGTACAATAGACACTTAAAACACTAACCACATGATGTCCAGACCTATAGAGTGATAAAATTATTAACTACTAGCCGTCCCCCACGGCTCCACCTGCGTAGTAGTGAAACAGGACGGTGAGGAGGGCCCTGCCCGGCTCCCTACTCCTGACGTCACGCTTCCCCCTCATCTCAGCTCACAGCCTCTGTCTCGGATTAGTGTGAATATATCACTCCTGCAAGCAAACTACGATTCTTAGCATGATGAGAGGAGTCGCAATATCAACCGGAATGTTCAAGCAAATTATAGAAAAAAATCCGTTAAGTAGTTCTCTCATTCACTAGCTAAGTGGAGGTAACGTACACGCACCCGATGCTGGCGCGTGAGTGAGGAGGGATCCGCCCTCCTCCCCTCGACCCGCTCTGTGTCTCTTTGATTCATGGAAATAAATCAGTACCGCAAGCGAACTATGAACCATAGCGTAATGAGAGAAGTCACAAAATCAACCGGAATGTTCAAGCAAATTATAGCAAAAAACCCAATCTAAATCTGTTAAGTAGTTCTCTTGTGAAAAGCAGACAGACATACAGCCAGTTGGATTTTATATACAGTATATATAGTTATATATATATATATATATATATATATATATACAGAGAGAGATTAATTCTGCCATATCCACTTTGTTGTAGCTATTGCTACATTCATTTCTGGCATATCTATTTTTGAAATTCTAGCTATGTCTATATCACAAAGTTCAATACACCACTGTACATCTTTGTGTGAATTTGAACTTGACCAGTGAGGATATCATTATGACTAAATGCCATCTGCTGTATGTAACTGCTCATTGCAAGGTCTGAAAAAATACATTGAAACATAGATTATAAACATATGTTCAAAAATTTATATCATTATCAGTCCAGTGCCATCTTCTTTGTGTTCCTAAGTGCTTACTGAAGGGTCAATATAATTTCTAACCAACACACAAAGATTGATCTTGATTATGCTACAATCGGGTGGCTTCCTCCTGTCTAAACATCTATGCTTCTACCAAAGTCAAGATTTTGACAAAGGCACGATGAAGGAAGACAGGAAGCAGACAAACAATTTCACTGCCAGCAGTAAAAATAAAAAGAGAGTTTTCCATGGATTAAAATAGCCTTTTTGGTAAAATGAGAAAACAAACTGTACACTACACCACAGAAATATTAGAAGTGTGTTTACAATAGGTCTCTGTCACCTGAAACAACATACTGAGGCACATAATTATCAGCATCTACACTTGCATGAATAGCAGTTAAAACAACATACCACTTGCAGTATTTATTATTCAGTTAAGGTCTAAATAATTAACTTTCAGCAGAAAGGTACATCCATGGACATTAGCAACAAACCTGTGCAAGTTTACTGATTTATATTTTAATGAAGTTACAGTCATATGAAAAAGTTTGGGAACCCCTCTTAATTCTTTGGATTTTTGTTTATTATAGGCTGAGCTTTAAAAGTAGCAACTTCCTTTTAATATATGACATCCATCCATCCATCCATCCATTTTCCAACCCGCTGAATCCGAACACAGGGTCACGGGGGTCTGCTGGAGCCAATCCCAGCCAACACAGGGCACAAGGCAGGAACCAATCCCGGGCAGGGTGCCAACCCACCGCAGTAATATATGACATCCATCCATCCATCCATTTTCCAACCCGCTGAATCCGAACACAGGGTCACGGGGGTCTGCTGGAGCCAATCCCAGCCAACACAGGGCACAAGGCAGGAACCAATCCCGGGCAGGGTGCCAACCCACCGCAGTAATATATGACATGCCTTTTGGAAACAGTAGTAGTTCAACAGTGACATTAAGTGTATTGGATTAACAGAAAATATGCATCATTACAAAATTAGACAGGTGCATAAATTTGGGCACCCCAACACAGATATTAAATTAATACTTAGTTGAGCCTCCTTTTGCAAATATAACAGCCTCTATACGCCTCCTACAGCCTTTGATGAGTGTCTGGATTCTGGATGGAGGTATTTTTGACCATTCTTCCATACAAAATCTCTCTAGTTCATTTAAATTTGATGGCCGCCGAGCATGGACAGCCTGCTTCAAATCATCCCATAGATTTTCAATGATATTCAAGTCAGGGGACTGTGACGGCCATTCCAGAACATTGTACTTCTCCCTCTGCATGAATGCCTTTTTTAGATTTCAAACTGTGTTTTGGATCATTGTCTTGTTGGAATATCCAACCCCTGTGTAACTTCAACTTTGTGACTGATGTGACTGATGCTTGAACTTTATCCTGAAGAATTTGTTGATACTGGGTTGAATTCATTCGACCCTCGACTTTAACAAGGGCCCCAGTCCCTGGACTAGCCACACAGCCCCACAGCATGATGGAACCTCCACCAAATTTGACAGTAGGTAGCAGGTGTTTTTCTTGGAATGTGGTGTTCTTCTTCCGCCATGCAAAGCGCTTTTTGTTATGACCAAATAACTAAATTTTTGTCTCATCAGTCCAAAGCACTTTTTTCCAAAATGAATATGGCTTGTCTAAAAGAGCATTTGCATACAACAAGTGACTCTGTTTGTAGCATGAGTGCAGAAAGGGCTTCTTTCTCATCACCCTGCCATACAGATGTTCTTTGTGCAAATTGTGGTGAATTGTAGAACGATGTACAGATACACCATCTGCAGCAAGATCTTCTTGCAGGTCTATGGAGGTGATCTGTGAGTTGTCTGAAACCATTCTCACAATACTGCGCATATGCCGCTCCTGTATTTTTCTTGGCCTGCCAGACCTGGGTTTAACAGCAACTGTGCATGTGGCCTTCCATTTCCTGATTACATTCCTTACAGTTGAAACTGACAGTTTAAACCTCTGAGATAGCTTTTTGTAGCCTTCCCCTAAACCATGATACTGAACAATCTTTGTTTTCAGATCTTTTGAGAGATGCTTTGAGGATCCCATGCTGTCACTCTTCAGAGAAGAGTCAAAGGGAAGCACAACTTGCAATTGACCACCTTAAATACCTTTTCTCATGATTGGACACACCAGTCTATGAAGTTCAAGGCTTAATGAGCTAATCCAACCAATTTGGTGTTGCAAGTAATCAGTACTGAGCAGTTACATGCATTCAAATCGGCAAAATTACAAGGGTACCCACATTTTTGCATAGCCAATTTTTCACATTTGATTTAATTTCATACAACTAAATACTGCTTCACTAAAGATCTTTGTTCGGAAAACACCCCAGTACTCAGATGTTCCTAGGAAATGAAAGACATACCACTGTTATCTTTTTTGTTGAAAGTAGAGTAAATTATTATGCAGGCTGAGAGGGGTTCCCAAACTTTTTCATATGACTGTATATACATAATTAGCAACACGACAAAATTACAAACACATTGCATATGTGGGAAATGTAGACAAAGTTAAATACCATAAATAATGAGCAGAACAGAAAACAGAATATTAGTCCTTACTCATGTCTGACTATATGTGGCAGTTGCAAGAGTGGTAATGTAACTTTATATTTGTTTTGTGTTGTCATTAAATAACCACAAATTACCACACTTATCCAAATAAGTGGAGACATCATTCAGTTGTTGCTTGTTGTTTAAAATGATTTTTTTTTTTTAGAATCTTCATTCAATCTTCATACTACTTACAGTCTGTTAAGTAGTAGTGTCATGATAATAATTTTAGCAACACTGATTATATTTAAATATGTGTAAAAAATATGGACATGGTTACATGACTGTTAATAAAAAAATAAAATGACCTTAATGGTGTTTTAATGGAATCTGGCATCCAATCAAATTATCATTAGAAGTCATTTTTTATTTTATCTTTGTGATTATGAAGTGAGTTTTTGTGCAAAAAACAAAAAAGAACTATAGCATTCCAAATGTTCCCACTCACCTTTAGTGGTACCTTCAGTGAAAAGTGAACATGAAAAGTTAATTAGTAATATTACAAACTATGTCTTTTATGATGGAAAAACAATGTGGACAAATATTAACAATAAAAAATGTTTTTTGTTAAAAGGTAAAACTGATTAAAGGTGTATGACCTGAGAAAAGAAGTGAACACTTAAAGCAAACATTTTTATTTCTTCTGTAGCCAATACTACAATGCACTATTTATTTTTGTGTTAATTTTCTATGACAAAGTTCTCATGTCCCCATAGTTATAATTGAATGCAATTAACTTTACACATGAAACAGCAGATAAATTAAGCATACCGTAATAACCAGTTGACCCGGGACAGCATCTTCATTTATCACTGCTGCATAGATGTCTCGGCTAAATTTTGGTGCATTGTCGTTAACATCAGTCAGATTGATGTTAACAGTTGCTACATCACTAAGAGGGGGTGATCCTCCATCAGTAGCTTCTACTGATAAATAATATTCATGAGATTTTTCATAATCCAGATCTTCAATCACAAAAATGGCACCTACCAGGATTAAAAAATTGTGTTAGGTTTAATCAACAAAAATAAGAACAATGAACACAAAAGTTGCAAAAAATCTAAACAAATTAATTCTCATACCTGTGTTAGAATCAATACTAAATTTGCCATGTTCGTTTCCACTTATTATGGAATACACAATTTCTGCATTTGCTTCAATGTCCCTGCTAGTTGCAAAAACCTGCATAATCTGTGTTCCAACAGTTACATCCTCTGACACATTTGCAACATATTCCCTGTGTTCAAACACAGGTGGATTGTCATTAATATCCAGCACAGATACTGTAACAGAACACACAGTGGAAAGCCTTCGAGGGGATCCTTGGTCTGTGGCTTTCACAGTTAGAGTATAAATGGCTTGTATTTCCCTATCAAGTGGCTTCTCAAGACTAATAATGCCAGACAATTCGTCAATGGAGAAATGACCATCTGCAGAATCCACAAAAGAATAAAGAATCTTGCTATTGGCCCCTAAAAAACAGAAAATGTAAATATATAATTAACATTATTAACATATTTATTTGACACCATAATGTATATTAATAAATATTAATTCCTTCCTGTGGTACTGCTTTAAAAACATAAAATACATTTATTCATTTATGCAAATGTAGCTAATAAGTTCTCAGTTCCAGCTAGAGATATTGCTCTCAATTCATACTGTTCTTTTTTTCATTTTGGTCAATATTTGAATGCTGAACACCTCTATTTTGGATTGATTTTGAAGCATACTCTTGTTGTTTATTATGTTAATCATATTTGCTTGACTGAATTGTATTCTGATTTAATGTTTTGTTTTCAAATAAAGAAAAATAAGAAGTGCCACATCCAAATTAAAGCAGGGGGATCGGATAAAATAGCAGATAGCTGAGAACACTTCTGGGACAGTAAAAAACATTTAACAATAATGCTTGGGAACAATTCAAAGGAGTGACATTTCATAGGAGTGACATAACAAAGGAGTGAAACCTCAGATATAAATTTGAAAGGAGTGACAACCATCCAACCAACCAACCATCCAAGTGGTAGGTGAGGTGGCAACAATTATTTGGTGAGCGAACTTTCAGTTGTGTTCCTACTCTCTGTTGAAGCAAGATAACAAATTATTTATCATGACATCGTTATGCCACTCCAATAAAATGTCACTCCTTTAATACAGCATTTATGTCACTCCTTTGTTATGTCACTCCTTCGATACAGACCCATAATACTTAGTTAGTAAAATATGGCAATGGACTGCTGCCCCCATCTAGAGATCTTTCCTGCCTTATGCCCAGTCCTTTCTGAACAGGCTCCAACGGTTTTGGAATATTAAATTTGGATTTAATTGGATAGGTTTTATAATAAATAAAAAGTCCTATTACCTACAATACATCCTGTCAAAATATTCTTCCACAATACGTAAACAATCTATTTACTTTTAATCTTTGAGAAAAGTACAATTTGAGGATTGACAATTGCTGAATAAAACAAATTTAGAGAAGTTGTTGTAATTCCTGACACAATGGTATCTGAGGTAGGAAAAAATGGAAATTAGTCCAAAGCGAGAACTCTGCCCTGTCAGATTGCTTCAGTAGCATTTGGCTTTAATGGCTGAATTGTGATCACCAATTTTGTATGTGATCAGCAACTTCCAGATATGAGATTTATTTTGTAAATATCCCAAGACATCGTTCAGTGTAAAGATTAACATCCTGAACATAGAGTGTCATGAAAGACTACATTTCAGTGCTCCAAGGCAAATACTTAAAACTGTAAAAACTAAATGCAATTCAATTTCCACTTAATACGTTTATATTATTTAGTTATATCACTGCTTCTGATCAAATAACCACTTTAGCACTAGAGAACATAACTACATGAAATGAGTGTAATAAGCCACATGAAATAAAATGTAGTCATTTTTGCAAAATAAGCAGAAACTGAAAAATCATTATAGATAGCGTACCAAATGAGCCAACTGAAACTGACCAAAGTTCAACAGAGTAAGACATCAATATCATTCTGCAGTTTAGAAAGTTCTCCTGCAAACTTCAAATACATTCCCCTCGCCTCTCAAACTGATATTCATGCTCTAGTTGAGTAATACTGGCCTAGATTACACAACACCCATTTATTACTATCATTTGGTTGTAAAAGTGCATTTATGTTAGGGAGGATATTCATTTGCAGAGGAAATTGCTCAGATAATGCCAATGATTAGGAATAAGAATGCATTCTGTGGGCTCCAATGATATACTCTAAAATATTCAGACACACAGCATTCTTTAATTTCATTTTTTTTCTATCCAAAAAAAAAAACTGTGTTTTACTAGAGCAGTTTCCATGGAATGATAAAAAAAAGCTGTTACATTTTAATGAGCTAACCTGAAAATATGGAAGACATGCATAGTCTCACTCAAAACTGACACAAACACAAGTTCCACTTATTGGTTAAATTATTTGGTGCATTTTTTGTGTAAATACTCTTATTATTATAAGAAATGTGGTAGAACATATATAATTCCAAATTAATATGTCAAATTGTAACCAATCCTATAAACAAAACTGGCATGCTTCAAGCAGTTACGTAAGATATAACGTAAAATTTATTATGTAAGATACAGTAATCCCTCGCTATATCGCGCTTCACCTTTCGCGGCTTCACTCCATCGCGGATTTTATATGTAAGCATATTTAAATATATATCGCGGATTTTTCGCTGCTTCGCGGGTTTCTGCGGACAATGGGTCTTTTAATTTCTGGTACATGCTTCCTCAGTTGGTTTGCCCAGTTGATTTCATACAAGGGACGCTATTGGCAGATGGCTGAGAAGCTACCCAACTTACTTTTCTTTCTCTCTCTCTTGCGCTGACTATCTGTGATCCTGACGTAGGGGGTGTGAGCAGGGGGGCTGTTCGCACACCTAGACGATACGGACGCTCGTCTAAAAATGCTGAAAGATTATCTTGACGTTGCTACCTTCTGTGTGCAGCTTTTAAGTATGCTGTATGGTGCTTCGCATACTTAAAAGCTCAAAGGGCACGTATTTCTCTCTCTCTGCTCCTGACGGAGGGGGTGTGAGCTGCCGCCTTCAACAGCTTTGTGCCGCGGTGCTTCGCATACTTACAAGCCAAACAGCACTATTGATTTTTTTGCTCCTTTGAAGAGGAAGATATGTTTGCATTCTTTTAATTGTGAGACTGAACTGTCATCTCTGTCTTGTCATGGAGCACAGTTTAAACTTTTGAAAAAGAGACAAATGTTTGTTTGCAGTGTTTGAATAACGTTCCTGTCTCTCTACAACTTCCTGTGTTTCTGCGCAAATCTGTGACCCAAGCATGACAATATAAAAATAACCATATAAACATATGGTTTCTACTTCGCGGATTTTCTTATTTCGCGGGTGGCTCTGGAACGCAACCCCCGCGATGGAGGAGGGATTACTGTATTTACTTTTTTTGCAATTTATTCAATGTAGAGTTCTACATGTTGTTTGTGATGTAGATATACATTAGTTATGTTTCCACATGATGAAGCAACTTCAACTTTGTAGGTTTTGCAAAATTACTTAGGATTTCCCACTCTTATTTGCTTATTTGAGTCTTAAACAGCTAGATTCACTGTTTTTAATTGATCCTTATTAGCACTAATATGCAAATGACAAATGGACCAGCAATTTCTCCTTATAACTTGTTTCTATTTACACCTGTGTGTATTCATCATGAACTATGTTTGGAAGGAAACTGAAGACAAAAAAGAGAAGGACTGGGAATTATTCATCTGCTTCAGGCTACAAATCATTTGGATGATATCCCTGGAACAGAGCAAATCTACTCTACAAGAATGTCCTGACATATCTGGATGAAAACGCTAGCAAGCCATAAGATTAATTAAGCTCTGTCATGACAAGGGTTTGTTTCTAAATAAGCAATTGGGTTTGGTACAAAAACGTGAAGTGACTTTGGCCCTCCAAAACCAACTTTGTTTTGGGGTATGTTTTCTATCCTATGATTACCGTTTGAAGGTTTTGTTGCATTTTAAACAATTAATAAATTAAATTATCATGAACAAACCACAAATTCGATCAATTAGATATTAAAATGGATGGAACAATTTTGACTGCATAGTATCAAACAGAATAGTAGCTCAAACTGTACTGATTGATTTACTTAATTAAAAAAAAAAAAAAAGTTGGGTGAATGCACTTTATATAACACTAAACTGATAGAATCCTTTCAATCTTAAAAAAAATTCTCATGTATTTTCTTGCTTCTGAGCTAAAAAACTCTCCAAAATCAAATATACAGTAAACAATTGTAAACATTAAAAATAGACAAATTAGGACTATTGTAAAATGTATACCTAACAAAACATGTTTTCTGGGTTAATGCATAAGTGACCAAACACAGTTTGTGCCTGCAGACACCACATTTCCATTCAAGTGTATATGATCAACAATCTTAAAAAACCTAAGGACCGTGAATTCTGTTGTATAGTAGAGTGTTGTTTAATTGTTTAAGAGTTTTCAAAAACATTATCTGCATGATTTATTAGTGCTATTTAGCCTCTTTCAAGCAAAACAAGGAAGGAAAAAAACAATGCAATTAATCACTTGTCACTAAACTGAAAGCTGATTCTCTGATCACTTACCTGAATCAGGATCTGTTGCTTGTATTCTTGCCAATGGGGTCTGAAGTTCTGTATTCTCAAATACTGTTACCGAAAATGGATCTGAAGAAAATTCTGGGGCATTGTCATTCACATCTTCCAAATATAAAGTAATATCAGCCTTGCAAAAATGACCTCCCCCATCTATTGCTTTAACAATTAGATTATATACAGCATCCTTTTCTCTGTCAAGGGGTGCAAATGTTTTGAGTTCACCTGAAAAAAAAAATCATATTTTTTTCTTAGTCCCTCAAAATTTGTTACATATATAAAATGGTTGAGTTCATTTTAAATTATAAATGTTTTATTACTGAAGACATGCTGTAGCAGTGCTACTACGTAAGAACTGCATACCCCAGCAGAAGGGACCAGTGACCTACAAAGTGGAGTGGGGATTGCCAGGGACTAAGAAAATAGACACTGTAAACATCTCTAATCTCAAGCCTACGTAAGAACTGCATCTCCCAGCAGTCCTTGCAGGGGCTGCTGGGGTCAAAGGTGGTCAAAGAAGGTTAAAAGGAGGGCAGTGGGCTAAAAAGGAAAAAAAAGTTTGTTTTGTTTTGGTGCGTTGTGTGTTGCGTTTATCTGTCGTGCTGCCTGCTGTTATTTGAACCTTAATTAATCATTGTGTCCTGGACTGTATTCGTTTGTTGGGGTCTGGATCGTCTGTCTACCTGTGCACTGAGGACTATGTTGGGATTCATTGGTTTTCCGGAAGAGTGGAGCGCTCCTGAACCATCCATCCGACTTCATCCTTTCCGTAACTACCGGTAGGACTGTGTTTTCTTTCACCCTTTCAACATACAAATCAAAGGACTCAACTTCAATATCCTCTCATTTCATTCGGTTTGGTTTACATGGACTTTGCTGTGTGGTGTTTGTGTTTATTTGTTAAATGTAATATCGCCGAAGGGGTCAGGGGTGGTATTATTGTTTTCATTTAGTTCATTTAATTTCATTATATTCTTAATTGTTTAATGTTCCCAGTGCGCTTCATTTGGTCTCTGTTGTGAGTGTGTGTGGGTCGATCCAAGGCTGGGGACATTCCTGGGGTGTCCTCTATTAAAATAAATAAATCACCGCCATTTTTGACGGTGTGAATCTTAGCGGCCCCTGACCACTACAATGCTAACAATTTTAAAATTAGAAATCATTGTACAACAGGCTGCAAAAAACAATGGCCACCCCTCCAAACTGGCTTGAACTCTTTTAAAGAACTCTTGGTGTAACAATGATGCTAAATAAACACTGAACTCCCTAATGTTGTACAATTTACGCACATTACCCAGTTGAATAAAGCAATATACTGTCTATAGGGTTCAACTAAAACTCCATTTTCTGAACCTGCTTATTCAAATATGGATCAAAGGAAACCAGAGGCTTTTAAAGGAACAAAAGGCATATGGAAGGAAATAACCTTGGAGAAGAAAGTAGTCATTTGCAGGGTGCACTTATTTACAGTATGGCGATTCCAAGTCACTCATCAACCTAATCTTTGCATCATTAAAATAAGGGGTGTGGGAAGGGGGAACCAGAACTCAAAAAAACTCAAGCAGAATAACATGCAAACCAATTACAAGACTGGTATGTGTTCCTGGGATTCTGAATCAGCCTAATAAAAACATTTTTTAAATAAATGGGGGCATTTCTTTTGGTGATCCCTTTATTATTTATAAAATTAAAATTATTTAGACAATACAGTACTAATTCCTTTAAAAACATAATGAAAACACAGGAAAATATAATTTAACTTAAAAAGTATTAAATAATTACAAAATTTTAAACATTATCATTAAATGTTATCTAATTATTTCATGTATTTCATATCTTATTTATTAAGGCAAACATTAGATATTTTAGTGTATTCACATTCAACAGTATTCTCAAGATGAGTTTACTTTGTGCCTATGAGAGTTTGTCATGCTGACATATCTCACCCACCGTTTTCTCTGGAAACGTACATAAGATAACAAGTGGGCCAGTACAGATCAAGCTGCCTTTTCCAGCCACAGAGGCCTAGGAAATTCTGACAGACTCCCAGATGGCGAAGAGCCACAGTAAATATATGCATGGATCTCTAGCTCCAAAAATAATGACACTGATTGGCATTCAACAGCAACCCCAGAACCTAAAAGACAAATAATTATTTCCACAAAACACTATGTGGTGTAAAGTTATATGTCTACCAATCATGGGTGAGCAGGACTAATAAACTCTATAGAATCCTTAAATGTGTGTGCATGGAACAATGAAGAAAGTACATCTGGGGTGGGGGTCTATATATGTGGAGTCCAGTGTGTGAGTATGTAAACATGGAGAATGTGAACCTTCCAAAAGTGAAAAACATACTCTTACCTGTATCAGCGTCTAAGATGAATTTTTCAGCTCCCACTCCAAATAGTTTGTACGAGATCTCAGCATTTGATCGGATATCTGCATCAGCTGCAGAAACTTGTAAAATCAGCTTGCCTGAGAAAGCATCTTCCAGAATAGATTCAGTATAGACTATCTGAAAATAGATGTTTTGAAATAGGAAAACCAGTAAAAATAAGCATAAATGTAACAAAAATCATGATTACATGAAATATAATCAAATAATTACTGTATCCCACACGGAGAACAAACATTTCACATTACAGAAAAACATTCTGCTATTTATCATAACCTAAGCCTAGGATGAATTTGTCACAGACTCTGTAGATTTCCACAAAAGTTTCACAAGCAAAGAAAAATTTAATTTGAATCTCATGCACATGAGAAATTTGAAAGTCATGCACAATGACTTCACACAAATGTGCTACCACACACATCACACTCATTGCTGTCCAGATTCTCTTATGGACTGATTGCTTTTTGCTCGCAAGGGAGCCTTTTAATCCACTCTTCAAACCCCTTTTCTTGTTTTTGCTTTCATTTGGCTTTTATGCCTATAGCATTATAAACATTTTTAAAGAAGAATGAATTTCATATATAACTTACTCTAACTGTATTTTCTCCTTGGAGAAAATTATTTGATGCATTGCTGAAAAATATAAGTTTAAGAACTTTACATATAGTGTTGGCAAAAGTTAGATTATAAAAGTTATCTGGAAGGAAACAAAGTTTTTTTTTTTTTTAAATTGTTTAACCACCACTAAGGAGAACTTGTACAGTAGAATTTATGAGACCTGGTCCTCTACTTAAATCCATTGGCCTAGGTATGTGGCCATCAGTGATAGAATAGCAACTAAGGCTCTTGCAGTTGAAGCAATCTGAGCTTTCTTGTGATACTCCTCAATAAAAGATGGTTGGTGAATTTGTATATTTGTTTTGTTTTTAGAACTGCAGAACTGTGTCCAGCAAGCAAGCTCCCCAAATGTGTTCCCTCTGTCAAGCAAAGAGTTAAAATAAATACTGCAGCACACAAGATTTTTTTTCTCAGACTACTAAGGCATGACACACTCTCTATTTAAGCTTGATAAATTAATGTTGCTTCACTCTATATAATTTTTTTTTATCTTTTTTTTTTTTACTTCAGAAGCACACACAGTCTTCTGCAGTTTAAGTTGATCAGAAATTACAAAATGACCCCATGTAAGAGTTAGTATGTGTATGTAATTGAGCTGTTGCCAGGATAGGTTATGGCCACAATGATCCTGAAATGGATTAAGTAGATTAGTGTACATGTACATTATTTTTAATATAATTTTCAAATGGCACTTTTAAAGAAGAAAATCAAATCATTGGCTAAGCACTCCTAGTAGAGCTAAAGTTTTAACACATTCACATTGGTCTTGCTACAGGATTTCCACTTCTGGAACCCAAAGCTACAAACTTAACATCAACCAGCTTATTTATGGAAAGGAAAACTGTGTCTGCACAAGTTATGAATGTCTTTGTAGCCCTGGAAACTACCACTGCTCTTCTTTTCTATGAAGAAGTGACATCACTACACTGGTCTTGTTACAGTTCACTTTCCCTTTGAAGAGCTGAACTACATTCAGGTGATTAAATAATCTATTATGCACTGAATGATATTACTAAAAATGAAAGGAAGCTAACTGCCATATGTATCTTATTACAAAGGCAAAAAGGTAAATCATTTCCCCACTGATTTCAGTGTTGTACTGTTTTCTGAATATCATACTAACTTAGCGTAAGTGGATTCTGTAAAACCATGCTCACAGAAAAACTTTTCTCTGCTTGCAACTGTACTTAAAATGATTCAATATGCAATGGACTGGTTAAGTGAAAATCTAAATGCAGCCTCACCCTACATAGAAAAACCAGCATCATAGCTACAATGAAATTCTTTTGAATGTATGAGGTCAGCTGTATAACCTAGGGGCGTATAAAGGTAATAACTGGTACTTTTTCAAATAGCGTGAGGTTTTTGTCATACAGTGATTCATTTAGCATATTAATGTTGATGTTATCATCTTGTTTAGATAAAGTGAATACCTTTGTTTACTTAAAAGATTGCAAAGCCGTGCTAAGGTAATTATTATCTCAAAGCTAGCATAACACTTGACTAGAGAGAATCTTACCATTCTGACTGAGCAGAATTCTAGCATATGAGCAAATGTTAATACTGTAGAAAATAATAAGATACTCAGTAGATGATTAATTCTAAACTCCCAGTAATTTACAATAACGATAGTTTTGTGCACAATAATCACAATGCTCATAACTGCTTCATAACGAGTTATGCATAACTTTTAAATACAATGCAGGGCAGTAATCATTATATTGAAATTTATGTAGCTGGAGGCAAAAATATGTGTTTCTTCCTGTTTAAGCTTCCTGTCTAGAAGACAGTTTTTAAAAAAATGAAAAACAGGTTATTATGCAACCTCTAGGTAGCTCACATTTAAGGCAGACAGTTCAGGCCTCAAGGGGGTGGAGGCAGATGTGAGGCAGGCATTCTTGCTTGGAACACTTGTGTGTAGCATGTTGAAAGTAAAAGGGACATCTCTTAAAGGATAAGCTCAGTAATTCGGAAATTAAGGTTATTTATTCGCAAATGTGACATGCTTTCATTTGCCCGGAGCACTTGATGTGTTAAGTGAAGCTATATTATAATTTAATTAAAAAATCTCTCCCTAAGAGGATTAAAATTGCTGCCAACAAACCACTAGTCCAAACGTGAAACAAAAAGCTTTACAAGTTACTAGATATGTTCATTTCAAAGAAAATGTCTCAAGCAAATGATAGCCTGTTATGATTCTAAAAAACAACTAACTTCTAAAATCCAAAACCTATTCTTTGACCATCAGTTTATTTAGATTATTATTTACTTGCTCCCAAGGGGAAATTAAAATTTCACAGAAGCACCAAATAAAAGAAATAACAGCTGCTACTGTCAATGCAGTCTTGTAGGTGGCAATATGATGAGGTCAGATCTGCTTGGATTGTGCCACAGGTTTATACTTAAAGTCATTCATATTTGAATAGAGTAGTGTACATGAAAGGAATAGGCCTATCAGGCCCTGATTCCTTCTTTGAAGTCACCAGCATTAAGAATGATTCATCAAAAAGACGATGGTATAGTGTCAATCATTTATGTTCCTAAGTCAGCCAGAATAATGAAACTTACTTTCCCAGGCAGTAACATGGACAAATTCAGTCCTCAATTCAATGTTTGGATCACACATTTAGTTTTAATTATACTGTGCTCCCTTTTTTATCACTGCACATTCACAAAAATCTCAAGTCCTCATCATACTATATCCACTCAGTCTGATGAAACCTGTCCAGCATTTCCAATATTTCATAAAACAGCCTGCAGTGCACAGTGAATATCTTTATTTTTCTCATTTTTCTTGTTTGATTATTTACAATGAAAATTCACCCATTCTAATGTTCTCTCCATATAAGATTATATTTTTTCATTACTGTATGTAACGTACTATTATTTACCTATTTCTCTGAGTGTTTGGTGTTTTCTTCCACAACTTAGTACAGCCTAATTGTTTGGCTACACTGTTTAAGTTCCACACCCACAATTGTTTCTGAGATGTAGAGGCACACATGTAAAGAAAATGCCAGTATACTTACACAGAATCCTTTACCTGGTACTGGGACGGAATATCGTGTTTCAATTGATGCCAAAAAGTACATAAGAGAAGAAAAATGTATACTACCCTAACAAAGTACAAACCGATGGGTGGAAAAATATTTACATCTCATCAAAATAATAATCTGTTCAGATCTAAATTATCCACTACCAGGTTGGGAGAGCCAGATTTTGGCACAAGGCTGGAACCAGCATTAGATGAACCAGTATTCAAAAACCTTGCTCTTTAATGAATGGCACAATACGAATGTATCAGATTTCATTAAATCAAGTACACAACAATTCATACTAGATTTAATTCTAATGATATTATCCAGCACCTCTTTATATTAAACTGCAGTATAAAGGATAATTCAATAGTCATCCACAAATCTGTCTATCCATCAACCAGATTTTGTGTCTTTGCAGAATTGCCCATATTTTTACTGCAAATGTCCTGTAATTGAAAAATAGGACACAGAAACATGCATGTATAAACTGTATCACCACTGTTTTTCATTTATGTGTAGGCCTTTGAGCTTTATGTTTGATGTAGTATGTGGAAATTAAATTAACTGCAATTCATTTCTTGAGAAATATAGTGATGAGGTGGAAAAGAATGAATGAAAAACAGGTTCTAAACTTATTATGATGCAGTAAACACAACAGAGGTTTTCCTGAAAGCATCCATATTGGTTTTTCAAATGTTTTAACAGGATGCAGTCAATCCCGGTGTGACGTCATTCCCATCTCTGACAGCCAAAGTAAATGAAATGGAGTAGAAGAAATGCATCAAAGTTATTTGGGGGTTGCAGTGTTTTTTTTTTGGAGGGGGGATGGGTAGGGGCTACAGGCAAGACTTCACATAACGATATACAGAATTCCACATTTCATTGGAATGGTTGGACTCTGTGCTGTCCAGTGGTCAAACGTTTTTGAGTATATGACCTTATAAGTCACAGTAACAGACCTGGAAGGCTAACCTGATACTAGACAAAGGTAGCCTGTTATTATGTATTATTTGTAGGATATCTCATGATCAGTGCATCGTATAATGTTGTGTTTGGAATAAGAAGAACAGAATAATCTACTTTTATGTACTAACGTGCCATTTTTAGGTTTTTGCTGATGTTTTGTAAAGTAAGATATGAGATTGCAAGGACAAATAAAGTATAATCTAATCTAAAATCCTAAGAGTGTTTCTAATGGTGTTTCCGGTTTTTGAACTGTTGCTCGTGTATGCTCTCATAGAGGAAGTGTTCATTGCATTATTTGCATTTTACTGGTTGAGACCATTCCATTGACATATAACACTTAAGTATCCCCTATACAGAGTAGTAATGACTTTATGCAAAATATTCATACCAAATTAAAATCAAACTGTACATATTATAAAAATTTGATTACTAGGATTGTGAAGCTTATAAACAACATATTGTTTATGTTGATGTGTGATATAGTTCACCTGTATGACGTTGCAAATTTTTTTAAGGACCGGTTGGCCCATGCCAGTATAAGAGGATTTACAATAGGTCCATGAGGTTACTACATAAAGTAGATTAGGGAAATCAACAAGAAGTAAACAGGATTTGTCTACTACAATTGCTTTAATGAAAATTTCCTTTAAATTATTCAAGTTTTCATGCTGATAAGTAATGTAGCTTTCATTGAATGTTATTATAAATAAAACATTAAGAATTAAAGCAAAGATTAGAAATCTTTTTTCTACAACATTATCACTATTTAATGTTACAGTGTGGACAAAACACTACTTTTTAAAAGTTATAGCAAAAACCATTTTTTGTGAGACCTACCTTTTCACAAACAGGACTATTGTCATTTGCATCAAGGACCTTAACCTCAACGACTGCTTTTGCCACAAACGTCCCATCAGTTGCAGTGATATTTAGGAGGTAATTGTCTTTCTCTTCTCTATCAAGAGGCCTTCTGACATAGACCTTCCATTCATTCTGAATGTGTTCAATAGCAAATTGTCCCTGAGGGTCTCCTCCTGAAAAGTCAATGGAAAAGTGCCATTCAAGCTAATGAACAATACAGCTATTTAGCTAGAAAGTAGGAAGAGAGATACTAGTAACAAAATAAAAGGCTCACATGCAGAGAATAGCTGAATAGCCTCAAAATGCATCTGCTCCCTACAAATGATGCACAGTAGACATGCTGTGAAAATTTTAGGTGCTTAAATAAAAATACCAGGAGAAAAAGCTTTATAATCACTAAGTTTTATTGCAACATTTTAGTACTTGATATTCTTAGAAGCTTTTTCCATGCAAAGTTTGATTTTGTCAGGTAGGCAGTCTCTATTCATATAATTAATAAGGCATTTAATGAAAGCAAATATTGCTCTGCAATTTACATTACTAAACTAATATATTTTTTAAATTAAATTTACCATCTGCCCCATTACAAGGTGCTTACACACTTTGTTTATCCAAATGAATTTAAAAAATAAAATTTTAAGCAGGTTACTTAGCACAACTACTGATTTTTGTTTATTCATCATGTTAATGCCAAATGGAAATGTTATAATTTCGGCCCATATTAGTGGAATTTTTCTTTTAAAAGTACAGCATGTTGTATGTTGGTTAATAGACTGTTATATGTTGCTCTCCTCCACATGGTATTAATGCATGACAAATAAGGTAAAAATATAATACCAATGATTATCTTTTATCTTTTTAAATTAAATTTCATTAGGGTTAAAATCATATGTTAACAAGTAACACACAGTTTGATTAAATGTACAAAACACAACATTCCAGAAAATTAAAATATGTTAAATGATAATTAATTCATAGCACCCAAACCTGTATTACTTTAGAGAACTGTATAAACCAAAAACAATTATAAGATAGTCCCTAATTTATTTAACATATCCAAAGAAAGCAAAACAGAGGCAGAGGCCTAGTTGGCTATTTTAGAGCAGCACTAATGAATTCTTGGTAAGTTTTTTGCTGTTGTTAGTGAGTAATTTTTTCCCTAGTTTTAAATAATACAAGAAATGTTTCTCCTATTGAGTTGTTAAGGGTGGGTTGTGATTCTTCTGGTTAACAAGATATCTTGAGGTGCAAGTAGAGTAGTATATAATGTCATAATAGATTTGCTGTTGGATAAACTTATTCATCCTGGCATTACTCCAAATAGTGCTACTTAAGGACCAGGAGTAACTGTGATTTCATTGCTATCTGATAAAAAAACAGATATTTCCCTCAAAATGGTCTTAGCAAACATTACCTAAAATATTACCTGCATAAAGACACCAGTCTCAGTTAGAAGTCAATCACTGATTGATTTTAGATAATTTTAGTGATGAAAGATTGGTTCAATATACAATTTTAAACAAATTACAGAATTCTTCACACAGATTGGAATGAGGTATGTATGTTAAGAATAACTAAATTCCTTAACCATCCTTAAAAACATTTTTGTCTTTAAGTTTTACTCATTTCACTACTTTAGTTTATTAATTTTCACATGAACTATATGGCTAATAGCATATCTACCTCTTATGAAATCAAAGATAAACCAATCAAAACATTCATCCAAACACAGTTCAGATGAAAAGCTGCCTCGGTTTTACACCAGCCTGGTGGGCACTCTATTGTGTAAGATGTCGCATTTGGTAATCTTCAGCCTATATAGCTACCACCACCTCCTCCTCTTACTCATATTCCTCTTCCACAATGGTCAGTTAAACAGCTGCTTTTACAACAATATTAACACAAACAGCTGTAATGACACAACTGCCCTGGAGCCTCATGTATAATGCCGTGCGTAGAACTCACACTATAACATGGCGTAAGCACAAAAGTGGAAATGTTTGTACGCACAAAAAAATCCAGATGCATAAATTTGTCCAACTTCCATGTCCTTCCGCTACATAAATCCCGGTTAGTGTGAAAAGTAACGCATGTGCACACGCCTGCTGCCCTGCCCCAACTCCTCCCAGAATTATGCCTCTTTGAATATGCAAATCAATATAAATAGCCCTTAGGCTCAGCCTTCTGTGAAAAGACAATGGCAAAAGCACGACGGAAAATAGAAGAATTTCAGAGAATACCAAGTGGAGGCAAGGAAAAACGTACCATTTGTTGGTTTAAACAGTGGTATAAACAACTAAAGGAAGTTGATCGAGTGACATAGCGTGTCGGAGAAACTCGAAAGCTCAAGTTCACAAAGTCGCACAGTGCCGAAATAAAAAAGAGGTTGTCACATATCAAAGTTGCCGTGAAAAGGTGAGTCGTAGCCCACTGTCTGAGTGTCATATGAAAGCTTATTAGGGGACAGAGAAAAAAAAAGGCACACAGTGGGAAAAAAAGCATGAAATGTCAACTTTAATTTCGAAATTTCCACTTTAATCACGTAGTTTATTTTGTAATTAAAGTAGAACACCATAAACTTCATCTTAAAATCGTTTAATTTACTAGTTTCTCAAATCCCATCGTAACTAAAGTAGCACGTTAAATGCTTTGTTTTGTATTTGATCTTCTATGTGCTCTATGTGTGTGAATCATTACGTGCTTCCGGGTTTTCTCTTCCTTCGACAGGACACAGAATCCATTACATTCGTAATATTACAGTTCTCTGAATAATTAAAATACTGAGATGTATACGTGATATCATTTTCATGATGATAGGAGTTAAAGCATGTTAATAAACATGGGAACACGGTGGCGCAGTGATTGTTCATGTCTCACATAAGATGCTTGTTGCGCCATGTGTGACCTTCGATGAAATACTTTATTGTAGCAGTACTGTCTCTTTCAAACGTACTAACCCCAATTCCTGTCCTTACTTTTCCTTCTCCAAATACCCAATCGCCACACAATCAGCTCTGTAATAGACGTTAAGCCATTGTAAGCTTAGAATGCAGATTCTTCAAAACTTTTAAGGAACATTGAAATATCTTCGTAGTACGTGTTTAATTATTCGATCCGTCTATCTTTCCAGTGTCGCATCAGCACCAGCAAGAATACAGTGCGAGGCAGGAACAATCCGTGAACGGAGCGCCAGCTCCTCACTAGCGCTGCGGCACCATGTCCTCACATGTGTAATTATTAACAATCTATATATATAATTCACTAAGACCATGGCAAGCAAGACGCACGCAAGACATGGCAAGCAAGATGCACGCAAGACAGAGCCACGCCCACCAACTCACAGAGCCCCGACCACCAACAATTCACTAAGCAGCCGACCATGGCATGCAAGACAGAGACCAGACCATGGCAAGCAAGACGCACGCAAGTCCATGGCAAGCAAGACGCATGCAAGACAGAGCCACGTCCGCCAACTCACAGAGCCCCGCCCACCAACTCTAAGACCATGGGGTACGCACGACAGAGCCCCGCCCGCCAACTCTAACCCTCCTCCCGAGTCCACCCTTGCTCTCAAGGCACACAGCACCTCACCAAACACCGCTTCAGTCGCTTTCGTCTCTGCTATGGTCCACATGCACCTCTGAGCCACGTTGACTTTTCATTGTTCTTTTCGGTTCCGGCTGCTTTTCTATATATAATCCACCAAGTCGCCCGACCATGGGATACGCACGCACGCAAGACACAGCCCCGCCCGCCAACTCTAACCCTCCTCCTGCGTCATGGGGTACGCACGACAGAGCCCCGCTCGCCAACTCTAGCACTTACTGTCGCCGGTTGCATTAACAAGCAACCTTTGTGGCGTCACATGCATGTCCTTATACTGACGACAAATATGACAGCTCTTTCTCACGAACAAGATTTCGCAAGACGGGAAAAACGGAACACCTGCAACATTACCTTCACATTGTTTTCCTTTTATTTCTGATCCCGTTCAACAACTATGTGGCGACATCGACTTCTCAACTGTGACTACGGAACAACTCAGTACGCGAGCTATATTAAGCTTCACCAACAAAGATCCGTGACACCTTAATGAACAGGTACTGAAACTTATCCCTACCAATGAAGTAACTTTCACCAGCATTGACTCCATCGTCACAGACGATCCCGCACATCAACTTTCATTCCCCGAAGAATTTCTTAGCAGTCTTACTCCCACTAGCATGCCTCCGCATAAACTCAAACTTAAAATAGGTTCAGTCATCATGCATCTCAGAAACCTCATGCCAGCAAGAAGTCTCTGTAAAGGCACTAGACTGACTGTTACCAGCATTCACCGCAATGTACTAGAGTGTAAAACAATCGCAGCTGCTACCTCACAAACTGTCCATATTCCCCGGATTTCCCTGACCCCATCACATTCAAATTTGCCTTTTACTTTTACACGCAGACAATTTCCTGTTAGATTGTCCTTTGCAATGACAATTAATAAGGCACAGGGACAAACTTTCAAAAAGATATGCCTGTATCTGCCAAAACCAGTTTTCAGTCACGGACAGTTGTATGTTGCTCTCTCCAGAGTTCCATCTTTTCATTCACTCACAGTCGTATCCTCAAACCCATCCCATTTGGACAACTGTGTCTTTCAGGATGTGTTCACCCATCAATAAATAATTATGCAGCGTATGCTATGCCGCGGGTTGGCTAGTATAGATTATTTAAATGAAGTTAAAGTTTAATCTGTATAATATAATAAACATATTTTGCTGCATTTCACCTTAAAAATGATATCGTCATCATATGTAAATAAGTGCTTTATAAAGTGGCTCAGGTTGTGCAATATTATAACTGTAGTGCAAGTTTACAGTGAGGTAATTGTACTTATAAGTACAAACAGTTCTACAAGCAGTACTTGATGGACTGATTGAGTGCGTTTATAGTTCTTGGGATGAAACTGTTTCTGAACCGCGAGGTCTGTAAAGGAAAGGCTTTGAACTGTTTGTCGTGTGAGAGCAGTTCAATAGACAGCATGGCTGAGGCAGCGTGTGCTTGATGCTGTATACTGATAATCCTCTTTCCGATCAGCTGCTGTAGATCTGTGATTCACCACTCAGATATAGTGATATAAATACTCCGAGTGGTGCAGTGAGAGTAATATGGCAAAATATGATCCGCTGTGGCAACCCGTAACGGGAGCAGCTGAAATCAAAAAAGAAGGTGCAGTTAGAGTAGCAACGCTAAAAAAGCTTTGGTATTTGGAATACTTTGGCTATTCCCTGGACCATTATATTGTTACAGGTTAATTACAATTAGATGCCTTAAACTAATAAACAATATGCAATTAGTTTCAGTGTATATGATAAAGCCGCGTCAGGGATGTGGATCTAAAAAAGAAAGGGTAACCACAAGTTTCAGTGTATATGATAAAGCCGCGACAGGGATGTGGATTTAAAAAAGAAAGGGTAACCACACAGGAACAGTAGCACTGCATTGACGCTGGGTTTCGCTAGTTTGCACAACCGAGCAGAGAACTTGCGTACGCCAGGGTTGGAGCTACTGTGAAAATGTGCATGGCTTTACGCCAAGTTTAGGTTTTATACATTGCGATTTGAGCGTGGAAACGTTCGTACGCAACATTTTTTATACATGAGGCCCCTGGTGAGTATGTGATGGCTCCAGAAGATTTGTTGAGGCACCTGAAGTACATCTTCCACATTCCTATTGTGCATTCAACCACACTGCGTATTCGCCTATATGCAGAATAATACTGCTCTTTGACCACGGTCTATGAAGTTATTACAGGTGTCAGTAGATATGGGTGAAGAGGATAGGTGCTGTCACCTAAAAGACAGTAAAACCCAAAAATTCATCACCCATTTCCTTGCGACAGATTGCTGAATTAGTCCAGATAAATTCATGGTGGGAACTTCCAGGTGACTTTGCCACGATGCCTGTGATATCTTATACACGGTATGATAGACACACCGGCCGGGACACTGTATAATGGAAGGGCTGGGGAGAAAGTGTGCTCAGGGCAGCCCCCTCTATTTGCTGCAGGACCACAGGTTGCCACAGGGCACGCTGGGAGTTGGATTTTAATACAGCCCTGTTATGTTCCGTGGGTGCTGCGCGGGGATGCTGCAGAGCAATACTGTGTATGGCTTCCACCATGCCTTGGAATACTGTTATGCTGAAACTTGTGCTTATTATGTGGGAAACACTTTGGGAAGAGTACCCCATGAATAAAAGACTGTTTGCCCTTTTAAATTGTGTCCGTGCCTGTTTGTGTTTGGGTGTTTGGCGTTCTGGAGTGCCCCCCTACAGTCCACAATGGTTATATTGGATTAAAAGTCTCAAATCTCCCCAATCAGCTTTATGTTACTAGAGTCAACAGTATTGTTTTTCCTGGATGACTTCTACAGTATAAGCAGCAAGACAGATAATCATGTTTGGGCTACAGCTAAACTTTATGCAGAAGCACCACTAATGACGAAGCAACTACTACATACTTAAGGTAATAATAAAATACATTTTAAGAAAACACTTAAAAGTAATACTTTACCCAAAAATATTTTTTTTATGTTACTTTCCCCTTGTTGTATTTATTGATGGCCATAAACAAATTTTTGTCATGTTTTCTTGTAGAACAAAAGGAAATTATATAGATAATTATATATTGAAACATAATGGTGACCCGTGTTGTACAACGGTAAACAATGTAAAAAATATCCATGGAGAAAAAAAAATTCTCATGTTACTAGTGTTGCATAATTTACATGTACGTTACCTAGTTGTATGCTGAAAATGTGCAAAACACATGCATTGTTTACTACAATATTATAATTCTAGAAATATCAGGGTACAACATAAATAAAAAGGACACAATCCTGTAAATTTGTGCTTTAGAAGTGAAAACAGATTTTGTTGACCAATGAATGGGGTGAGTGACAGATCTTCAAAATATGAGATAAAAAATTTTTCTCAGTCATCTCATAAGTAACATATAAAATATCTTTTGGGTGGAGTGTTCCTTTAATAAAAAAACGACAGATTAATTTGCTTAACATGCCACTATGCCTTTTCTCTGTGCTAATAGAGTAATAGTAAGAATTAGTTTAAACAATAGTTGCTTTCTTTCTCTTTTGGTCAAAACATAACATTCTATTTGTAGTAGTAACCTATTATGTAAATCATATAATTAGGCAAATTAGTATATTTTTGGTTGGATATCATTTAGTTTGCAACTTATTTTTATATGAAACACATATGCTTTGTGTTTCTACAGTGTTTCGGTATATGTCTCTGGGGTAGTTCTTCCCTTAGTTTCTAAGAAAATATCCACTTGTGCAGAAATGAATGTAACACAGTATCTGCTAGTATTAATAGTTTAGTTTCCAATGGCAAGCTGCATTAAGCAGAGAGTAATGATTTACCTTAAAGCAATGAGCATCTTAAAAATGTTTAAGCAAGATATAAAAATAGCTTTACAAATCTATATTTAAACTGTACAAAAAAAATAAAAGTTTATTTTATTCAGATTCTAATGTTTCAAATAAAAATGCCTTTAAATAAGGAAGAGACTGAAAAATCTTTAGAAGCTGAAGTAAGGATGTCATGGAAACAGACAAAATTATCAATGATTTCTTTCTTTCATTTCCAAATGCCCACATAATTTTGAAGGGAAACTATGGAGGAATACTTTGGACAAAATTAAATGAATATGCAAATAAATAAAACTTCTGAAATATGACAAAAATAAATAACAACATGAAATGTGAGTATAAATAATTAAATGTGTCATGAAATATATTTTTATTGCTTATTTTTTATGCTTTTATTTAGTTATTACTTAATTTATTTATTTCAATGACACCACATGCAACTTAATCCCTAAAATTAAAACTGACATTTCACTTGTTATTGTTAAGAGGGTGGGATCCAGCATGTACTGTCTGTTGATTGGTGAACTTTCAGTAGAGTCTATATATGCGTTCTGCCTGACTTGAGTATTTCTGTAGGCTTATGTGCATGGTGACAGCTGTGACTATGTGCGTCAGATATGAGTGCATGAAAAAGTTGTCCAGAATTACCGTGCAGAGCGGTTACTTTAGTTCAAGGAACTCTGAATTCATGATTAGAAGTTTACACCTGAAGTGTCTACTACAAAGTGTAGTATATGATGGCTAATGATTTTATGTCTGCTCTACTGATAATTCACCAATCAGAAAGCAGTACTCTATAGAGCCCACTATCTCAATAATGACAAGCGAAAGTAACAGTGTTTATTTCAGGGCTTTATTCATGATGCATGCAGTGTCACTGAAATAAATCCATGAAAAAATAATTAAATATACACATACATATTAAAACAACAAAAATATACTTCATGACACATTTAATTATTTATACTCAATTTCACATAACCTTTATTAATCTGGATATTATTTATTTTTGTCTGAAAAATTCATCCATAATACCAAAGCACTGAGAGATGGTACATACTGTAGTACAGAAAGATATTCCATGACTGACATATTCAGAAAACTAGTAAATACAAAGGAAAATTTAATGTAAACAATAAACATACTGCTGTCACTTTCTAACTGAGTTGAAATTGAATGTCTGTTGATTGCAACTTAAGCTATGTGAAAGATGCTTTCAGGGTTGTTCAAAACTGACATTTGGAAACAATCTGATCTATGCTGGGTTAATTAGAGATTAAACACCTGAACAAAAAATGTTGCAGGCACATTTTTTTAAATTTGTGTAACAACACAATTAGTAACTGCGATAATTTTTTTTTCCATTTATTAAATAATACACTACTAGTGTTTTTTACATAAGTACTTAAAATTAATGTCTGTGTTATTTCTATTAAAACTGAAAATGTGCCGCTACATTGTATATTGTGAAAGAATTGTGTTCCTAAATTTTGTTAAAAAATACTGGTATCTCATAATCAACTATTATACCTTTTGGGCATCAGAATTTCTAACCAAGATATATATTTCTAACCAAATCTATACTCACCTGTAATGTAAAAATCCACTTGTTTGTTGACTTCTTCTGTGTCTGCATCAGTTGTACTCAGAATTGCAACAACACCACCAGGTGGATCATCTTCACTCACGGTTCCCTTGTAAATCTCTGCAGTAAACCGTGGAGGGTTATCATTTACATCTGTAACAATCACTTCCACTACAGTGCTAGCAATATGTTGTTCCTTTTCACCACGATCAGATGCTATCACAGTAACCCTGTACAGGTCCTGTTTTTCATGGTCAAGCTCTTTCAATGTTATAAGCCATCCAGTTTCACTATTAATAGCAAAAAGCTCTACAAGTTCTTCATTTTCCTGATTTTGTGCCAAGCTATACAACACTTGCCCATTGGTGCCAGAATCTAAATCATTAGCTTTGAGTTGGATTACACGTGTTCCTCCTTGGAGGTTTTCAGCAATAAATGCTTTATATGGGTTAGACTCGAAAACAGGGCTGTTGTCATTACCATCCTTAACTTGAATGCTTATATCAACTAAAGAGACAACTTCATAGTTATCATAAGTGTACTGTGCTAAAAGTGAAAGCTGATACCATTTGGTGGTTTCGTGGTCCAAGTTTTTTTCAAGCTTCAGTTTGCCAGTATCCTTGTCAACAACAAAAACTTCATCCCTGTTACTTTCAGGGGTATTTCCTTTTATGAGGCTGTAGACCAACGGCTGATCACTCTCTGCCTGAATGACATCAATTTCCGATCCAATTGGAAGGTCCTCTGGGATTGCAAATGAATAATGCGGTTCCACAAACTTGGGAAATGGCACTTCAGGGCTAAGGATTCTAATATAAATTGGAACAACAGATTCCTTTGGTGGAATTCCATCATCCTTTGCCCGAACATAAAATGCATAGAGTTCATTTTCAAGCCCAATTAGACTCTCTTTTGTAATTATGACTCCACTAAAGGGATCAATTTCAAAGTTTTCTGCAACACTATCAGAATCAGATTCAATAGTGTATGTTATATCTGCATTGCTGCCTTCATCAATATCAGAGGCTACAACTTTGATAACTGAGGTGCCCCTCAATGCATCAGATGCTATATTTATCTTATATTCAAGAGCCCTAAACTGTGGCGTATTGTCATTTTCATCAGTCAATATTACATTAATTCTACAAAATCCGACCTTGCCTCCACCATCCTTAGCAATCAGGCTTATAGTAATAACTTTCTCTAAGGTATTCTCACGGTCAAGCTTTTCAAGTGTGAATATCTGTCCATGCTCATTTATTGAAAACTTGTCTTTTGCATGATCGTTGACAATAAAATATGATACCTGGCCATAAATGCCAGAATCCTCGTCAGTAGCTTTCACCTCAATTACAAATGTTCCTACTGCAGAATTTTCAGATAGTTCTACCTCATATTCATTCTGAACAAAAGATGGACTGTGAAAATTAGCTCCATTCACTGTGACCTTGAGCTGTGTGGTACTTCTGAAGACTCCATCAGTGACAGACACACTGAGGTTATAAGATGGGGACATTTTCTCTTTTCTGTGGTTGGACACTGCCACCATTCCAGTTTTCCTACCAATTTCAAAATTCATATGCTCATTTCCGGTTAGAATAGAGTATTCTAATTTATACACATCAGAGGAGTCTGCATCAAACGCAAGAACTTGTGTTACAAATTGTCCACGTGTGGCAAGCTCACTGACCGTTGCCTCATAAATCTGTTGTGTAAATATGGGAGGATTATCATTAAGGTCAGTTACATATATTGTAACTAAGACATCACTGCTGAGAGCAGGTACACCTCCATCAGTAGCTCTAATTAGCAATGTATGTTGGTGCTGCTCCTCATAGTCTAACAATTTAGAAGTCCAAATGATACCATTAGTGCTATCTATGAAAAAAGAACCCGAATTCTTTCCGTCAGCTTCAAGTATTTGATAGGAGATCAATTTATTGATCCCAGAGTCAGAGTCTCTGGCAGCAACCTGAAGCACTGATGTACCAATTACTGAAGCTTCTGAAAGTGTGGCAGAGTAGGAAGTCTCATTGAATATTGGTGGGTTGTCATTTATATCTTCCAAAATTACATCCACAAATACTTCTCGATGAGCTCCAGTTAGTGAGTCTGTGGCTCTCACACTTAGTTTATATGCTGGATGTGTTTCAAAATCTAGAGGCCCAACTACATGAATGACGCCAGAGTGAAAGTCTATTGCAAAATGACCTAAAGGATCACCTTCTGTGATAGTGTACATAATCCGCAGTCCATCAGAACTGTTGGCTTGAACGTGTAATACTGGAGCCTGAAAATGAATATTCTCTGGAACTTCAATATTATAAAAGGGCTTTTCAAAAACTGGCATGGCCTTATTGACTACAGTAATAGGAACGTCAACTTCAGTAGAAAGAGCTGGTTCTCCCCCATCTTTAGCCACTACTGTGATGACATATTTTGCATTTATACTATCTGCATCAAGGCCCTTTTTCAGTGTGATTTCACCCACTGGAGAAATCTGAAAGTACTCATGGTGTTCTTTTAAGTAATAGTAAACATTTCCATTCTGTCCTGAGTCCTTATCTACAGCAGTAACAGACCGAATAACATAGCCAATCTCTGCATCTGCCTGAATAAGTGCATAATATGGCAGATTTACAAACTTTGGAAAATTATCATTGACATCTTCTACAAAGACCTTCACTAACACATGGGCAACTCTTGAAAGCATCCGCTCTTCAGTCACTTCCACAACTACATCATAAACATTTTGTTCCTCATGGTCAAAAGGTATACCAGTAGTTGATAAAACTCCAGAAGTAGGGTTTATTTTAAATCTTCTGTCTGGATTCAAAATGTGATAAAATAATGGTTCATTTATTTGGTTGCCTACTGGTGAAATAATTGCAACAGTTTTAGGCTCTGAAGAGTTTTCTTGAACTGTTCCATTGTATGACTTCTGCGTAAACCTAAAATTGTTTTCTTTACTTTCTTTCACATTGATTTTGATATAAGCTGTGGCAGCATATCTTCCATCAGATGCCCGGACTGTAAGTTCATATCTGCTTCTCAGCTGTGTGGTGTTTTGAATAGAAATGACTCCAGAATCAGTATCAATCCTAAGCTTTTCTCCTATGTTCCCTTCAGTTATTGAATATATAATTCTTGAATTAGGCTCAGAATCTGCATCTGTTGCATTTACTGCAAGTACTTGAACTCCTTTATATGTTGGCAATAATACTGAAGCTTCATAAATATCTTTACTAAAAACTGGTGAACAGTCATTCACATCTGTTACCTGGATTGTTACATTAGCTGCATTTTCTGCAAACAGCTGTGGTTTTCCCATATCATGAACCTGTACTGTAAAACAGAATATATTATTTTGCTCATAATCCAGGCTTGATACTGTTCGAATGGCACCTGTGCTGGCATCTATTGAAAAAAATTGTTGAGCAGATGGTTCTACTATTTGATAAATAAGCATTGCATTTGATCCTTTGTCCACATCTGTGGCCCGGATTACGAGTGGTGTATTCTCAGCAGTTAAAACCACACTATTCGGCGGAGCAAATTCACCAATAAGCCCTGTGTACTCCTCTTGGGTAAAGGCTGGTGCATTATCATTCTCATCTAGAAGATGAATCTGCATTGTTGTATTTGTAGATAAACCAACCATATTTGTAGCTTGAATAGTCAACTTGTATGAAGGCAGTGATTCATAATCAAGGATCTTCTGAGTGAAGACAACACCAGAGTTTGGATTAATGTCAAATGCACTTCCTGTATTCCCATCTTTTATTTCATAAACCACTGATGATTGACTGTGTGTTGCAACCAATCCAACAGAACTTCCAGTAATTGCTGTTTCACTGATTTCTGTCAAGTACTCATTCATTGTAAACTTTGGCTTTGCGTTATCAGAGATTGTCACAAAAATATGGACTTCTGTCAATGTGCTTAATGGAGGATTTCCCTTATCTGCCGCTTTAACTGTAATTTCATACTGATTTTTACTACTTCGGTCAAGCTCTTTTGCCACTTTAATAATGCCAAGGACTGGATCAACAGCAAAGGAGTTAGCAGTGTTGCCTGAAAGTTAGAAAGAAAAAAATGGAAATCAGAGGACATAAAAAAAGAACGTGCTCCAACTATCAACAGCCAAACATGTACAAATTTTGTCTTTACCCACTAACACAATAAATGAACTCAGAACAGACTATTAACAGTTTATTTATTTCTAATATTAGAGGGAAAACTGTATTATATAACCATTGTGTAGTGAAAGATTTTAATTCTTCATCAGTAATGAAATAGAGACACTGAAGCATGTTATGAAGATTTCAGAAATTCATCAGCCTCCAACTTATGCAAACATTTTTACCGTTTTCAAACTAAAAGATTTTTGAACTATTCTATTACAACTGGCTTCAGTTATTTCTGACATCTGAAATATGCTCATTTCATATGCATATTTTTCAAATCAGCTATGCTATCCTCCCCCAATGTTTCCATTTGTCTTACATAAAGCTGTGAGAAAATAGTAGGCAACTTCCCCAATAAACTCCTACAGTTACATCCCAGCTTCACTACTTCATTGTCTTCTCTGACACACACTTCATTTTGACCTTAGAGCATTTAATAAATGTCTGCCTAAGCAAGTATAAAGTCCAAGTATAAATGGCGCTAAGGCGTAAATCACTTATCCTTCAAAGCCAGAATAAAAACTGTTTAAGAAATCTCACATAGCAAAGATTTTTTCCTGCCAAATGATGATCAACTCTGGCAGCTTAAAAGCTACATTACAGTAAAATCAATAACTAATGATTTTGTATGTATTTATGCAATTCTTTCTTTATTTTAATATTTAGTATTTATGACTGTGGATATTTATATCCAGTAAAGGGGTCTGTTCTACAAGAAAATATGAATTCTAGATCTTACCTGACTCAATAGAGTACACAATTTCAGCGTTCTTTCCTTTATCTTTGTCCATTGCCGTGACCTGCAGCACAGCGGAACCTACAGCAGCAGACTCAAATACTCGGCCCTTATAAGTCGATCTAGTGAACCATGGAGCATGGTCATTGCTGTCTTCAACAATAACAATTACTCGTACAAGGTTGCGTTTCACTGGGACATCCTGATCTCGGACCTTAAAAAAATACAAACGAATAAACAAACAAACAAGCTAATAAACATAATTAAAGGGGGTTTGCATGATTAATATTTACTAAAAGTCTGCATTTTTAGTTAAGATACTATAGATACATGTTGTTTTAAGTGGATACTGCTTTGCATAAACATTAGTATATACAGTGCACAATAAGAATTTTTAGCATTAGCATTTTACATTTAAGTGAAAAAATAAAATAATTATTAATCAAAGCTATACAAACTTGCAATCTTTACAAACTTAAAGCAAATCATACCATTACAGTCAGAGTATGTTTTTGCATGGTTTCATGGTCCAGTTTTTCAGTTGTATACAAAGAACCTGTTCCAGGATCCAGACGGAATTTCTTGAGACTAATGGGATCTGTACTGCTTTGCAAAGTGAAGATTAATTTGTTTTTCTCATCCTTGTCCGTTGCACTGATTTTCAAGATCTCTGTTTCTGGTGCAGTGTCCTCTGGTATGTTAATCTCATATACAGACTTTGAAAACTGTGGTCGATGGTTATTTGTGTCAATGATTTTGATAAAGACCTAAAAATTAGAACATATATTAAAATGTTTAAAACAAACTTGAAACCTGCTTATAATTAAAGACTAAAAGTCATGTACATGAAGCTAAACCAAAATGTAAGATGAGAAAGAGTAGTATATAAAATACATAATGCAATAGTGATACGGAGTGAAGCCTGCTGCACCAAGTGATGCAGTGATACCACACTCAGAAATGAAAGAGTATAAAACTTTTCAAGGTAGAGAAAAAAATATATGATCAGAAGGTGCTTTTGCAAGAAAAACATATATACCTGAGGAGAAACGATATAGTATATGCAAATAAAAAAACTTATCAAATTGGCAACTGAGTTATACTAATGGTGAAAGATTGGAATCTACCTTAACCACATATGTCTATAAATGTCCAAAACAAAGCCCAAAAACAGTGAACAGACTTATAAAGAATCAAGACAACTGCATTCACAAATAAAGAATTACAGGTCAATGAAGGAAGAAGTGATGTTGCCTAGGTTGTTCACAAGGCAGCACCTACAAGAGTATATTTTTAAGTTCTTGTATACCAAAATGCAGTCATAATATAATGTACTTCCTTTCACACAGATGTGCAATGACTGTCAAGTGGAAAAGTCATAGGTACAGCATATAAACGGTCAACTGCCATATTAAATACTTTTCCAGTAAATATATTCAGTGATGAGAAATAGCTCTTAATCCTCACCATCGATTTTTGACATTGTATGTATACTCAACTTTAATGAACAAAGAACAGATGTGTTTTTTTAGAAACTATAAACAAATAGTTGCCTTCCAAAAGTCATTAAAACTATGACAAAGACAACTAAGCTCCCCAGCAGTTATTATATGTTTCTCACTACCATATAAAAGAATTGGTTGTTCCTTAGAAACCTGTTTCTCAAATGGCTAATTGAAAAAACTCAGTTTGCTCAAGGCAAATTTCACATAATACTTTTTAGAGGAATAGTTTAGTTTTTTGCAACTGAAGTGATGGGTGTGAAACAATTTAGTTCTTAATTTGAAAGAGCTGCTTCAGTTTATTTCTGACAAATGTTGTTGTCTATGTTTAAATTGACCATTTTGAGAACATAACAGTAGCCACTATTTTGAAGGCTGTTGCAACCACCACAATTGCTACCCCAATGTTATAATCAGATTTATTCTAATTGTTTTAAGATTTATGGAATACTATGGGGCTCTTGAGCTGTACCCAAACACCATCACAGGTATCCAAAATGATAATAAAATGGCTTTACTGACAAAAGACTACAGCAGAAAAACAAAGTACAACAAATAGAAAATAATAAACACTTCTACCCTCTGGCTTGAACTCAAAAGCAGTAACCTCTGGCTATTCTGTCAAACATTCTGCCTGCTCACCTTCCAGTACTCTGGCTCTCGTTCCTCTGTCCTGCTGAGCCGCTGTCACCAGCTGCAGCCCAACTCTAAGATCACCCGAATAAAGAAAGGAAGGCTCTTTTCTGCTGTACCCCATAACCCTTCTGGGTATACCACTGTATGCACTTCTGGAGTCAGTAGTCTCTGGTGTCATATAGGCAGAATTCCCCCTTGAGGCATCATGTGTTCCTCCCCATTACTCTTGTAAGACTGCATCACATTGCCCTATACAAGTCCAGGAGACCTCAAACCCAGCAATAGCACTTATGATACTACCTACAGAGTCTTGCATGACCCCCTGCTGTGGTAGTAGTATCCCCTGGTGGTCAATAACAGTCCCGCTACCCAGATTAGTTTCACAGAATACATTTTTATAAAGTGTACAAACAGATGTAAAGAAGCAATACATTTGAATACTGAAATGTCAGTCCACAAAAAATGTTTTAAAAAATAAAAACTTTTGGCTTCAAACTCCAAAACAAAAGAAGGATAAGAACCCATGGATAAGAATCCATCAGCATCAGGTCACAAAACCCAATGACAAACATAGAATCAGTTTAGATCACTAACTTATTTAACATGCTTGTCTTTGTGATGTAGACGAAAAAGCAGCATAAATGAAGAAAAAGCCATGTTGAAATGAGGAAAACATACACTTCACAAAGAAAAGGATCATGCATGAGATGTGAACCCAAGGACACAAAATCTGTGAAGTGGTAATGCTAACTACCTATTTTGATGGTTAGACACAAGTGCAAATAATAATGAACTTTATTAAATTACAACAAATTCAATTTATGTATGAGAATATGGAACAAGTTTATGAAGCCTAGAACCTGATTTATAAATACAGTTATCCCTTGCGATTCATAGAGGTTCTGTACCCATAACCCTTGTGGAATGTGTATTGGGCTCATGATAACTGTATATTCTATGTTTGTTGCATTAAATAAGATGAAAAAAGTTGTGAGACTTGCAAGATAAAATGATCACTGCACAAGCAAATCACGTGAGGAAGTCTGGCTGCCAAGACAAAAATGCATGACGGCACCTAAACAAAGGTCATAGTTCAGAAGTTCTTTGATGAACTGTAACTATTTACAAAATGTAGTTTATTATAATACATTTGTGTATGTATTCATGGTATTTAACAACGAAAATGAATAATATTACAGATACAAAAAATAATCAAACATATTACTAAGCACAAAAGGAAAAATACTCATGACACATTCCAGTTTTACAGATGCTGATGATGGTGGTGTAGTTATGAAATGAAATCCCCTGTGAATAGCCTCCTAAAAGTTATGTGAACTTTTGTCCTTCCATGATGGGAATGTATGTGAATATTTGTACAAATTGGAAGTGCTTCAAAAGAAAGATATTTTCCAACACAGACTAAATCACATGAACAAGTGGGCACTGGACAAGAACATAAATCCAAATAAAACTCTAATCCAATCTGAATAATTGCAATACAATTGTGCAGTGGACTGTTGAAACAAAACAACATCACAGACTGTGATCCTGTCAGCTTCTTTTGGCTCACTTTTAAAACTAGCATCCTCGTGTTTCACCCAGCAACCCTCATGGCAACCATTTGAAGCTACCCAATGAGACAGTACTCCCAGGGCTGCTGGGATTTGCAGTCCATTTAGGAAATGTTGCTACAGCATTGGCTGTGGTTTTCTACAATAGCTTGCAAAGCACACAAAATAATTTTAATTTAATTATTAACTACAAACCCACGAACAGGTGGATCTGCGAATGATAAAGTCACATATCACAAAAGGAACACCTGTCTATGTCGCCAATTCACATTGTAGGCTGGTTGCATGAAAATGAATTGCAATTGATTCTATGCAAGACAAACATGCATGCTTTTATGGAGTAAAATGCTCTAAACACATTACATATGTCAAGAGTATAAATTAAGTTCCACTATAATTAAGGAAAGTAAAAATATTTTTCTATGAAATAAGGTTTATAAAATTAATCCTAAAATGCAATACCATACAAGCAATATCATACTGTGCGTTATGGAACCATCACAACTGCATGGTGAAATTAGAAGATTCACAGTTACAGAATTCTACATTTTTAGGAGCAGGTCTTTGCAAAGTCAAAATCTCACAGGTGACATGGAGACAAAAATTTTCAGAAAAGCAATTTGTATAGCAAGTGTGTACAAAAACAAGTTTTAAAAAAATCTAACCACACCTTTAAACCAAGCACTTACACCAAAAAATGAAGTAACCTCATATATTAGCCTGACAATAATATCAAAATAATAAATCATAATCAATGACCCTTTGCAGCATTTTTCACATTATTTATAATCATAGTTCCCTTTCTTTAGTGTCATAAAATGTAAAAAAGTGAAGAACTATTATAGAATTGTACTGCTCCTTACAATTACACTCACACTGATACTGTAAATGTAGAAATAAGATGTAAGCTTAAAAAAACACCAAAATGTGAGAGGTGAGCAAATTTATGAGTAATCAGTAACTCACATATCTATTCCTAATCAATTTAAATGCTATTTATAAAGAGATAACAGGACAATAACAATTAGACAAAAATGCACTGTGAGTTTTAATTTTTTTTTCAAATTTCTAATACAGTTTGCTATTATGACAATCAAAATGCAAAAAGCTGCTTAACTCATTTGAGCTGTGCAATAAACTAGATCAAGGAAAATTAGTTTTATTTTGAAAGCATATCTCAATAAATGATTGAAATCCCTGATTTCTCAAGTTGCCTTGGGAAACAGCTGTGGTATTATAGCAAGCCAAAAGATATCTCTGAATGATAATTTGGCTTGCCATAGTGGTATCACATCAACATCTAAAGAAATCATACATCTATAATTATGCATTTTAGTGAAAAATTTAACTACTCAGTTAGCTTTACATAGGATGGTATGGTAGTCCAGTAGTAGTGCTGCTGCATCACAACAAGGAGACCAGGGTTCATTCTGAGAGGAGTTTACATGTTCTTCCTGTATCCACATGGCTTTCCTCCGGGTGCTCTGGTTTCCTCCCAAAGCCATGGAGGTTAGGTTAATTAGCATCACTAAATTGGACCATAGTGTGTGTTTGTGAATGAGTGTGTTCACCCTCTGATAGAATGGTGCAATGTCTAGAGGACTGTTCCTGTCTTGTGCCCAATGGTTGCAGGATAGGCTAGGTAAATGTAATGATATTATTATCAATACCAATCATTTTAGTGCAGTTATAATAATAATAATTATAATGTAAATAGCACAAATGATTTATTTCATCATGTCTATATACAGTAATTGAGCTAAGTTCATTGGTGCCTGTCCATTAAAGGAAGAATAAACACATACATAAGTAAAATAATTATTGATCACAATGACATATAAGGAAAACTTACAATAATAGAAACTGCAAACCTGTTAAGGATTTAAATATTTATCAAATGCTATATTTTGGTAGAGGAGGCAAATAATCACAAATTTACTTCAATTACCTTATAAGTTTGGTTTCACATTCAGTTCTAAAACAAATTTTAAGCATAACACAGTTTTTCTTTTAAAAGTACAATGAGTCTACTTTTAATAAACATTTTATTAACAATTCAGTTACCTGAGTGGTGATAAATCTAGTTCCATCTGTTGCCTCCACTGTCAAGTTGTAATTTGATTTCTGCTCTGCATCAAGGGGTCTAGCAACAATGATAGTTCCACTACCCTTTCCCACATCAAACCTGCTGTCAAAGTTACCACCTGTATTAAATAATAAGAAAGGAATGAGAATTAGGACTCTTTTTATACTTGCTTATCCACAGTCCTGCTCTACACCTTACTGAAATGTATAAAAACACCCAAAGTAAAGAACATAAAAATGCATTTGTTTAAAAAAAACCAGCTACATACAATTAAGTCTGAGCATTCTCATTGTAAGCACTGTTGTATCAACTTGGTTCTTTCACATGCACATTTCACAGTTGAGAAATGTCCAAAATAGAGCTTGCATTAAGTACCCATGTGTGCTGTCGATGAAGTGTTTTTTTTAAATTGTCTTTAAGTTTTTAAGTCTTTTCTAATGTGTAAAAGTTCAAGAATCTGCCTGGTATTTGTCAGTATGTACTTATTAAATTACAATAACTGGGATTATATATTTGCTGTAAAATGGTATGTACATAATAGTTACTGGTGGTCTCCTCAATTGTTCTGAATTAATGTATCTGCAAAAAATCTTTTGTTAGATTTGATACAAACCTACTAAAAGATTTTACAACAGAAATATTTAACACCACCCATATAAAATGAATTAAAGATTTAATAATAACTATATCATAGGACTTATTTCATGTGAAACTTAACAGCTCCAAGCATAAGAATTTAACTAGAACATAATAAAAAATATCATATGCTATTAATATCTAACTACTGTAGATTCCAGGCCTATATGATTTATTGCTGATTTGATAAAGATTATCAATACTCCTGTTTACCAAACATATATACATAACATTCTGAATTAGGTCTACTTTTGATAGTTTTAGCTCTGAAGATATGCTGTAAAATATAATTTTCCTGTCTCTGATTTCCGTTAAGCTGAAAATATTGCTAATATCTATCATTTTAATTAAACCATCATTTCCATGCAGAAAAATTCATTCACTTTAAGAAATACTTTTTGTTTGTCTCAGGTTTCCAAAATCTTTTTCAACACCCTTCCACTTGTAGGACAGATTGGCATTATGCATTTTGCCAGAATGGAACATTAGTCTTGGAAAAGCAAACCACTGCCAGAGACTTTTTATATCTGCTCATTTTTTTACTGGGCCTCTCTTTGGAATGCAGCCTTTGCACCTTATCTGATAAAATGATAAATCACTAAGTGAGACTTCAGAGCCATATTCTCATGGTACCAGTTAAACATTCAGATCATACAAAGGACTATATCAATGTTGAGTATCACTGAGGGACAAAACTTTGCACCAATTGTAAGCCTAAAAGTATGGGCTTATGCGCACCCAGGAAACCAATGGCAAGACTTCCACTCTTGCCTTTAAAACAACATAACTCATTTGGTCCATCAAATGTTTAGCTTTCACCTTGCCGTAACTTTGGCTGTCTATAGTCAGTACCTATAACTTATAGGGTGTGGCTGTAACAGAGACTGAAACATTCCCTCAACCCTAAAGGACAACTTTGTTGGACTGGAAGGGTACAAAACTTGTCTGTATTAGAGTTTAGGCAAGGGTGCCACTAGTTCAAATCTTGCAGAGGTATAATAAGTGCACAAGATGAGCAAGACTGTATATGAAAGGCCATGCATTTGTCTTGCTGAATATGGCAACTGACTGATCACCAGTTGCTCAGAAGGCATGATTTTGGAGGACCAACACAGTGTTTTGAACCTCAAAAGAAACTACATTACCGGCCATTACTAGAAGGTTTGAACAAGGTGAGCAAGGACATAAGCTACTAAAACAAAAAAAGAAAATGCACATGTCTGGATCGGAGCTATAAGTACATTCACTTTGATAATAATCTTAATTTAGTTAGGACAAAGGCAGTTAATGTACTGTAGTATTGGTGTAACTGAAACTGAAAGGCAATCTCAAGTTCCGTCCCAAAAAAAAGTAAGGACAGTTCAGACCACCAACTCATACCCATGCAGATACAGAAAGTCTTCGTGGGGTGAGGTAAGCCAGTGCAAGGACTGGGTGTGAGTAAATGAACACCACTTGTAGGTAACAGAAGCTTCATAACTAGCAAAAGAATGTATCCATCTTAACCACATGAACTGAAAGATCAATATTCATATGGTATGAGCCTTTCTCTGTAAGAGAGAAAATAATTGTATGTTTTATTTTATTTTGTTTGGTATTGTCTTTCATCTATATATATATATATATCTCAATATACATATCTACCTATATATACACATACTTGCATATATCCAAATAGCAAAATACCCACACTTCGCAGCGGCGAAGTACTGCTTTAAAATTTTTATTAGGAAGAAAAGTAAACCTTTTTAAACTGAGGGAAAATATACAAATAATTATTTGTTAAGGATCTCTTTGTATACCACGTTGTCAGTTCGGTCCCCCGGTTGTAATATGACCAAGCTGTGCGCTGAGCTTACTCTTGAGCATGCAACGTATAGTTGGCCATGTGAAAAGCAATCTTGCCTCAAATCAATGCCAACCTTTTGTAGGGTCTGTCCCTGAGACTTATTAATTGTCATTGTGAAGCAGAGCCTTACTGGAAATTGGAGGCGTTTGAATCCAAATGGGTTTCATCGATAACTTTGCATCCAGCTTTTGAGAGTTTAAACATTCATAAACATCAAAGTGTCCACTACTCAAATCGTCACCTGTGAATCTAAGATGTTTAAGAGGCATTGGCAGTTGTCCAAAGGTGTAAAATATTTGGCCATTTCGGTACACTTGACAGCAACAACCGAACAATTCAGAGGCAGCCATCAACTCACATGCAGAACCATAGGTGAAGGGCTCCTGTGTAGTATAATTATCTCCTGTACCGTCATCAGTCCACACCTTGAACCTGCACCAGTCATTCAATACAAGATACAATGTTCCTCCGGATATAAAGAGTGAGCCTGATTTGGCCGTGCAATATGTAACACAGAGAATGGAAAAGGCAGTCGCCATCTCCGGGCATGGAAACCACTCGGTAAGTGACAGTTCTTTGATCGATGGTGATCACCTCGATAGACATGTTAATGGGGGTACAGTTAGAACGATAAAGGAAATGGGTACCTGAACAATGTAAACTAAGTCTAAAATACCTACACAATAACTATAATTGTAATAAACGAACAATAAAACAGTGGAGAAACCATGGATTAAATAAAAAGGCTGCAGTTATCAGCAGGGAGATGTGAATACCGTGGCGAAGCAAGAAAGGGAATGAAGAGACCGGAGCGATGGACGGCCTTATATAGGCAGGCAGCCAACTACGTGGGAGGCGTGGGGATGGGAGACCCAACGCCGCCTCACACTGCGACCGAGCTGCAGGCTATTGACGTATATATGTACGTAAGTAGGATTCAGTTAGCGTTGGGAACCTGCGTGCCAAATTTCTTGAAGATGGGCCCATAACTAACAAAGACCGTTGGAAAGTTCAATATGGCGGCCGACAGTGGCGTCATACCACCGAAATTTCGGTTAGCGCAGGGAAGCCGCCTACCAAATTTCGTGAAGATGGGGCCATAAATAAGAAAGTTTAACATGGTGGACGTTGTCGACTGTTATGACTGTTACGTGTAGAATTTCAAAACGAAACCTGCTTAACTTTTGTAGGTAAGCTGCAAGGAATGAGCCTGCCAAATTTCAGCCTTCTACCTACACGGAAAGTTGGAGTATTAGTGATGAGTGAGTCAGTGAGGGCTTTGCCTTTTATTAGTATAGATTATTAATACATTGTATTAGTTTGTGGGGTATTTGTGAAGGTAAATCTATCGCTACGTCAAACCACAAGAGAGAAAGTCAAAGTGTTAATACAGACTTTTGTCAATTTTTGAACCTCTTTCATGTAGAGATTTGTACAATTAATATTTCCGCATCCTGGCCGGAAAAGTGAAACCTACATTTTATTTGGCATCCCTTTGGGGGTGTGTTATTGATTGTTTTAATTAATTACTAGGATTGTGAAATGTAAAATTGATAATTTAATGAACTAAGTGATCATTCAGGAAATAAGAACATCAAGTGTTAAAATAACTACTTTCCTGTGCTGCATTGTGAAAATATTTCTACAAAACTGAACTTGGACGATACTGGCAGTATTCGGTTATCACTTCTAAGTTCCCTCAAAAAACAACAAGCAAACTTTACATCAATACAATTACTTAGATTACAAATTCTCAAAACCATCATCAAGAATTACATTAAAAGTTTCATCTTTTATTACTAGGAGAAAAATCAAATATTACACAGATGCATTTGAAAATGTTATATTTTAATTAGCTATATGGAAAAAAGCCCTGTTTTTTATTTTTTAAATGAAGGGCATTTTAATTTTAACAAATTTAGCCATAAAGCTAAAATATTTGTAAGATACTGAAAATAAATGACTGTGAATGTTACTTTATGCTTTACTTTATACTCACTGTCCATTTGGACTTGAACAATATAAACTATTTTGTTTTCCAGTCTGAAGCAAACCACCTATAATTTTCAGAAGATAATCATTGATTCCTCAAGTGTTTCCCCCATTTTTGCAGTTTGGCTCTTGGTTATTCATACTGTATGTCCCCTCCAAAATGAAAACATAATAGGGAATTACAGCATTTTAAACATAAATGGAAATTCTGTTAGTGTCATAAGTATCTAGAGAATAACAACATTTCACTAACATCTTTTTCAGTTATTACAATCATATCAGTAACAACATTATTTAGAGATTAAATTTAAATTTAAAAAGAGTTATTAAAAGTAATCAGTAATTTAAAATTCAGAGAAGTACACTAAAACCACCAATTAATTTAATTTAACAATATGTGGAATTCTTGAAACTCAAAGAGTTAAAAATTTTTGTATAAATTTTTGTATAATAGTGTATAGTTACTTAATTGCATTTTTACAGTATCCTCGGTTATAGAGTCTTTAAAAAATCTTGAAATATTTCCTAGATGTATACAAACTGATGCCATTTCTTTATGGATACTTTTTGTGCACTAATGTAGATGACTACCATCAAATCAAGTTAAAAGATGAAAAATTTTCAACCAATTCATTTCTAAGTTTTTCCCATCTCTTGATGTTTCTGCTTCAGTATTTAGAAAGGGTCTCCTGTTACTATTCAGACAATAACACAATGAGTTCAACAGTTTGCAAACTTTGAACAGGTAAATGTAAATAGGCCCCCTTAAACCTTGATGTGTCATTCTGAAAAAAAATCTGCGTATCCTCACACCATGACATTTCCAAGTTTTATAACATGACCTTCATTGGAATGGTAGCTTACTTTGCTTATTGTTGCTTTTTTAATTCTTTTTCTCTGCTTTTTAAAATAAACAGGTAGTAGGTCCATTACTTGTAGAATTGTAGAACATGTAGAATTGCTGTGTGAGTCTGACAAAGCATTGGGTTTGGGGTGGGGTTTGGGTTTGTTTTCACATATAACTTGAGGCTCAGGCAGGGTTCAGATTTAATTACTCATAAGTTTTAAATATATTTTTATAAAATTAATTTCCTAACTCAGTGGGCTTGGTCATTCCCTCTCAAAAAACTGTATATCAGAAACACAGCATACCTAGGTGTTTACAACAGATAAAAAGCAACATCATGTGCTTTCCTGCCATGTTAGGTTGCGTATGTAATAAATTGATTGCTGTCCTATTTGAAAAATATTATTTTGTTACTGATAAATCTTAATACCATATATATAAGCCCATTTTGTGTCTTATTTCAAGGTTGTGGATCATAATTTTTACTTTTCCTTTGTAAATGTCTAATGCCCAAAAGAATGATGATAAGTATAAATGGGTTTTAAATAGTAATTTCTAGTGGTTTCCTGAACATTTGTGCAACATTTGGGAAGAAATATTTTTGATTTGATGTGCTATCATGTAAACTGTTGTTCTTAAGGTGGAAAGAGACTGCATTTGACATTGCATACAATTAGATTACAATTCTATTATTTGCTCTGTACTTTTGTGTCACATGTTATATCAGCAAATAAAGCACATGGTCAATGGAGATGCTGTAATATCTTGCTAATTATGTCTGATTGATAAACAGATATTGACATTAATTTTTTGCCAGGGATGTACATTTTATAAATGCTACTGAAGCTGAATTAAAACTTTCTGTAAACTTAAATAAATAAATAAAATAAGAGAGGGCAGTGATTTGTGTCCAGGATCCCCTAATGTAACAAATCTTGACCTGGCAAATGACCTTTCTCTTCTTTCCAACTTCTGCCTAACAAAAACCCTCTGCTGATCTCTAATCTTTATAAATTCATCATTGGCAATTTTCAGGTGACTTCAGTTATCTTCAGATATGAAGATTTTACTGTACTATCAATATTTTTGACACAATCTCTAGCACTGCTGCCTCACAGCTACATGTGACAAGGTATGAATCCTAGTCTGCACCTTATCCCCAAAGACTTTGTGTGTTTTTCCTCTACGTACTCCAGTTCTCTTCACACATCTCAGATATGAGTATGTTAAGCGATTATTATTGGTGCAGTATGGAAATGCATGTGTGTGTCATAAATGGTAATAGCTTTCTGCCTTGCACATAATACTGCTGATATAGGCTAACAGGAGCAGCTGAAAGAAGAAGGCGGCAGCTCTGGTCCCCATAATATTGAATTGAGACAGAAAGCAAGTGTTCTTTGATATACTTGTAAACTGTTAAGCTTTAAAATTATTGCTGCCACTGACACACATTTTCATTTATTTGTAATATTTTTAACATATTATTCAAATAGGAAACTCATTCAGGTGTGCATGATACCCATTATGGGTTGGGTTGCCCAAGACATGTTTTTCCATCTAGCCATGATATAAAATCTCCATGACATGAGAGGGACTCCATGATACATCAGTAGGCATCTACTGAGATAGTACTGATCAGGCACAAGCAGATTGTGATAAGTGATTAAGGAAATAACTAATGGCTGATACCAGTAAGAGATTTGTCTCAGTAAGAAGAAAGTAGAGTGTAAAACATTTTACTTGACTGAAAAGTTCTTACTGGTCTGGAAAGCCAGCCCAATTATGAGGGTGACACCATAAGGGTTCATTAATAGGGAGGAATATATATGCGGTAAATAGAGAGCTTCAAAATAAGGAACTGATAAGTGGGCACAGAGTTAAAAAAAACAGACAAAAAAAGTAGAGTTTAATAACTTCAAAGAAAGACATACAGCAGGCAGTCAAGGGGAAGAGTATTACAGGAGGTTGAGGGGCCAGAAGGAGTAAATAACTGCAGTAGTTCTTTACTCAGTTAATTTAAGAATTGTAATAAGTTAGATCATTTAAATTTAATAAAAAGAGTTGAGCAGTTTAATAATGCAAAGACAAATTTTAAAAATGGGGCCAGTGGACTGCAAATCCTGTTGCCTTGGAGGAGTCAGTCCTCCATGAAGGCTACATCTGCACAAGATGTCCAATAATTCAGCACCTCGTGCTCAGGATTGTTAAACAGGAGGAGGCATTGGCTGGCCTGTACTGTAGTACAGAATTGGCTGACCTGGCCCAGGTGTCCTTTAGAGAGATAGTGCGCACCTCTAAAGTGGCACAGGAGGAGACTATAGACCAGACAGATAGAGACAGGTGGATCACAATTATAAGGCAAAGGGGGCACACTGTGCGGAGGTACCATCCAGAGAACTGGAAATATCAAACTGTTCTCATGTCCTTGCAGAGCTGGACAGTGCCCCTGAAGATTCTGAGGTGTTAGGTAGGTATGAGGAGCTCCAAAAGGTATACTGCTTCGAGGTTTGATGAGTTGGTGATAGTAGGGGACTAAATCATTAGGGTGATCTTAGTCCAGGTTTGCTGCAGAGGCAGAGAGACTCGCACAGTGTGATGCCTTCCATCTGTATAGGTGTGAGACCTTCCCGGAAGGGTTGATAGGCTCTTGGCCAGAGTGGGAATAGATACAGAGAGTCATTGTTGATGTTGGAACAAATAACATGCATAAGGGTAGTCTATCAGTTTTACAATCCAGATTTAAAGAGTTGGGTGCCAGGCTGAGGAGCAGAACTGACAAGGTAGTCTTTTCTGATGTTCTACATGTGCCATATGCCAGTCCAGGTAAGACTGAGGAGATAAAAAGGGTTAATGTGTGGCTCAAACCTTGGTGTAGCATACAAGGGTATTAGTTTACAGGGCATTGGGACTCCTTTTGGAAAAAATGGGACCTGTTCCACCGTGAAGGGTTACATTTGAACCGGGAGGTATATGAGTAGATTGGTCAAGGGTTTAAACTAGGGAAAGTAGGGACGGAGTTGAGGACAGGCTAAGTTTAGAACTATACATGATAAGATTAACAATGGTGTAAAAAATAATACGCAGAGTAACATAAATTCTATCCCAAATTTTAAGTGCAAAAGTACAATAAGTAATGCATTAAAATAGCTTGCCTTAATGCTAGCAAAGTCCAAAATAAAACAAGTGATTTGGAGTTGTATGCAGCTGAGCGTAATTATATTATAGCAATAATAGAATAATAACAGAACAATAACAGAAACCTGCCTAAATAGCAAAGGTTGGGATTAGTATTATATAGATGGGTACACAATTTTGGGAAGAATAAACAAAACAGAAAAAGACAGGTGTTTCCATTTATGTAAAGCATAATTTAAATGCAAGTATTCTTTAACTGGATGATGAGCCACATCTTAGTGAGGACATCTGGAATAATCTGGAAAGCATGCACATCTTTAAGTGATATTAAAAATTCAATTTATAACTTATATCATAGTCCCACTATAATCCCACCTGAATATTAACTGGACTAACTTTGTAAATAGTGGAGTACAAAAGCAGAAGCAGAACTTGCCTAGATTTAGCATTTTGCAATAACTAGGACAGAATTGAGGGCGTAGAGGCAATTCAAAAATTAGGGTTAAGGGACCCCAAAAATTTTTTATGTTTTAGAAGACAGCCAATGGAAAGACTAAAACTGTTAGGCTTAACTTTGGTATAGCAAATTTTGAACAGATCCAGCAAAGCATAAGGTGGGATGAACTGTGATAAGCTTTTATGTGCAGAAACAGCTGAGGAGCGATTGAAAAGGGTTTAAAAATATTTTACATGTAATGCAGGACAGGCACATCTCAAAAATTGCAATTAGTAAGTAATTTTTAAAAAATCCACAATAGATAAGTAAGCATATTAAAAAGAAGCTGCAAAGGAAAAAAAAAAAGTTGTATAAGGCATACAAGACTAATAACTCTAATGCTATTTGTAGGGTGTATGAAAGTATGAGAGCAACCATTAAGATGGCTATTAGAGAAGCTAAAAGGCAGTTATGGAGGAACATTGCACATAAGGCAAAAGATAATCATAAGACATTCTTTCAGTATTTTAGTAGAAAAAGGATAGTCAAGGTGGAGGTAAAGTGAATCAGGCATTGTAAGGTGAAGTTAAAATATAGAAGCAGTGAAACAGTGAATGCTTTAAACTGGTATTTTTCGGAGGTGAATAAACTGCCTGCACCAAAAGGAACTACTAAGGAGGTACTGAGGGATTTGAAAATTGTAGAGAGAGAAGTACTGCTTAGATTAAATAGGCTGAAATCAAGTCACCAGTACCAGATAATATTTATCTTTGAATTCTTAAGGAGGTTAGCAAGAACATATATAAATCCTTGATGGATATTTTTAGAAAGTCACTGCGCACTGGGGAAATTCCAAACTTTAAAATGGCAAATATTATCCCATTTTATATAAGAAGCGTGATCAGGCAGAACCAGGTAAAATAATGGAAGGAATTTTTACGGATAAGATTGAGCAATACATGGCAAGAATAGCAGATCTACTGAAAAGTCAGTATAGATTCAGACAAGGGAGGTCGTACTTTACTAACATGTCGGAATTCTATGAGGAAGCAACAAAAGGATACGGTCAGAGTGAAGCATATGTTATTTATCTTGACTTTCTGGAAGTAATTGATAAGGTCCCACATGAGAGGTTGGATATCAAACTAAACCAGGTGGGATTTCAGGGTATAGTATGTAAATGGGACCAGAATTGGCTAAAACACAGGAAGAATATGGTGAGGGTGTGAGGAACCATTTCAGAATCAGATGACGTTAGGATTGGTGTCCCACAGTGGTGGTGGTAACAGTATGTAGTTGCACATCCACGATGCAAATCTTCCAATCCACCACAAAGATGCTCCGTTAGACTGAGACCTGGTGACAGTGGCCAAATATTTGAGTACAGTGAACTAATTGTTTTGTTCAAAAAACTAGTTAGAGATGAGCTGAGCTTTGTGACATAGCATGCTATCGCTCTGGAAGTAGCCCTAAGAAGATGGGTACACTTCGATGATAAAAAGATGGGCACAGTCAGCAACAATACTCAGGTAGACTGTGGGACTTAAACGATGCTCAATTGGTACTAAGGAGGCCAAAGTGTGCTAAGAAAATATCCCCCAAACCATTACCCAACCGCCAGCAGCCTAAACTGTTCATACAAGGCAGGATGGATTGATGCTTTCATGTTGTTGATGCCAAATTCTGTCCCTACCATCTGAATGTCACAGTAGAAATCAAGACTCATCAGACCAGGCAATGTTTTTCCAATCTTCTATTGTCCAATTTTGGTGAGCCCATGTAAACTGTAGCCACAGTTGCCTGTTATAAGCTGATGGGAGTGGCAACTGGCGTGGTCTCCTGCTGCTGTTGGCAATTTGCTTCTAAGTTTGATGTGTTGTGCATTCTGAGATACTCTTCTGCATACCTCGGTTATAACGAGTGGTTACCTGAGTTACTGGTGCCTTTCTCTCAGCTTGAATCAGTTTGGCCATTTTCCTCTGAACTCTGGCATCAACAAGGCATTTTTGCCCAGACAACTGATGCTCACTGAATATTTGCCCTTTTTCGGACCATTTTCTGTAAACCCTAGAGATGGTTGTGAGTGAAAATCAGCAGTTCAGCAGTTTCTGAAATACTCAGACCAGCCCATCTGGTACCAACAATAAAGCCAAGTTAAAAGTCACTTAAATCACTTTTCTTCCCCATTCTGTTTTTTTTTCTGGTTTGACCTTCAGCAGGTTGTCTTGGCAATGTCTACTCTTGTTGAGTAAGGGCAGTTCTGAATCAAACCGGGATGTGGCAGAGTGCACTGACTTTTTTTCTCCCTTTCCTGCAGACCATTCACGGGAGATTCCACCTGGCCCTCTTGACATCACTTCCGGGACCGATCCTATGGAAGAAGACCTTGCTGGCTCCGGCCCCTGTGATGTCATGTCCGTGCTCGAGCCTATGGCTGAAGACCTTCATGAGCCCAACCCCTTTGATCTCACTTCCTGTCTTCCCCTTTAAAAGCCTCCACCTTTCCCCTATTCCTTCAGTTCTGTTTTGGACTCGGTTTTGTGCACATCAGTGCTGTATTCATTTCTCGACTTTGCAGCCAAGATACCAATTATACAGGTGGCTGCCCCAAACCTTGCTATGACTAAGTGTGGAGTTTGTGACAATATATATCTGTGATCTTCAGTGATCTTCTTGTTACAGCGCTTTTCGATACACTTTTGCTAGAAGGAAAGTTGGCTTTGTTCATTTGACCTCGATTCCCTACGCGTGCATGAGTAGCGACGAGCAAACAGCTTCTAAAATGGCATGTGGAGAGATACCAAAGTGAATGCTCAAAGCAAAACTTTTTTCGTATTATCGCTGAATCGGATTTGTTAGACTCTGAATTTGATGGAAGTGATCTGGAGATGTAGATTGAAAACGAAAGTGAGGTATCGGCATCAGCTGATCGGTCTCCAGCTGATAGTGGCGCTGAACACGTTCGTGTAGCTGATGCACCTATGGCAATGTTCGCCTGGGAGGACAGACAAATAAGATGACAGGAGGTACAAGCCATATTGCATCTCACTGAAACTGCAAAGACAGCCAGCCCACCATGCATTCCAGCTGGCCGTCTAGCCGCTGCTGCTGCAAACAGCCGCCGATAGCAGGCAAAACAGGCAGCAACAGACGTTTTATGTTGATTTTGATTTATGTGTGAAACCATTCCTTTGCGCGTTTTTCAAAAAACTGAGTTTTTTGGAAAAAATATTAATGCTCAAAAAGTTGCTACTGAACATGGATTCTTTATGCTGCTACCTGATAAAAGAAAATGTTTCTGCTGGTATCTGTTCAGATAAAAAAGAAAACACATTTAGAAATGCCAACTTGCTGTTCCTCGGAAGGTGCCATAATGTTATGATCGTGGCACTGGACTCTGAGGGTAACTTGTTTTTCTATAACAAAACTAGATAAAACGTTAATGCTCTGGCAGTGGCAAATAGTTTAGGTTTTATATTTGATTTGATTATATTAATGTTTAAGTTGAGATTTACGAGAAATATTTTAACTGCTACTATGTAAAGGGAATATCTATCCATTTTCCGACCCGCTGAATCTGAACACAGGGTCACGGGGGTCTGCTGGAGCCAATCCCAGCCAACACAGGGCACAAGGCAGGAACCAATCCCAGGCAGGGTGCCAACCCACACCAATTTAGAATCGCCAATCCACCTAACCTGCATGTCTTTGGACTGTGGGAGGAATTTGAGATTTGAATAAACAATGGGAGGTCTGGAAATTAAAAGTACACCTTATGATAAGGATTTAGAAGTGGACTCTTCACTTTCAACTTCCACACAGTGTTCTGAAGCCCTTAAAAACGCTAACAGAATGTTAGGTTATACAGCATGATGTATAGAGTGCAAGATATAGCATGATGTGCAAGTCCAAGAAGGTTATGCTAAAGCTTTATAGTGCAATGGTAACGCCTCTCCTGGAGCACTATGTGCAGGTTTCTTCTCCAGGCTACAAAAAAAAAACATAAAAGCGCTAGAAAAACTCAAGAGAGAGTGAATAGGACTGCAAGGGATAAATTATGAGGAAAGAGTAAAACAGGTCAGGCTTTACAGTTTCAGCAAACGGAGATTAATAGGTGACATGACTGAAGTGTTCAAAATTATGAAAGAAATGAGTACAGTCTATTGAGACTGTTTAATGAGTTCAACAAGAAAACAGGACACTGTTGGAAACTTGTTAAGAGTAAACTTTGTACAAACATTAGGACGGTTTCCTTCACAGAGAACCATAAATTCATAGAATGAGTTACCAAGTAGTATGGTTGATAGTAGGACTTTAGGGACCTTCAAAACTAGACATAAAAGTAATTTTGAAAGAATTAAGTGAATTGGACTGGGAAGCTTTGTTGGACTAAATGGCCTGTTCTCAGCTAAATCGTTGAAATATTTTTATCTTATACCTCAGCAACTAGGAAATATGAAGTCACAGGTTTGAGTCAAGGAAACAAATGTTCTGTGCTGGGTGTAGTACAAATCTGTTATTCAACAAATACACCAGCTGTCATTCCTCATGTTAATAAGTGGCCCTGATTAAAAAAAGTTATAAGACATGCCATGACACAATTACCATGGACTTTGCATGACTACTGAATAAATAAAACATATATTAAATTAAAATCATAATCACAACACCATGTTTAATATAATGTGTCTTCACTGAAGTCTAGCTTGGTGTGCTACATATACCATCAAATGTATTTCCTGAAAATGTGGACTACATTTAAAACAAAATGTAAAGTTTCTAAATTTTTTAGAAGTTAATGAATACTGAATATGACTGAATATTTCTTTATGTTGACCTGGTTTCTATAGATTTTGTTCTGTCTACAATTCTTACCTTTATTCTTTCTTGAAAAAAAAAACAGACTTTGTTCAAACAAATAGCAAAGCACACCATTAATTATTTGCCATGATCAAAGTGAAGCTGGTAGTAGAAAATAAACCAGATAAAACTGGTCTACAGCTGTTAATGTTTTGACTGCTTGATAGTTTGAGATGAAAGAAAAAGAAAAATAGAGCCATCTCTGAGGTTTCAGTTTTCATTAGGCAATTAAATTCTAAATTGTGACCTCTAAAAATGTATGTCTCTCCTGCTAAATCTCCATTAGAGTGTCAAAAAAGACTCACCCACATTTGAGATCCTAATACAAGCTCTATTTTTCTTTTACCAGCAGTAAGAATTGCTCATAAGACTTTTTTCCTGTGAACATTAATGACTGTTTTTTTTTAATATAACAAGTACAATTAAAACACTCAGATCTAATGATGTACTGTACTGTCCAAAGTACATTATGAGATCTCAGCAGATACCTTCTGCTGTACAGTTCAGGTCACAAGCCATCTGAATGATGTAAAACACTTCCTTAGCTTGTTTGCCTCCTTGCAAATCCAAAAACATTCCAAAAGAAAGATAAGGCAGGTAGAATAGAAAATACAGAAAAATGTGTCAGTCACAGGGATGCTGGTTAGAAGCAGAAACAGGAGAAACAGATAAGCAGAAAAGAAAGATTATTCATAAAAGTAATGGTAACATCTACACGTGCAATGAAAGCATAATTAAAGTTACACTAGCCATTAGAGAGCAGAAAGCAAAAACAATTAAATTAACTGCACAGTGGGCCAACATTAACATTTTATTTAGAAATGTAACTTAGAATAATACTGCCTTCTCACCAGTGATGTCAAACCATAAAGGACTGTCAATAGGTTCTGTGGTTATGACTCCCACCATATGAGCAACTGGATCACTCTCCATCACAGAGAAAGAGAAAAATGGTTCATCAAAGGCAAGAAGCTTGGTAGATGGCTTAGGCTTTGCTATCCACTCAATGTGTAATCGAGTGCTGGAAGACTTCTGAGGTCGTCCATTGTCCACTGCTTTGATCTAAAAGATACATTTTTGGTTACTGTATGTCTATACTTCTATATCCACAAATACAATTCTAAAAAAAATATTAGTCATAAAAAATCAGTAATTTCTTTGTGTAAAAACACCCAGACAGAAAAGTAATAAATTTACTGCTCTCTACAGTAATACTGCATCCAAGATCCTAAAACCAACTTGAAACAAATTTAAATATCTATTCAAAATGGATGAATTTTAACAGCATAAACATTTTTTTAAAATCCTCTAAAAAGGATTGCTAAAATTTGATGAGATATGTACTCAAAAGGACAGTGCATTTATTATTTAGTTTTTTGCTTATATTTTATAATAAGTATTAATCTTTACACAAACCTCATAAAAACATTAAATGTTTATTAGCAAAGCATTTTTTCCACTGTAAAGCATTTGTTTCATTTACAAATACAATTTTCATGCAAACTGAACATTTTATTGTGCACTTTCAAAGAACCATTTATGATTTTCTGTATGTTTTAACATATCTGTTCTGTACACAATATATCAGTAGAAATTAAATAAGTCAAATAATTATAATTAAATATCTGTACTCATTTAACGGTTTCACAAAAGTCCAAAATATGTAATAGCTAAACTTCAAAAATCCTTACTGTAAGAATATCGTATTCCCCAGCTGCGGAAAACTTTTTGGAAGAAACCACTCCAGTTTTTGGCTCAATAAAGAATTTCCCATGCTCATCACCTTCCTCAATACTGTAAGATATTTCAGCATTAGGTCCTTCATCCTTATCAGTAGCAATCACTCTGTAAATAGGTTCCCTCTTTACTGAGCGTTCTCGCTCAGGTTTTTCACGCTCAGGAAGCTTAATTTTATAGATTTTTTCCAAAAAATTTGGCTTATTATCATTTTCATCCAAAACTTTCACCACAACTCGAATAACTGTTGATTTTGGAAGTTCACCGTTGTCTGTGACTGTAATCTGACAAAAAAAAAAAGTTACATAATATTCAACTGACAAATTTGAGGCAATCACTTTATTTAGTATAATATCAGATTTTCACAGTTGAAAATTTTCTAATAAAGGCCATTTACTTACATTAAACATAGTACTCTTAATAACGTGAGTCAAATCTAGACTGAAAAGCCATTTCTTTTCTTTGACTTGCAATTTCTGTTCTTTTATGTACCAATTTTAGCAGTCTCCATTAATTACTGTTATAGTCATGACGCTACTGGACTGTTATGTGTAAAAGGTCACAAAAATGTATCTGTTTTTTTGTATGATTTTCTTTTGTATTAATATTTTTCTAGTATTTCTTAGCTCCACCTGGATATCCATCCGGTAACACTGTATATTTTTAATCATTTTTTCATTTTTTACTGAATTAATTTTTTGAATATTAGAAACTGCACACTTATCTTATTTGTTTTACTGAGGATTTTAGGATGGTGCATTCAGTTAAAAATCCTGTATAAAATTAAGACAGAATGGTTGGTGTGACTAAATATGGCTAAATTGTTATTAAGGGAAAACCCCACCAAAAAACTTTATTACATTTTACTTCCCCCATGTACTTTGTTGTGATGGCTGAGAAAAAAGAAGAAAACATGAGATTTAAAAATTTTCTCTGACAAAAGTACAACGTACATGGGGTAAACAGCATACACAAAAAATACACATTTTGGGTGGAGTATTCCTTTCAGTGTCTTGATAAAATCTTTAACAATGATCTCAATGAAAATCTTAAAAATATTTTATTACTTCACCATTTTGATTATATTGGTTCCACAAAAGTTATGTAATTGATTACCTTTACAAAACTAATTTGAAAACCAGGCCAATCAAACAGAAACATCTGACTAGATACCTTCTAAAGTCAAACTGCACTTGCTATCAAAATGAGAATACTTAAAAATTGTATTTAAACTAGCATTATGTTCCTAGGTATTTAGAATATATATGTGTACTCCGGGGATGTGTTAATTATAAAAGGCTAATGAATGGCAAGGTTAGTTTTTAATTAAATCACACACTCAGTACAAACATGTACCATACCACATTATAAAAAAACAAAAGTTCCTTAAATTTCATCACATGCTGTTTTTTTTTTATTATTATATTTTAATTTTTTTCTCATTTGTAAGGGTTTGAAACCTTAAATTGCAGTGTGACTAGCCTAGCAAGTCTTAGACAATGTCTACATTTTAAATATGAATTAATAATAAATTCCATAATAACTCTTTGGCCCATATACAGTATATTGTGATTTGTGGGTCCCAGACTTGAACAAGAGAGAAAGAGGTAAGTCCAGGTTTCTGAAAAAAACAGCTTTATTGTCTGAAGCCAACGAACATTTTCAAAGCATTTATTTAAATGGGAGCAGTCACTTAAACATAAGCAGCATGCTAGCAGTGACGATGACATCATTCTGCATTCACTCCCTTCCCATATCAAAAGAACAAATAGCCTTACTGCACAAGACAGGAGACAGAAACTGAGAGCAAGGCCAGGTCAGTGGCCAGTTTTACATGTTCCCTGCATTAAGCATCGGGCGACAGATACGTTACATGGTGAGTAGGCGAACTTGCAGTTGCACCAGCAGCGGACAACCAATTTGTGCCTACATTAGCAGAGTTTCGGTGCACAGCACAATTGGGGAGGTTGTCGGGGTCCCAGAAATCTCACAATATATAGGAACTTTCCATTTGCTATAAGCAGTTTTACCACAGTCTTATTCAGAGTTCTTGTTGCCTTCAACATGCTCAGTCTTTTATTCCAATGTTAACTAAAGTTGATGCCGGCCTCCACTTTAAAATAACTTGTGTCATTGAATAGACTGTTCTAAGACAAGCTTTCGACACAAGGAATGTATGAGCTTACAATATCTAGTGATGTAAGTAAAAACAGAAGGATGACATTTACAGCAGAGAAAATTTTTATGATTTAAAGTTGTACTGTGCTCATTAGTCCAACAAATATAAAATGCTCGTAATGCAAACATTCCTGCAAAACAAAATAGTTTGTTATATTTAGAACCTTTTAGGGATTTAGTCTACATTCCCTATGGGATATGGATCATCGAAAAAAATCTTAATTATTTTCATGACCTGACTCAAGATTCTTGTTTCCCTTAGAAAAAGTAGTATGTTGTCAAAAATGGGCATTTGTTTCTGAAAAACTGACTGAATAAATTAAAATAACAGACACAGATTGCCATAAAAGGCAACAAAGCAAGAGCTGTTACGGTTTATTTAGCAAAGAAAGAGAGTGCAGCAGAAATTAATAATAGTATTGTAAGATATCATGAAAATGAAACAACCATAGTTTCCTTTTTCTCATAAAAAGACAACAGCATTTTGAATGATCTTAAACTTCTGTTAGCCCTCATAAAAAAAAAATTGACCTTTATAAAAAATAATCTTTTATGTACCTAATTTGTGAATAAAAAGGTGTTAGACTTAAAGTTTACACAAAACATGAGAGGATGGTGGTACAATAGACGATTGCTAAATGAATGTTAAAGAAAAATAGTTTAATCTAATTCCTGAGCATTCCTAAACTTTCTGAACCTCTAATTCATGCTGAAGTACCAAAGATGACTAGAGGATTATGATTTTTCTACAAACGGCACAGGATACGTCAAAGAAATCAAAGTTATGTACTTCAAAAGAAGAAAAAAGAAATTGATGACTGTTTTGCACACATGTGTAAAGCAGAGGCTATTACAGATTATCCCAATATCTTATTCTACTGTGAAGCAAAATAATTATTGTCGTGCCATAGGCTAGAAACATAAACATTAAATATTTGCAAACATCTGAAATGTTTTCTGGAAGAGAACTTTAACTTAATGCTATAATGTTAGCTACCTTTATTCCTGCAGTCAAGTGAGGCTCAAAAACATCTGCATTCCATCAATTATCATGAAGGTTTAAACAAGCATTCCATTGTGCAATTTTGATGTGAACTCACACATTTTGGCACTCTGACTGCTTACTAGTACTTCTCATGACTCCTGTGCTTTAGAGTTTTGTGCTTCCCCTCATTACAATACATCTTTGCACTTTATATTGTCTGAAATTTTAAGTAGAACTATCTTGTAACAGCATGCTGATAGAGTGCTTAAGCATGCTGCTTAATGACTCCTATGCTGTAATGCCACATCTGGAGTCTCACGTATAAATGGTGCACATGCACAAAAACGTTGTGTACACCCATTTCCAAGCCCACATTGAGATGTATAAAAACTAAACTTGGCGTAAGGCTACGCACATTTTCACAGCACTCAGACCATGCGTATACATGTTTCTGTTAGGTTTTATAAATGGTGGGCACCACGTTGCTTTACAAAGGCTGCTTTTGAGAAATTGTGCTCTACCTCATCCTTTTCAAGTCCTGTCCACTCTAGGATTTTTAGACACAGGAGCTTGTCAAAGTGATAGTGGATGACCGATCAGGTATTTCTCAGTCATCACTAAGTTGCACCATGCCATCTATATAGGATGGTATTATCCGCTTGTCATTCAGATATGTAAGATTGCCTTACCCAGTGGTTTAACTGACAAATATCACAGCACAATTCACAGCAACATCTGGTTTTCCAAATGTAATCGGAGCGGTTAACTACACACACATTGCTATAAAGGTGCCTTCTGAGAATAAATTTGCTTGTGTAAATAGAAAGCATTACACTCTATTAATGTACTACTCTATAATCCACAGAAAGTGTGTTGCATTGTGCAAGAATGTAGAGTGCAACATAATGCGGTACACAATAGTGGCTTGCCCATACCTAAACAGATGTGGTATAATGAACATGACCCAAAAAATGATCAGCCAAATCAGACAGCATTACAACTGCGTTGGATTATAATTAGCAGAATGTAAAGACAGGTAATCAGAGGCAGGATTTATTTTGTAACCAATTAATTTAATTTGTGGTCAATATCACATAGTACAGCATTTATATTCCTTAATTCCTTTTTCCACATCTCTTACAGCATCTGCTATTGCATTCTGTGACTCCAGAACAGCATCCGCTATTGCATTCTGTGACTTCAGAACAGCATCTGTCAGCATACGGCCAGATGGTTGCCCGGCGGTTTCCAAGGCAGGAATGTGTGCACAGCCAGCGCCCAAAGATGTGATCACCACAGCAGCACCATCACTGCGTGGATTCGTGTCCCTGGCACAGGGGTCACGCTTTTGTAATACTGTCTGAAACAGAATAAACAGTAATATCTGCTGCCTGCTTCTTTTTTACACTTCTTTTTTATTTTTCGTACTATGCAACTTTCTGAACTTTAACTTTTGAGTGTCTCCATCATGTTGTGCCACAGCATAAATTTCCTTTTGTTGCTTATACCACTGCTTATGCCACAAAATAGTACGTTATTCCATGCTTCCCCTTCACTGAATAGGACCATTTCTCATTCACAGAAATTCTTCATTTTTACACATGCTTTTACAATTGTCTTTTAACAAAACACTGAATGGAAGGGGCTACTTATATTGATTTGCAAATCCAAATAGGTGAAATTCTGGGAGGAGTCAGGGAGAGGATGTATGCACATGCATGTGCGTTAAAATTCACATCGACTGAGATTTATAAAGGGAAAGCAAGTAGAACTTTGCTTACACACAGTTTTATGCATCTGAATTTTTTTGCATGTATGCACATTTCTAGCTTTGTCCATACACCATGTTTTAGTGTGAATTCTACACAAGGCATTATAAATGAAGCTCCTGGTCTTTTTCAGTGTAGAGTCTGGATATTCTGTCTGTGTGAGGCTTTCTCAAGGCACTTCATTTATCCTCTCCCATCCCTACAGATGTGCAAGTTAAGCTGTCAGTTACAAACTAGTGACTATAAAAATTAGTGTGTGTGCATCCAGTGCTGCAGGGATAGGCTCCAATCCGGTACAATCCTATATTAGATTAAGCAGGTTTGACAATGTTACATGCTACAATTATCAAAGAGTTTCATGAAATTGTTTCCTTTCTTTAGATTTCTTTAGAATCAATAATCATACATCATCTGATGTTATAAATGTTACAGTCATATAAAAATGTTTGGGAACCCCTCTCAGCCTGCATAATAATTCACTCTACTTTCAACAAAAAAGATAACAGTGGTATGTCTTTCATTTCCTAGGAACATCTGAGTACTGGGGAGTTTTCCGAACAAAGATTTTAGTGAAGCAGTATTTAGTTGTATAAAATTAAATCAAATATGAAAAACTGACTGTGCAAAAATTTGGGTACACTTGTAATTTTGCTGATTTGAATGCATGTAACTGCTCAATACTCATTACATGCAACACCAAATTGGTTGGATTAGCTCGTTAAGCCTTGAACTTCATAGACAGGTGTGTCCAATCATGAGAAAAGGTATTTAAGGTGGTCAATTGCAAGTTGTGCTTCCCTTTGACTCTCCTCTGAAGAGTGACAGCATGGGATCCTCAAAGCAACTCTTAAAAGATTTGAAAACAAAGATTGTTCCGTATCATAGTTTAGGGGAAGGCTACAAAAACCAATCTCAGAGGTTTAAACTGTCAGTTTCAACTGTAAGGAATGTAATCAGGAAATGGAAGGCCACATGCACAGTTGCTGTTAAACCCAGGTCTGGCAGACCAAGAAAAATACAGGAGCGGCATATGCGCAGGATTGTGAAAATGGTTACAGACAACCCACAGATCACCTCCAAAGACCTGCAAGAACATCTTGCTGCAGATGGTGTATCTGTACATTGTTCTACAATTCAGCGCAATTTGCACAAAGAACATCTGTATGGCAGGGTGATGAGAAAGAAGCCCTTTCTGCACTCATGCTACAAACAGAGTCACTTGTTGTATGCAAATGCTCATTTAGACAAGCCAGATTAATTTTGGAACAAAGTGCTTTGGACTGATGAGACAAAAATTTGAGTTATTTGGTCATAACAAAAAGCGCTTTGCATGGCGGAAATAGAACACCACATTCCAAGAAAAACACCTGCAACCTACTGTCAAATTTGGTGAAGGTTCCATCATGCTGTGGGGCTGTGTGGCTAGTTCATGGACTGGGGCCCTTGTTAAAGTTGAGGGTAGGATGAATTCAACACAATATACTTCCTTAGAAGGCTGGTGTCCTTCAACATCTGCAATACGATGCTGCAGATGTTCTATCAGACGGTTGTGACAAGCGCCCTTTTCTAAGCGGTGGTGTGCTGGGGAGGCAGCATAAAGAAGAGGGACGCCTCACGCATGGACAAACTGGTGAGGAAGGCAGGCTCTATTGTAGGCACGGAGCTGGACAGTTTGACATCCGTGGCAGAGCGACCGGCGCTGAGCAGGCTCCTGTCAATCATGCAGAATCCATTGTATCCACTGAACAGTATTATCTCCAGACAGAGGAGCAGCTTCAGGGATAGACTGCTGTCACTGTCCTGCTCCACTGACAGACTGAGGAGATCGTTCCTCCCCCACACTATGCGACTCTTCAATTCCACCCGTGGGGGGGGGGGGTAAATGTTAACATTATACAGTGCATCCGGAAAGTATTCACAGCGCATCACTTTTTCCACATTTTGTTGTTACGGCCTTATTCCAAAATGGATTAAATTCATTTTTTTCCTCAGAATTCTACACACAACACCCGATAATGACAACGTGAAAAAAGTTTACTTGAGGTTTCTGCAAATTTATTAAAAATAAAAAAACTGAGAAATCACATGTACATAAGTATTCACAGCCTTTGCTCAATACATTGTCGATGCACCTTTGGCAGCAATTACAGCCTCAAGTCTTTTTGAATATGATGCCACAAGCTTGGCACACCTATCCTTGGCCAGTTTCGCCCATTCCTCCTTGCAGCACCTCTCAAGCTCCATCAGGTTGGATGGGAAGCGTCGGTGCACAGCCATTTTAAGATCTCTCCAGAGATGTTCAATTGGATTCAAGTCTGGGCTCTGGCTGGGCCACTCAGGGACATTCACAGAGTTGTCCTGAAGCCACTCCTTTGATATCTTGGCTGTGTGCTTAGGGTCGTTGTCCCGCTGAAAGATGAACCGTCGCTCCAGTCTGAGGTCAAGAGTGCTCTGGAGCAGGTTTTCATCCAGGATGTATCTGTACATTGCTGCAGTCATCTTTCCCTTTATCCTGACTAGTCTCCCAGTCCCTGCTGCTGAAAAACATCCCCACAGCATGATGCTGCCACCACCATGCTTCACTGTAGGGATGGTATTGGCCTGGTGACGAGCGGTGCCTGGTTTCCTCCAAACGTGACACCTGGCATTCACACCAAAGAATTCAATCTTTGTCTCATCAGACCAGAGAATTTTCCTTCTCATGGTCTGAGAGTCCTTCAGGTGCCTTTTGGAAAACTCCAGGCGGGCTGCCATGTGCCTTTTACTAAGGAGTGGCTTCCGTCTGGCCACTCTACCATACAGGCCTGATTGGTGGATTGCTACAGAGATGGTTGTCCTTCTGGAAGGTTCTCCTCTCTCCACAGAGGACCTCGGGAGCTCTGACAGAGTGACCATCGGGTTCTTGGTCACCTCCCTGACTAAGGCCCTTTTCCCCCGATCGCTCAGTTTAGATGGCCGGCCAGCTCTAGGAAGAGTCCTGGTGGTTTCAAACTTCTTCCACTTACGGATGATGGAGGCCACTGTGCTCATTGGGACCTTCAAAGCAGCAGAAATTTTTCTGTAACTTTCCCCACATTTGTGTCTCGAGACAATCGTGTCTCGGAGGTCTACAGACAATTCCTTTGACTTCATGCTTGGTTTGTGCTCTGACATGAACTGTCAACTGTGGGACCTTATATAGACAGGTGTGTGCCTTTCCAAGTCATGTCCAATCAACTGAATTTACCACAGGTGGACTCCAATTAAGCTGCAGAAACATCTCAAGGATGATCAGGGGAAACAGGATGCACCTGAGCTCAATTTTGAACTTCATGGCAAAGGCTGTGAATACTTATGTACATGTGCTTTTTCAGTTTTTTTATTTTTAATAAATTTGCAAAAACCTCAAGTAAACTTTTTTCACATTGTCATTATGGGGTGTTGTGTGTAGAATTCTGAGGAAAAAAATGAATTTAATCCATTTTGGAATAAGGCTGTAACATAACAAAATGTGGAAAAAGTGATGCGCTGTGAATACTTTCCAGATGCACTGTACAAAATTACTCTGTTATATCTGCATTTTTATCACTGTTTCATTTAATATTGTTTTTATCAGTATGCTGCTGCTGGAGTATGTGAATTTACCCTTGGGATTAATAAAGTATCTATCTATCTATCTATCTATCTATCTATCTATCTATCTATCTATCTATCTATCTATCTATCTATCTATCTATCTATCTATCTATCTATCTATCTATCTATCTATCTATCTATCTATCTATCTCAACAAATTCTTCAGGATAATGTTCAAGCATCAGTCACAAAATTGAAGTTACGCAGGGGTTGGATATTCCAACAAGACAATGACCCGAAACACAGTTCGAAATCTACAAAGGCATGCATGCAGAGGGAGAAGTACAATGTTCTGGAATGGCCGTCACAGTCCCCTGACTTGAATATCATCGAAAATCTATGGGATGATTTGAAGCAGGCTGTCCATGCTCGGCATGCATAAAATTTAACTGAACTAATTTTGTTATGATGCATATTGCATATTTTCTGTTAATCAAATAAACTTAATGTTACTGCTGAAATACTACTGTTTCCATAAGGCATGTCATATATTAAAAGTAAGTTGCTACTTTGAAAGCTCAGTCAATGATAAACAAAAATCCAAAGAATTAAGATGGGTTCCCAAACTTTTTCATATGACTGTATGCCACTTGGTAACTATGGATGCTCCATTCAGGTTATTTTTGGTGGTGTGGGGGGTATCATACTGATTACAGATATCATGTTACTGAATCAGCCAGCTCTGATACAATTTTAAATTTTTTTTGCCCTTGCCACTTTAAAAACGTTTATAATAAGCTCCTGCATAACTAGATGAAGAGAAACCTTATGTTCTGTATTAAAGTGTTAACTTTAGTATTTTTGTAATTTAACTACAGACCACAGATGTTACCTGTTCACTTTTGCTTTGTGCCCTCCCCAACCATAACCTATCGTCTATCGGGAAGGAGTAAAAGCTTCAGATTCATCAAAAATTTCGTTCACTGGTTTCCAACGGATCTCAACGTTTTAGGGTCCCCTGATACCGAAAACATTGATATCTCGATGATGAGTGTGTGTCTTTCTGTGTGTCTGTGAGTCACAGTTTCTTGAGGATGGACTAGAGCTAAAACAGCTGGATGGAAAAATACCAAACTCAGAACTTAAGCCTGTTATGAGACTATGACGTGCTGATTAATTTTTGAGCCAAATCGTGCAAGAGAAGGAGGCACTCTAGAGGTACCCTCAAATACTGTAGTAATTCTGCAATAATTATGAATTCTTCTGATCAATTCCTATTTAATGACCTATTTTATGATCAGAAAGATCAGCATCAGAGCGGTAAATAATTACTGAAATGTTATAGAATAGTTTGGGTAACTTAGTTCGTAGGGCGCAAAACCTACTGACGCTCATATCCGAATTTTTTATTACAAAAATGAGATTTATTATTTAGTGAAAATAAACACTGAAAAAAACTTTTTTGTGATCAGCCAATTTACTGATCAAGTCTTTTCTAGTGAAAATCAGCTGATTTAGTTTGGTGGCTGATAGATCATAGCATTACTACTGGTAAGATTCTAACCTCTGCTCGTTTTTTGATTTAATTTCTCCTGACTTCTGTGTTAGGATATAGCAAGTTGGACGATGACTGACTGACTGACTGATCCCACTTCTCTTTTCTGCTTTTTTGGAATTAAATGTGAAACACCTCCACATCTACTTTTGCTGGTCATCATATTCTGCTTAGGAGATAAGGCAGTACCTGAAGCTCACCTGTTGGTAACTCATGAATGTTACTGTAGGCAGGAATTCACCGTTTTGCTTAACTGTTGGCATTACAACAAGATATGGGCAAAAACAATGGGTCCTACTGGCGTAAAGCAACTTTGTTATTGAAAATGTCAGACCTTTTCAGAGCTCAAACAAGAAGCTGATGGATAGACTCACTCAGTGAAATGGGTTCTAGTTATGGTATGACAGGCTATTATTATTTCACTGTTTCCAGGGTTGCTCATTTGTCTGTCTGAGGTCTATATTTTTCTCTTGGAGAAATCTTTTGCAGAGTGCAGTCTTGGTAATAGCATGCTGTCTGGCTAGCATGTGTTGACATAGGGATAAACTTCACAACCATTGGACATCTGATCCTTCATATCTTGTTTTTTGGAAAAGATTGGATGAGATGTGTGATTAGTAAAATTAGTACCTGCTGTAGCAAGATGCTGTACACAAAAGCATGCAAAAGTTATAGTGATCAGGAATTAGTCATATATAAAATACGTGGCTTTTCACCCACCCCTAAAACATGTTTAATCCATCTATTTTTAGTTTATTTGCTTTTCTCTATTACACCTGTTCTGACAACTTAGAAATAGTATAAGCATGTTTTGTGTCACAATACATTTGAATATTGTACTCCCTAAAGACAGTAACACTTTCTCTGCAAATAAGAAAAAGTGCTTTTCTTTTAATACCTTACCAAAATTAATTTAATCCTCTAATTTTCTTTAAAACTGCACATTTTTAGTGATCCTTCTATCCATTTACATTTTCTGGATTTACAACATGACTTAGGTGAAATGCTTTACAAATACTCAAAGAAGATTTCAAATCTTGACCCCACTGGAATTTAAGAATACAAAGGAGAAAATGGCTCACGTGGCTGGAAAGAAATTTACAAATGTGGTATTTTTAGAAAACGCCTTGCAGGTCTAACTAAAAGATACCCAATGGGCCATTTTTGGACTACAGGCTTGTTTTGGGAGCTGCTTTAATGGATGATTTTCAGTTAGTTTGAATTACCAAAAGATCAAGGTTAGCTCTTGGATAGTCACCCTTCATTTTTAAACTCATATTACTGCTATACTCCACTTTATTACTTATAAATTGCTCTAAAAGCCTACATGCTTTGTAGTCTTCAGCAAAAATTCTAATTTGTTTTCTTCTTTTCTACAAGATTACAGGGATCTTGATTCACTGTTGTGTAAACCATATAGTTTTTATATTCAACCATGCTCTACATAATTTAAACAGTTATGACAAATTTTACTTAAAAAAATAAAAAACAATAAAAGCATTTTGTAAAATGAATCATTTTATAATAAACACCTTCCTCACTGAAGTGGACTATGGCTATCCAGTTCTGTATGTCTAACAGTATTTTGTCCACTGAACATTGTACTACATTTGCATTTTGCTATTTAGCTAACAGCTGGAAAGAGTATAAAGTGAGTTTTTAAACAAAATATATCTCAGATGCTAGATTACCCTATGTTTAGCACAAAAAATTCTGCTCACTTCCAACAGCAAGGATGCTAAACATGGTCAATCTGTTGAACCACTCTTTCTTATCTATGGCTTTTGTAACTTTGAAATGAGGCTAAGCAGTATTATGAGGTTTAGAAAACATTGACACCTGTCAAAATGCACATAGGGTTAAAGCTTTCCAATGATGTTTACTGCTGCTAACATTTGAGAAAGTATGAAAAATTTGTCTTTTACTTTAGGTAATTGATGCCACTTTGCCGTATTCATCTACTCACTTCAGGTTTTGCCCACTAGATACTATTCCATTATCTCCGCACACAGCCAAACAGAATTATTTCTACAGTATATGTGTACCTAATCCTAATTTTGCTGTCTCTTTTAGAATCAAAAATATGTATGCATGTGATGGAGACATTTTAAAAGGGAGGAAGCCAAGATCTGCTTAAAATAAAAAGAAACCAAGAAGGACTGAGATAATAAACAAAATACAAAGGAAATTGAACAAGCAACTCAGTGGAGATGAGAAACGTAACAAGAGGAAATGAGTGTGAGTGAGAAAGTGCAAGAAATAGTGAGCCCTGTACAAGATAGAAAGTTATTTTTCTTTCATCAGTTGCCACACCACTGGAAGACAATGGGCCATTATTTAGCTAATTTCTGTTTGATAAAATGACAAGTTGCATTAATGTGCATTTCTTATCAAAGTAGTAATAACCCAGCAAAGGTCATGTACAATTTATAATTACAACAATACAGAGTATTATACTTGAGTGATAAAAGGCAGCTTAACAATAAAACAATAAAATATAAGACAGAGCTGCCTTTGTGTACATACAACCACAATTGCATTTAAAACAGTACAAAGATGTTTAAAGGAAAATCATTACGAGTTATTGTGCTCGCTCAGCAGATTGTATTCCAAAAACTATGCAGATCCTGGCATAAACTAGCCAGACAGCTCAGTGACAGACAGGTACAAAACCTTCAAATGTGTGCAGTGCAAAAATCTAAATATGAAAAAGTAAAGTCTTCTCTACAGAGCTATATGGAGTTGGAGTCCTGAAGTCAGAAGCAATAATTGGGTTACTGGAGACTACATGTATATTGCAATGTTATTTGTTAAAATTTCCAGTTTCACATATACTAATTCAAATGAACATTTTTTGTCTTCTAGGCTGTTGAAAACCTCTTTTTTAATTTTGTAAGATTTGTCTTTTAATTAATGTTACTCATTGTTTGTAAATTCTTTTGTAAATATTATAAAAAAGCAACAACAGCATCACAGCCTTTAAACTTAACTTTTAAGAGGTTAGGGTGCTATACAAAGCCTAATGATTCATGTTAGTAGTGATACAATGCTTTGTATCTTGAATGTTGTGTGATTTGAGTCAACATAGTAAATACACTACCAATCAAAAGTTTGGGGTCACTCAACCATTTTCATGTTTGTTGTTGATATCATTAAACTGATTTAAAACATTGTCAAGGCATTACTACTGTGTACAATGACCATTACTGCTTAAAATAACAGATTTTTAATTTGATATTCACATATGGCTGCAAAGCCCCATTTTCAGCTGCAATTCCATCAAGTGTCTTAAACGTAAACTCTCTTAGCATATTCTTAAATAAATAAAGTTTCTCAAAAAACATATCAGAAACATGTATGTTTATTCTTATTTGCAGAAAGAATGCTATTCCATGCGACAGACTGCTGAGAAACTGAACATTGCATACAAAGATGTTCATTACTGTCTAGAGAGAAGATGGCGAACTGGATCTAATCATATAGAAAAAAAGGGGGAAGGCCGAGATGGACATCTGCATAAGAGGATAAGGACATCAGGATCTACATTTTGAGAAACAAACACCTTTTTGGTCCTCAGTTGCTTTGTTCTTTAAATACATGCCATGTACCAGTGTCACTGTCACTTTCTACAATATTTTCTGCTTTAACTATCTAAAGCAAGGATGGGCAAACTGCGGCCCACACACAAGTTTAAGACTTTCATGATTTTATTAACAAAAATAGCAAATTAAATATATAACAATCAGTGCATGTTTTGGAATATATGAACAAATGAGCAAGCTTGTTTATAATGTTACATTTGTACAAGCAGAAGCTTGTGTTTTACAAAAGTGGACCTTGTACTGAATGTAACTGTACACATACACTGACATTTCGATCATGTGTAGTTGGAAGACTGTTTGCTGTGTAACCACATACATTCTTATACGTGTGTTTGGATCACTTGATTAATTCAACAGTCGTCCTCTGAGCACTGTAGATTTCAAATTTTGTTATCCCTAACAATGAGTGCTACTGTGAAAAAACAAAGTTGAAGATGAATGCCGTGTTATTAACAAGAAATGGACATACAAGTTTTTTTTTACAAATGTTGTAAGTAAAGCTGTGTTCCTAATATGCCAAATTCAATTTGAAGAGACATTTTCAAACTAAGCACACTGAGTTTGGAAGTACTGTAATTTATCAGAAACTGAATTACAGCAAAAAGCTAATTTTATTTGCTGCTTTCTTTGTGTACCAGAAATGTGGGAGACATGTTTTCCCACCTCTAATCCAAAGGGTACAATATAGTATTCCTTTGATTTTGCTATTACTGCATTTCAGTGACATCTGTCCGAAATATGAAATGGGATAATGCACAGACAAAACCATATATAAAAATCTTTGTTTTTTCTGTATGTTTCTCCTGATGATTCAGAATAGTCAAATATGAGTTACCAAAAGCTACTGTACTCATTTGCAAAATAGATAAATCCCGAAGAACTTATTTGATAGTAAGACTGATTACATATTGTACTTCTAACTGAATGCAATGTGACTTTTAAACTGGATTTCATACAAAATGTTCTGTCAAGTAGTCTGCACCTTCAGTAAATGATAATATATTAGTAATTCACAATAAGAAAAAAATTTACCTCAAGTATGTGTTCCGCCTGCTGTTCTCGGTCTAGTTTTCGTGAAGTAGTTGTAACCAGGCCTATAATAAAAAAACAAAACCACAGCGTTTAAGTATGCTTTGCAGTACACAAAATCAAAAGAAATATGCACATGTCCATGTGTAATTATTCTTCAGTTTGGTTGCTTTATCAACACTAGATAAATATTGGCTTCCTTTTTTTAAACAAGTGTCCCAGAAAGGTACACCCACTATTTTTAAAGTATATTTGTTCATCAAGTGCATGTACTGTTGTCCATTAAAATACAACAAGGATGTGCTAAATTTAACACAAAGGCCAAGTATGTTATTTGGATTCATACCAATACTGAGAGCTTCTAAATTAAGGCACACGGAATTGCTTACAATGGGTGGGCAAAGCCTCACTTTAATCTTTGTCTAAACAAAAACACTTTACAAAATCACCATTTAATTAATACTACTTCCTACAGCAGGGATTTAAGATTAATTAATTCAACAAAAGAGTATTTTAAGCAATTCAACATTCATTTTATAAAAACATAAAAAGTTGTGTAAAATTAGCAGCCAAATATGTATATACCATGTAACCTTGCAAAGATATAAAGCAATCTTTGGCATTAATCAAAAAGAGAAAAATCTCACTATAATTTAAAATTGTAATTGCAATATCCAACCATTTTAAAACTATTTGCCATACAAACCAATGTCATAGACAATTAAGATGTATATTTTCCCTGGCAACTAATCCAGCATCCACAAGCCATAGAAATATTTACAGAATTTTGAGTGCACTCATAATTCTTAGTAGAGTTATACATTGAAGGTCTGCTTGCTTGAGAAAAATTGAACCATTCACAATGATTATGCAAAAAATCTCTTTTTAAAACCCTTTGTGATATCTATCCTTTTATATTTCCCAACCTGCTAATTTTAGTACAGATGCAAGGCAGAGACCAACAGAGTACTTTCACTGACATGCACACAAACTCGAATGCACAAAGTATCAAAAGACTTAACTAAGTCTTAAATTTGGTTTTGTATAAATGAAATTCAGTAAATATAGCAATAAAATTAAAAAGAAAGTGCTATAATTATGTATATAAAAAATATACACAAACATATATTCAGTGCCCCACATTGGAAGGGTAGCACCCAGTTACTAGATGGCAATGCAAAGCCAGGATTAATATGGCCAATAAAAGTAAAGTCCATAGAATTTAGACAAGGCTCTATGAGGGTGATCGTAGGCGCCCATTATAGGGTTTAAGTGTTACTTAAACCAGAGAGTATAAACAAAAGGAGAGCTCTGCATTTATCATCATGGAATTGGATCCCAAGAGAAATGGGGACATGGCCCTTAGATAAAGCACAGAGTTGAGAAATGCAGGGATCTGAAGCAGTAGGACTTGGGTTGTATCGGGGCATTCCTGACCCAGGAAGTAGTTCAATAAATTGTACCAGAAACTATAATAAAACTAGGAAAACCTAGGATTGCTGCTGGAAGAGGTGTTAGCAGCCCCAGTGCAGTGACGGGGACACTGTGCTGTAAAAATGGCTCCATCCTTCAGATGAAACATTAAATGAAAGCCCTGACTCTCTGTGATCATAAATGATCCCTGGGGATCCTTCATAAAGAGTGGGGTGTATACCGATGTCCTGGCTAAATTGCCCACAATGGTGAGTCATTCTGGTCTCCTAATCATCCCCTGCCTCCAACTGACTATCTCTCACCCCTTCAACACATAACAGCCAATGTGTGGTGAGTGTAATGCTGCAAAATGGCTGCCATCGCATCATTCAGGTGGATGCTGCACATTGGTAATGGTTGAAGTGGTTTCTTACTCACTATGTAAAAGCACTATATAAATGTAAAGAATTACTAGTTCTTATTATTAGATAGATAGATAGATAGATAGATAGATAGATAGATAGATAGATAGATAGATAGATAGATAGATAGATAGATAGATAGATAGATAGATAGATAGATAGATAGATAGATAGATAGATAGATAGATAGATAGGTAGGGTTTATCATCAATAGTTAAGTAGAAATTATTTTGCAAGTTTAGTGAGCTATTACAGAAAACCTTAGATAACATTGTAGCTGTGCTTATTAAATGGATTGCAAATCCCTGAAACTCTAGGAGCGCTGCATCATTGGACAGTTTGGCTGCAAGGGTTGCTGGTTGAAAGATAAGGGTGCTAGTTTTAAAAGTGAGCCACAAGAAGCTGGTAGGATTGCAATCAGTGATTTCGTTTTGTTTCATTACTACACTGCATAATTGGATTACAATTACACCCATTGGATTACAGTTTCTCAGAATTTATGATCTTGTCCTATGCCTTTTTGTTCATGTGATTTCTCTTGGGTTGGAAAATGTCTTCATCGGGGAACGCTCTCAACTTCTACAAATCTTCACAAACATTGGCATCAAGGCAGGACAAAACTTTATATAACTTTCACAAGGCTGTTCATTAACGCTTTCAAATTATTCAAAAAATAAGGTTTGAATATTCTAATTAAAAATCAATAAATATTTTAATACTTTTGAAATAGTGTTAACGATTCAAAGCTTTATACACGCACATTTCGGGCTTTATTTTTATACATTAATATTACAGTAATGGCTGTAGAGCAAGAACAAACTCCAGCAGCTGAAAGAAAATCCTACCGGTACTTGGGCAACTGGTATTTAAATACACATCACAATGTGTTTGAAGTGCAGGGACACCAGCTGAGTGCTACAAGACCCACGCAAAATTGTTGTACGCACTTGTGATTTACTGAAGCACTGCTCGTGGAAAAAAGTAAAAAATAATAAAAGTGAAGCGATGCACTGTTTCAGCACATGTGGCTCGGAAGTGTGCTCCGTTTCAAGGCCGCTTGTATACCTTGCTGTCAGTTAAGACCATAACAGTGTGACAGCAATGAGCAAAGTAAAAGAGCAGGGAGGAGGCAGACAGGTTGTAGGTAGGCTTGTTTTATTACTTTGGTAGTGTCCAATGGGAAGAGGCTGGGTAATATTAATATTGTGACATTCAGAGAAAGCAGCCTGCTGGCACCTATGGACTCGCCTGGAAAAGCATGTACAAACAGCTGAAAAATGTGAAAGTAATATTGTATTTGTACTATTTGTTATTTTACACTTCTGGTATTTAGTATCACAGATTGTTGCAGAGCTTAAATTTAAGGTTGATTTACTGTATTCAATTGGATCAACTTCTACAGGAATACTCCACTCTATAATGATATTTTTCTTTATAAGTTACTTGCTTTCCCAAGGATGTCTGCAAGTCTCTTAATTAGAAAGATATGCTAAAAGTATTTTTCGATATTTAAATTGCAATTGTTATTAGTCAAAATGTAGCTGGACAAATCTGTAATTCTACAAATACCTACTGTTTTAATTTTGACTTGCTGAAATGTAATTATAGATAACTCTTATTCAAAAATCAATTAGTCATCATATAATTACAAATATCTTAAATATAAGTCTACATTGAAAACAGTGGCTAAATTGTATTAGCTGTTTATATTACAATGTAGTGCACAATTTAGTTCATAATGTCACCATTATATGTCAAAACATCCTATATAAGCACAATCCTCTTCTACACAAAAGGAAAGCAGAAGCAGTTAAGGAGAAAAACATTTTAAGACTGCAGGTTACAGACACGTTTGCTGACACGAAAAGAACTATTGCAGTCACAATTTTATCTAATGGTCAAAAATAATTAGTTAAACCAGAACAACCAGCACTACAAAAAACTGAATCACAATAACATTACATTCAAACATCCCTTAGTTACTTGTATAATTACTTGTAGCTTTCCTTGCCACACTAAGCAAACATAAAAATGGAACCTTGAACAATTACACAAAAACAAAAACTTTCAAAACTAAATAACAGGACCTACAACTGAACCTCCAGGCAAAACAAGAAAAGAGAGGCCCCACTGCCAGCAAAAGTTGAGGTGTTAATCACAGCTGCCAAAGGAGGGTGTTTGGAGCCATATTTTCAGACTAAAACTAATAAAACTGTTTTACACAGCTCAGTGCACATTCACCAAGAAGGATCTACTCTTTCCAACTGTTATATCATACTAGTAATAGGCTGACAAGAAATTTCATAACATTTTACTAGTAGACTACAACCAAATTTGAGCTCTGCTGGTGGCTTATTCTTGGAAAGTTTCAGGTGTCTTCCATTATAGTATTGGAGTGGTTCTGCAATGTTCATGAGGCACTAGTAAATAGCTGTCAAGTTCTGCTTGAATGCCCACAAAACAGTCTACCAAAATGTGTACCTCTAAATGTCAATGAATTATTGCATACATTCAATAAAACCTTTTACAGAGACCAAGTCATATGGTCACATATCATGACAAACAAAATCAAAAACTTGTTTATCTATCCTATTCTTATGCCACTTGCCACTTTTGTGTTTGTTTTGCTTGTTTGACAATAATTCAGGATCTCAGTAGGAATGCAAGAATGGAGCCTAGTAGGTCTCTAGGCTGAAATGAACCGTGAAGGGATTATAATTATTGAGAAGTTCAAAATGTTGCATAATAATCAAAAATATGTTTTTGCACAGCTCTAGATAGAAGCAATTTCAGTTATGGGCTTAAGTTCAGTTCTGTAGGAGAAACGGTTCAATGATTTAGAATAAATATATCCAAAATTATGGGCTTTTGAAAAACAACGACATAGTAATTCCGTTTGAATGCAAGTATGTACATGAGTGGGACTTAATGGAATACTATACCAAGAAATATCCATCCATCCATCCATTTTCCAACCCGCTGAATCCGAACACAGGGTCACGGGGGTCTGCTGGAGCCAATCCCAGCCAACACAGGGCACAAGGCAGGAAACAATCCCGGGCAGGGTGCCAACCCACCGCAGGACACACACAAACACACCCAGCACACACTAGGGCCAATTTAGAATCGCCAATCCACCTAACCTGCATGTCTTTGGACTGTGGGAGGAAACCGGAGCACCCGGAGGAAACCCACGCAGACACGGGGAGAACATGCAAACTCCACGCAGGTAGGACCCGGGAAGCGAACCCAGGTCCCCAGATCTCCCAACTGCGAGGCAGCAGCGCTACCCACTGCGCCACCGTGCCGCCCACCAAGAAATATTTTTTTATATATTTTACTTATCCTGTTTTTTTTTAGTGATGGTCAAGATAAATTCATAATTTCTAATTTTGTACAGAATGGTAATGAGTGAACCATGCTGGGTTCAATTAGTCTCAAGTCTGAAGAAATGGTGGAAATGTTAGGGAACTTTGTCAAACTCAATTAAGGACAACAATTATGCCAACTATGCTGGAGCAATTATTTGTGGCCCAAAATGATAGATAGATAGATAGATAGATAGATAGATAGATAGATAGATAGATAGATAGATAGATAGATAGATAGATAGATACTTTATTAATCCCAATGGGAAATTCACATTTTTAATAAAAAAAACATTAAAGAAAAAATTTTCACCAGCGCAGCCAGTTCGTCGATCTTATTTGAGATTGAGTTCACATTCCCCAGAATAACAGAAGGCACCGAAGGCTTGAAACGCCACTTTCTCGCAAGCCGCTTCATTTTTAGCTTAGTGCCGGCTCTGCTGCCACGATACCGCCTTCTTACCTCGTCGGGTAAATATGGAACCACACCGGCACTGGCATTTGTTCTCAGCGCCCGAAGTTGAGTACTTGAATAGGCGAGTCTCGGCGTGTTAAAATCCATGCCCACGTTGTAAAAGTAAGTGTGTCCAGGGAACGAATCAACATAAAATAAAGTGGTAGGAGTGATCAATAAATAAAAATAGAAAAATAAAAGTAGAAAAGTACACATACATATACAGTCATACACGGAGCTGCTGAAAAGGCTGCCACTCACGGCGGCGCCGGATGCAATGTAACCTGAGGTGTGATGCAGCAGTGCTAACTACTGTGCCACCTTGCCTCCCTCAGATAAACTTAATAGAATTAAACATCAGAATAAAATTTCTTGCAAGGTGGCAGACAGGAAGACTTGTCCAATGCAGATTCAATACAGGGTACTCTCTCAAACTAAATAGTACAGTTACAGTTTGTTTTATTCTGAATCCCCAACGCTTTTGCTGGTTTACTACCGCTGTTACCAAATAAGCACAACACTAAAGCAAGTGGATCCTTCATTCCATGTTTGCTTCAACAGCACAGAACTGTGGATAATATTATTAAAGAGGTAGACTGATGTTTTATAAACAATCCATCCAAAAATACATTAATTTTAAGACATGAATATACAACACAATTCCAGTTTTGTGTTCTTGTGCATTTTGTTTTTAAGTATATTTGCAAACTTTCCACTACTAGGATCAGAGTTAAATACTCTTGGGGGAGAAGGGCTGTCACTGTCCCATCCAACACTGCCTGTAACAACTCTGCATTGTCACACTAGCCTCACAAAGCATCATGGGGGTGTTGGAAAAAAAAAACAACTTTGTCTAGGCTGGTCACACTGCAAATATTCAGGAAAATATTGATATTAATATAATAAAATATTTGGCGAACACCAGGAAAAATTCTTTGGCAAATTTTGCCAATCAATACTAATAGAAAACATATGGATGTACTAGTACCTTGTTTCCTTTATTGAACTCGGATAAGCTTTCGCCCCCTTGATTTGGATTAAACAGATACAGATAAAACTGTAGTAATGAGGAATTAATTTTTTCCAGTCAAATAGTTTATTATTTTTTATATATTTAGGGATATTTTTGATATGCTCATGCATTATATGATTGCCATGTATTGCACACCCTGCTAAATGTTATTGATGCAAATACAACTTGATTAGCTCGTCAACAGAGAAGAGCTCTGTAGAATCTGCAGCAAGACTCTATTGGAATAAACGTTCAATGAGCAGAAAATAGAAAGACCAAGGAGAGACAGAGAGAGAAAGATTACGTTCTGACAGGGATGAAAAAAGCATAGACTGAATCTTAACAAGGATCAGAAGAAAGACCTTACTAAAATCCAGGCCTTTAATGAACTCTTGGGAACAGCCATCAGCAGTGTGTCTGTGTTTTGAGAGAGTGTCGATCTTCTCGAGTGGCTTACTTGCCTCGGCAGCAACATTCATGTCTCTGGTGACACTTCCTATGAAGTCAGTAGATGGATTGGGAGAGCACAAAGGTGTTATGAGATTGCTGGAAAGGGGTGTGTGTCACTCCTGATATCTATGCAAAAGGATGAAGGTCCAAGTCTTTGGAGTCCTGGTGCTTATTGTCTTGTTATATGGTTGCGAGATATGGACACTATCCAGTGGCCTGAGATAAAGAAGACTGAAGTCTTTGGGAATTATGTCACTTCGGAGAACCCTTGGGTACCGCTGGTTTCACTTTTTGTCAAATGAGCGGTTGCTCACAGAGTCCCGATTGAGGCACATTACCTGCATTGTAAGACAGTGTCAGTTACGGCACTATGGCCAAGTGGTGTGATTCCACGAGGGCAATCTAGCTCACAGGATCCTCTTTGTTGAGGATCCTGGAGGATGGGACTGGAGAGTATGTCTGCCTGGTGGGCTGCCAACCAAGATCCTGAGCTGTTTCGTCATATGGTGGGTGTGGCAGCGCACTGTATCAGTGCATGCTCACCAAACCTGACCTGATCTGACCTAAAATGTCATTGATTAGATCCTGCCAGGTTTTTTTAAAGTTTCGAAAAGATCCTCTGCATCCATAGATAATAAGATCTCCAGGGTGTTTGTACAGCACCACTGTGTTACCAAACCAGTTCAGTTTGTTGTTTATGTGAACCCCCAGGTAACAGGTATCCCTGAATGGTGACTGGCCTCAGAGACTCCTTGGCATGCCAGATGTCCGCCACCAGCTCTTCTGTCTTGCTGATATTGAGTTGTAGGTTGCTGTCTCTGCACCACAAGACAAACTACTCTACAATTTTCCTGTATTCTGTCTTATCTCTATTATTAATGGACCCTTTGATGCACGAGTCCTCTGAAAATTTCTTTAGACAGCAAGCTCCGGTATTGTATTGGAAGTATGTTATGTAGAAGGTAAACAGGAAGAGAGATAGGACAGTTCCCTGAGTTCCAGTATTGCCCACCACCAATTCTGACGCAAAGTCCCTCAGTCTCACAAACTGCCGTCTGTTGGTCAGTTCATATATACACTAACACACACTATCAGTCAAAAGTTTTACAAAACTAATTTTTCCAGCTTTTATTGAAATTTAAGCAGTCCAAGTCTAGTGAGTAATATAAATATACTGTATTAATAATGTATTTTTCATAGTTATGCAAAAACACCTTTTTCAACGACAAAGGAATGAGCTAAAAACTTGCAGCTTTTCTGCAGAAATAAAAGTAAATTAAGTCTTGATAGCTGATGTGAACAGTTCCTATAGTTGTCCCAACTTTTGCTAAATTACTTATAAACCTTCTATTTGTACTGGAACAAACTGTGTTGACACACCCTCTGATGCATTATTTGGACAATAATGCTTATTATTATTATTATTATTATTTTATAATGTTATCATAATGGTGAGAAAAGTGCAATTAAGAAAGGAAGACAGACAGACCATAATAAACCGTAAAAGCGTGGGTATTTCCTTTAGAGAAATTGCAAAGGTGGACAAGATCTAAGCGAGTATAGTTTGCTGTACCATCAAAAAGAACTTGAAAATCACAGCAAAATCTGACAGAAGAGGGTCTGCCTGGCCCCAAGCCTCAACGGAAAGTTTTTGAGAGTCAAGAGCTTGTGTAATAGGTGCCTAAAAGGACAGTGGTCAAAGTAAGCAAATGTCACTTTCAACTATGAAGAGAAGGCTTTAAGCTGTAGGTTTGACAGGTCGAGTGTCAGTAAGAAAGCTACAGCTAAACCTGCAAAATGTGAAAAAGAGGAACCACCGCCCATCTCAAAGTACTCTGAAATTATGGATACAACAAATAAACAATTGGAGATACAGATAGTGCACATATTGTGCTTAAAGCTGTTGTCATTTGACAATCAAGTATAATGACTTTAATAAACACTTGCATTCAAAAGAGTACAGTGGTACCTTGGTATACGTCTGCTTTGGAATAAGTCCAACTTGGCATACGTCCTGTTTGGATGCGAAAAATTTTGCTTGGCATACAACCTTTGTTTGGAATACGACTCGCGTGCTAGAACACCGCATGTGGTATAGCGGGTCTGTGGCTTCAAAAAAAGGGCCAGGTTTTAACCCGTATAGCCGTGTCATTCTCTGTGGGTGCGATTGAACAACCGTGGGGAAGCTAATGAGGTAGTTGGAGCGAGTCGCACCTGCACAGGTGGGCTATGATCAGGAAGAGTGAGACTGCATTTTTAACCTCGGATTTTATCAGATTTATTTATTGTTGTTTTTATCCCCACATAACACTTGTTTTTATGGATATTTATTAAATAATTATTTATTGAAACCAGATGCACTGCACTTTTTGTTTGGACACTGATTTTTGTTTTAAATAAAAGCACTTGGTATTCTTGCACTATCCCCTGGCTTCATCTGAGAATTGTCCTCATTGGTCAGTTCATTTCAGTAACATTACCAACGCTGTCGGGTTCAGGGCTCCCCGTAAGGACGTATGGGAGCTTGGAGAGGACCTGCATCGTTACACCACGCACTACCCTACGCTGCCCACGAGCATCAGTACGCCAGTTGCTAGCATTCAGTGAACAACCTGCTCTATAACTCAATGTGAATTTTCACGTGATTTTGTGTTTTTTCGCGTAAATTTGAATTGATTGTTGAAAAGTATGAAGGTGGCATGCGTATCCAGGACATGGCTGCTGTATACTGTATGCCGAGAATGACGGTATCTACGACTGTGAAAAACAAAGACGTTATTAAAAAGCAAAGTGAGGTTAAATTTTAATTTATTTCATCTAATTGCTTTTGTATTTATGTATTTTAGTATTAAGCAGTGTTTAAATTATTTTATACAACCCCATCAATGTATAATATGCCAATAACAATAGGATTTTTTTTCATGGGAACGGATTAATCATTTTCCCTTTATTTCTTATGGGAAAAATTTGTTTGGGATACGTCCTGTTTGGTATAAGTCAAAGGATCTGGAACGGATTAAGGATGTATACCGAGGTACCACTGTAGTTCCTTTATTTATTAAAAAGGGGTTAAATGTGATACAATTGGCTGTAAAGAAAGAAAAAAATATTTATCAACAGGATGTTATGTGATAAATGCCATCCTCAGACTTTATGTATTCAGTCTAGTCAGTAGCAACTTATTTTCTTCATTAAGTCAAGAAAATAAATTGGCATGAAGCAATGAAAATTTAGGAATGTTGTGACTACATGTGATCAAAAAGTCATTACATTAAATACACAGGATACAGTAGGTTGTGATTGGTAACTCATTATTTCCATGGTAAGATTTATAGATTACTGTAGCCCACATGAAAAGTGGAATATAAATAGATTGAGGGATTTATTAGATCTTTAGGTTTAGATTTTATATTACACAGCTTTTGTAATAAGAAATTATAATGTAGGATTTTTGTGTAAACTACCAAAAAAAGTACTTTATTGTCATCTGCTCAAAACCAAAGCCGATTAGCAGCCTTGTTCTACATTTTATATTTTATTTTAGCTCTGCATATTTTAAATTTAAGTAGCAAACCACTAAAATGCATTCACTTTTCTGTGATACCACCATGATGAATGTGAACAGTGTCATTAAAACTATGCTTTTACTAGGTTAATAATTAACTGTCTTACAGTGCAGGTTTCTTAGGGAATGTTTTCGATGTTGATACAGAAAAAAAAACAGTCACTAATTAAAATTATGTTGTTAATAACAGCAGTCCTGATTTTAGCTATAAACCAAAACAACCTGAATTATATTGCCAAAAGGTAATTAAATTGTGAAAAAAAAATTTCAAAGACTTGTGTATTATCAATAAAATTTCACAAATCTGTACAAAAAAGAGCTACTGAAATTATTTAACTCATTTCCAAGGTAAAGCAGAAAATACATTTACTGTTTGAAAGTTCTTTAAAGCTGGGTTAGGTTTTCATTTTTGTCCACAACATAGTATGTACTTATCAGACTAAAGTAAACTCATCAAGCAAAAAAAGAAAGAAAGAAAGAAAGAAAGAAATCCAAATCTGTAACTAATTAACACAACAAAGGCTTTCTGAAATCCTAACTCATTGAGGGAGTACATCTTTATGGTAAAAGTAAGCAGCAGTTCTTTGTGATAAAGAGACATTGCTGACTTGACTCTAAATGGCAGTGCTTTGAAGCACTGAATATCTCCACATGTGCACTATAACAAGATGCTTATCACATTAAAATGCCAAGGTAATTGCTTAAATGTTATGAAAACAATTATTTTTAGTGAACATTCTACATTTAGCAAAAATGTATAGATTTGTACATATGAAGGAAACCAACCAAAGCAGAAAACCTACAAAATGAAATACTGAGGCCCATCTGTTTTTGGTTATTTGAAAAGAAGTAATCAAATTGCAATTCGGACACCAAATTTACTCAGATTCAAAAGGGAGCGAGTCTGTGTATTCCAGGTCTTGTATATCCTCTAATGGTGGCAGTCATTATTATTATCATACATCTAATCATCCATCCAACCTGAACTAACAGCACAAATACAAAGGCAACCCTGGTCTACAAGGCATACTAATATAAGTAATAAGTTAACCTAATTTACAGTTCTTTGGAATATGGGAGGAAAACCGTTATTACCACAGCCTTATGACAGAATCTAGGACAGCGTGGCAGAAACACTAACAACTGCACCTCTGTGTCTGGAGTGCTTTTTTAAATATGGAGAGAACTACTAAAGACACAGAGACAAGGTGTGATGCGCAGGTACAGTGTACGAAAGCTATCTGTGCATAACATTTGGATACAGTCTGCTGTAGTTTTAAAGAACTACAGTGTACTTTAATAAGGTGATGACTTCACTGTAACTAACTGTTTTGAAAGGTCACTCCACTGCTTGATTGATCAAAGTAGTACTGTAATGAGACATGATGGTTCCTGGTGCACAAGAGTGGTAGAACAAGACGAACTCCACAAAGACAGTGACAAAGTTTATGAGTCTAGTTAAAGAATGAATATCAACAGAAATAAACAACATAACATGTTAAGCCCACAATTAAAAAATAGACAGATGATAGCATTCAAGGAAAAAATCTCAAAATGACCCCAGCCCATTTAAAAATAAAGCTGTAAACTTCCAATTGTTTTATACCAGAGTAAATTCATAATAATGTCCAAATAAATAATATTTCCAAATTTCTGCCTACTACTGTTAAATATTTCAGTAACATATAAAAACTGATAAAGAAATTTGGACATTGTTCTACTGTTTAGTCTAATATATGGGTACATCCAGTACATAAACACATCCTCAGCATTTTAACTAAGAAATGATAAGGACATAATTGTTTACAAAAACCAGTAAAGCAGGAGAATATGAAGGATCCTGAAAGCTTTTCAAGTTAGAATATCAGCATTCTGGTACTTCTTACAATTAATGTCTATTATAGAAAGTAACAAAAGGAAAATGAGACTTTTCCTTAAACATAAGATGGTTTTAATGATGTAATTTCTCTTCATATGCAAAGAATCCATTCTCTGCAATTACTATGCTACACATGTAAAGTTCACTACTTCACAGGTAAGCCTAAGCGTATGGTGCAACACTAATGAGAATATCTAGCTTGGCTAGTCACTTGGACTTTCTCCAACAAAACATGCAAACTTTATCCATGTCCTTACTATGTTGCTGCCCCCAAGTCACTCATTTTAGAATTAGAGGTGTTTAAAAAATTGATTGCCTAATGAAAAGCTTAATATTTCTGACAAAATGTGTATTTATATTTAGAATTAATTATTTCATAGGATTCGTTTAGCAGCCTCCAGGTTTTATGTTAATCCATCTAATCTAATTTAATTTCACCTTCAATTTAAGACAATTTTTAATTTCATACCAGTCTTAATTATTTTATACACATTTTTTTCAGATGGCACTTTAAAAACAGAGACTACAATCTTCATAGCATAAAAATATGTATTCTTTTGTTTTAGACAATGAATGTATCCATTAATATATAGTATACAGTATAGCATTCACATATCTTGCAATACAATCCCTAAATAAATAAATAATAAACATTTCTGATTGTCTAGACCAGTGTTTCTTAAAACTATAGGTCATGTTTGTAGTAGTTTGCCCTGTAATTGTGTAGTTAACGTTTTCTGTCCATAATTCAGCCCATACTGTTGCTGCAAATGCTGTACAATAACATCTCTCTGTCACTACCTAAAGTTCACTGGAGATGCATAAACTTGGCAATGATGGTGTGCACGCAACTAGCAGTAGCTGATTTATCACAGTAATAACTGTGAAGGAGTTAAACAGGACTGGATCTGCCAGTTTAAGGGCAGGAATATGTCTTTGATAAGCAGAGAACAAATAGATTTCATATAGTCATATAGTCAGTCAGACAGTCATTCTCCCAAACACAGGATCATGGAGCTGTGCTGGAGCCGATCCCAGCCAACACAGGGCGCAAGGCAGAAACAAATCCTTGGCAGGGAGCCAGCCCATTGCAGGGCACACACACACACCCACACCCACACACTAGGGACAATTTAAGATCGCCAATGCACCTAACCTGCATGTCTTTGAACTGTGGGAGGAAACCGGAGCACCCGGAGGAAACCCACACAGACACGGGGAGAACTCGGGAAGTGAACCCAGGTCTCCTTACTGCAAGGCAGAAGCACTATCACTGCACCACCGTGCTGCCTTAGGTTTCATATATCTTGATTAATTTTGGGGGCTTCACAGCCATGTCACCCCTGTAGAAGTCTGTTCATGGTGGCAGGGATTTCAGCTAAATGCATACTCTGCGGCCACAGAGATTTTCTCAGTTTAATGAAAAATGCGGGATATAATCTTAGGGGGACTTTAGCACAAGGTTTTTAAAGGATGATGTTAGCTACCTGATTTATCTTACCATGTGTACACATTTATTCTCTGACATTTACTCTCAGGTTACTAAAAAATGCTATTCACTAAACATAAAAATTCAAACATTATTATATATTTTCTGTAGGATTAATGGAATTCCAAGATAATTCAGCAAATTTTAATTTAAACAAACTATTTAAACCTTTGTAACAGCATGCTTTTAAAAACATGTTTGTCATAGAATCACTCTGTTAGACTTGGAAGTTTTGCTAATGTAAGATTTATATTTGCATCATCATTAACTGGTTAAAAACATACAAAGAGTAACAGATGCGTCAAATTTCAAATGTCACAAAATCCTGGAGGCTTAATTGACCCAGTCTGTCCCTCCTTTTTGTCCAAACTTAGATTTCATGCAAGAAATTAATCTTGTTCGCTTTATATTAATCCATTATTTCAGAACTACTGTAAAACATTCTTTGTTGAGCTGTTTTCAATGTATCCTGTATGACTGACCAGACTTTCTTACTGCTTAGCCTGTGTACCAGTCCAGAATTAGAATATTAACTGGTAGAATGTATTACATTCACCAATGTACCAATGTACATGACATATATGCACTTTCACTACATTCGTTACATGTTAGAAATTATACAAACATCCAAATAACAAATTTAGCACATGCATATCCGTATTTAGCAATGATGTATGTTGTTTTATCCATCATGCTAACTGCTGTAACTGCAGTGCTTTCTGCTTCAATGCATTAAATAAATTTAATTTTAGTATTACCAAGTGGAGGAGTTCATTTCATCGCCAGTAGAGGCAAGCTAAATAGCCACTTTGTCTGAAACTTGCCTCAACTTTTACTTGCTTACTTTAATAATAAGCAGGACTCCCATGGTAACACGCTAAAATTCTTCTGCCTTGATGACAAAGTATTTCTTGACATGACTTCTGTTTTTCTTTCCAATGTATTGTAATGCATTGCTATATCATCATCACCATAAGCCATTTTATATGTAGTTCTTATTCACATTTTTCTCATTTATTAGTTTGCCTCCTGGAGTAATTTGTCTACTTGCATTCATGCATGAGTACAAGTACCAACCGTTATTCAGTACTAAAAAAACAAGCTAGAACCATTATGTTTTTGTAACTTTGACATCAACTAGTCCTGGAAGTATTTGTTCTTTTAACATCCATATTCTGCATACAAATAAAGTTAACATAAACCAACACTTTTCTTGGTCAGTATGATGTTTCTGCTTAAAGGTGCAGTATAGCAAGTCTTTCTCTGGATGTTGAAACTTTTTTTAAACAAGTAAAGGAAAGGAATAATAACAAATAAACAAAAAGAAGGCATTTTTTTCATTCCCTATGTCAGCTACATCAACATTGCAAAATACACTTTTTTGGTTATACAGTCATTCAATTACTCAGTTTTCATAGACCATATACATCTGCCTCATTTCTGTATGCTAAAACGTCCAAATACTATAATCTACTCTTAATACAGTACACTTCCAATCCAATTACAATATTAGAAGGCCAAAACACAAGTAGCATTTCCCTAGGCAATGTAAGACATCAGTGCTACCCTTTCAGGCTGTTCATGCTGGTATTTATAAAGGAAGAAAATACTATTATCCTATGTTAAAGGGCAGTGGCCCTCTATTTTATGTATCTTCCACATAGGCAGACCTGTTTAGGGCATTTGTATTTATTAAGTGTTCCCGTTTATTCACTAAACATAAGGTCTACATCCCCTTCAAGTTACATAGTATTCAGTTATTTTTTACTGATGAGTTTTTATCCCTCCATCCATCCATCTTCTAAACTGACATACCCAGAGCAGGGTCATGGGAGAGTGGGCAGAGTTTATCTCAGCAAGTAATGGGCACAAGTTAGGACCAATCCTTGGACATGGCATTACAGTGTGCACACACAAACACAAATTTTTATATTATATAGTAATAAATCAACAAGAAGTGGGTATTTGCAACATTTGAGCCAGTACCTGAAATAAAACTGTTCCATACTTTACAAAAGAAATGGTTTTTCGTTGATTAAATGATTGCAAATTTGCCTATATAAGCCAGTTTGTGTTAATAGTGTATATTTATGATTTATGCAAATACCAGTTCAGGTTTTTACAGTATCCTAAATGTGTTATACAAATCTTGCCCCTTTAATTGTGACGAACACACTGCAATTCATGTTAAATGTCTATGTCGTATTAAATTAGGTTTAAAAATGTATTAAATAAACTCATGGTGAATCACTTACTGTATATTATTAGCATGAACAACTAATCACCATAAGAAAATTTGACTGGAAAACCTCTCACAGCTGCTCATTTTTTCCTGCTTGTATTTGGGAATGGCTCCCAGCAATCTCTTATATTTACAGTAAGAAAAGTAAATGTTGATATCAGGTCTCAAAATACCGCTGAAAATCTTTCATGCCAAAACCCACTTGTTTTGCACTTATAAGGAATAGTGGTTTGTGATATGCCACAATTAAAACCTACATTCTTTTAACTAGATGGACTGTAGCTTAATTCTGGAAATAAAACAGTACACTGCTTAAAAAGATCAAGGAATTGACTGCTTAAGTGCCAGCAATATGTGACCGAAAGAGGCCAATCTAAAGATTTAAAGGAACTGTTAAAGATCTTTGTTTTTTTAATGTATTCGTGGTATTTATGTATTTATGGGTGATAACTAATTAGTTCCTAAAAACTGAAAATGTATGGCTAGCTTTTAGCAGCTTCTGTATACAGTTAAGCGTTTATGACACATTAATATGCCACTTCTTGTACAAACAGCACCATGAAGGTTGCCCAGCACTGTGCAAACAGTCTGAGAGTTCTAATCCAGAAACATTAGCAGTGTTATTTAATAGGAAGGAATGTTTCACATCAGACAGAATAGTGCATTCCATGCTCCTTAAATGCAGGGAACAGTTTTTGCAAGCCACTCATTAAAGCTATCAGGGAAGCAGCCTCAGACAATTCCTGTCTCTCCAATAGGATTATTTTTGGCATATTTCATTGTGTTCCACGGTCCACTGGCTACAATAAAGATTTATACATTTGACAAGCTCAGAAAATCATTCACTTTCATCTTGTTAAATATGAAAACAATCTACAAGCAGACATATATACATACAGAAACACTGTTAATTTAAAAAAAAGTTTTTGAAAAAAGCGATGAATATTCGCATATTTATTTTACATATAATAGATATGTACGATAAGATTAACTGGGCAGGCTAAACTGTTCAAAATGGAAAAAAAAACCCTAGGCAAAAGTAGTCTTTAAAACTCAGAAAGGGAAGTCTTTTATTTTGCCTTTTAATTGCCCGGAAACTTTAGGAAGTTGTTGGAAGTAGTACTTGTTTCCTATTTCACTTATTCATAGGGAATTTCAGGATATGCTGTCATTGTTTTGGATAGTAAAGCTGTCGCATAAAACCAAAGGGAGGATATGGTGTAGATTTGCTTTTAAATGTAGTTCCTACATGCAATTTTATGCTGTTTTATTTTACTCTTATAATTCTTATAATTTAAAGAATGAATCCATACTTTTAGGAAGTTAATGCTATTTCTTGGCAGTTTAACATGGACTACCCAATGACACAAAAATAGAGATTTGGACTTAACTGTGTCAAACAGTCCCTTAGGTGATGCACTGTTAAAAGATTCTTGGTCTTTTGAAATACTTTAGGAAGACTATTTGCAGTTGTTATTACATAGCAACAAGATTATTTTTAAGAATAAAATATTAAATTGCTGCCAGCGTTTGGAGTCACACATAAATCCTTTAGGTACTATTTTTTGTGTATGTAATACTTAAAAATAAATATATATACACCACCCCTGCCATCTCAAAGTTTTAGGATTCGTTCCAGTTATTTATTTACCTATTTATGTATCTCAATATCCAGGCTAAATTGCCCTCCAAGGTCTAGTCATTTCTAGCCATTCTGGCACCCTCATCATCCCTAGTCTCTAAATGTCTCTCTCTCTCACCACTTTGCCACCTAATAGCTCATGCGTGAGCGTACTGGCGCAAAAATGGGTGCCATCGCATTCAGGTGGATGCTACACATTAGTGGTGGTTGAAGCGGCTCCCCATTCACTATGCAAAGTGCTTTGACTAGTGAGAAAAGCACTATATAAATGTAAAGAAGTATTATTATTATTAACTCTGCTGAGGGCATGTGCTTCAGTTTATGATGGCAGATGTACCAGGTAAGTTTAATTTACTTTCCAGCAGCCACCTTATGAAAATAAATTCAATTAACACTGCTCAAAAAAATTAAGGGAACACTTAAATCAAACATCAAATCTCAATGAACAAAATATTCCAAATGGAAAATCTTTACTGGGTAATACTGTGTACTTTGTTGAGAACAAATTGATGTATCAGAAAATCAAACTCAAAAATTGAAATTACAGGCTGATCGAACCTGTGTGAATTTCATCATGACAACTCATAATTCGACACAGTAGTGTGTATGGCCCCCACATGCCTGTATGCACCCCAACAATGTGTGGGCATGGTCCTCATGAGACGGTGGATGAAGTTCTGGGGGAATCTCCTCCCAGACCTGGATCAGGGCCTCAGTGAGATCCTGGACAGTCTGTGGCGCTACATTGCAACGTTGGATACACCGATATATAATGTCTCAGAGGATCTCAGTTGGATTCATGTCTGGAGAATGTGCAGTCCAGTCAATGTCATCAATGCCTTCGTCATCAAGGAACTGCCTACACACTCTGGCCACATGAGGCTGGGCATTGTCCTGCACCAGGAGGAACCCAGGGCTCACTGTACCAGCATAAGTTCTGACAATGGCCCCAAGGATTTCATCTTGGTACCTAACAGTAGTCAGGGTACCATTGCCTAGCATGTGTAGATCTGTGCGATCCTACAAGGATACATGCCTACTCAGACCATCACTGAATCACCGCCAAACCGGTCATGCTGGATGATGTTGCAGACTGCGTAACATTCACCACAGTGTCTCCAGAATCTTTCATGGCTGTCACATGTGCTCAGTGTGAGTTGGCTCTCATCTGTGAAGATAACAGGGTGTCAGTGGCGGAGCTGGCAAATGTGGTATACTCTGGTGAATGCCAATCAAGCTGCACAATGATGGGCTGTGGCTACAGGTCCTAGTAGAAAACACTGGGTCGCCCTTTTGGAGTCTGTTTCTGATAGTTTGGTCAGAAACATGCACACCAGTAGCCAGCTAGAGGTCATTTTGTTGGGTTTTGGCAGTGTTCCTTTGTTTCCTCCTCACGGAAAGGAGCAAGTTCCAGTCCTGCTGCTGAGTTGATACCCTTCTCTGACCCTGCCCATCTCTCCTTGTGTAACAGCCTGTCTCCTGGTATCTCCCCCATGCTCAATGACTGAGCTGGGAGACTCAGAAAATCTCCTTGCGACAGCATGTATGGAAGTGACATCCTAGAGGAGCAAGTCTACCTGAGCAATCTGAATTGTCTGTAGGTATGGCCTCTTGCTACCAGTAGTGACAAGGACACTAGCAAAATGCAAAACTAGAGAAGAAACAGTAAGAAAGGATAAGGAAAGTCCAATTGTCTGTGGCCACCACCTGCAAAACCATTCCCTTGTTGGGGGTTGTCTTGCTGTTGCCTCTCCAGGGAACATGTTGTCATTTTTCAATTGCACCAAAGCAGGTGAGGTTGATTTACAATTGCTAATGCTTCCTACCTAGACAGATTGATATCCCTGAAGCTTAACTCACTTGGTGTTAGACTGTGATGATTAAGTGTTCCTTTAATTTTTTGAACAGTGTTGTTGATCTCATATCACATTTCTACAATGTTGTATATATTTGTAAATAATGCTCATTTTAGATTGTTTAACATTTACTACATATGTCAAAGCTAGTGTACTCATTTAGAAGATGCCACATCTTACTTGTGTGCTTTGATTTCATAGTGTAAGATTATGAGGTGTGCTTGTCTGTCTCGCAGAGCAACACTGTTTGTTTCTTGCCACCTCTTTTTTATGTGTTTTGATTGACCTGATCACGAATGAATTTACAATTGTTGCCTGATCATCTGCACAAGAAGCAGTGAGCCTGATCAGGTGCTTGGCTTGCTTTGATTGACTGGTAATTTAGCAATTTTTTTTATTGTGTACATTTGTACCTATGTGGATTTTTATTTGTAACTTTTATTGTATTTAATAATGTATTGTATTTAGCTGACGACACTGCTATCGTGGGCTGCATTAGGAGTGGGCAGGAGGAGGAGTATAGGAACCTAATCAAGGACTTTGTTAAATGGTGTGACTCAAACCACCTACAACTGAAGACCAGCAAAACCAAGGAGCTGGTGGTGGATTTTAGGAGGACCAGGCCCCTCATGGACCACGTGATCATCAGAGTTGACTGTGTGCAGAGGGTAGAGACCTATAAATACCTGGGAGTGCAGCTGGATGATAAATTGGACTGGACTGCCAATACTGATGCTCTGTGCAAGAGCTACTTCCTTAGAAGTCTGGCGTCATTCAACATCTGCAATAAGATGCTGCAGATGTTCTATCAGGCGGTTGTGACGAGCGCCCTCTTCTATGCGATGGTGTGCTGGGGAGGCAACATAAAGAAGAGGGACGCCTCACGCCTGGACAAACTAGTGAGGAAGGCAGGCTCTATTGTAGGCATGGAGCTGGACAGTTTTACATCCGTGGCAAAGTGACGGGAACTGAGCAGGCTCCTGTCAATCATGGAGAATCCACTGTATCCACTAAACAGTGTCATCTCCAGACAGAGGAGCAGCTTCAGTGATAGACTGCTGTCACTGTTCTGCTCCACTGACAGACTGAGGAGATCGTTCCTCCCCCACACTATGCGACTCTTCAATTCCACCCTGGGGGTGGGGGGGGCGTACCATTATACAAAGTTACTATCTGTTATACCTGCATTTTTATCACTTTTTAATTTAATATTGTTTTTATCAGTATGCTGCTGCTGGAGTAGTGAATCTCCCCTTGGGATTAATAAAGTATCTATCTATCTATCTATCTATCTATCTATCTATCTATCTATCTATCTATCTATCTATCTATCTATCTATCTATCTATCTATCTATCTATCTATCTATCTATCTATCTATCTAATGTGCCACGCTAATCTTTGACTTATTACGTTGTGAATTTCATTCCCTGTTATCGACTGCAGATGCTTAGTGTGACTACCACAGCACGCACAATTTCACCCAAAACACACAGATTTATTTAGATCAGTCCCATGTTGGATCACATTAACACCTCATGCAACCACTCCAGTTTTTCACTTGGTACTGCATTGAGACCACCCTATCCAAAGGGCCTGGGTACTGTTGTTTTGGTCTACACCATCGTGCAATTGGTATGTTCACATCTACCTAAACCGGACTTTTGTGGAAACTGACCCAGAGTTAAAAAAAAAAAAAAACTAATCCAAAAGAAGTAGGTTTGAAAATACTTATATTCACAGCGGGAAGTGTGTGAATTAAAGCCCCCCACATAGACACTATACGCAGTGTGTGGGTATACCAGGTAATTCTTCGAAATCCACAAGCATCTCCTCACCCTCCTGTAACAAACAGCCCCCAGCACAGACTGTTTTATCGTACACTGTCCATGTTCTGAAATGATGTGAACTTATAAGACATCATACTGCCTTAGAACATAGTATATGAAAGTGTATTCAGATAATGAACATCAAATGTACCGTGCACATTAAACAGAAACCTGCAAATATACATTTGTCAAGCAGTTAACACTGTTGCCTTATAGTTTTGAATCCTGTAGTCTGTACATTACTAGAGTTACTGTTTGATTTTTGAAAGTACTTTGTGTCTTTGCCACTTTTTGTATACTACACTAGTCCGTGACTCTAAGTGTGAATGATGGTGTGTGCATGTATGCTTTTTGATGCATGTGAATGTTTCCTGCATAGTTACACAGCCTCTAATGGCATAAATGAGTTTATAAAATGAATGAGTGCTGTGTCTTTATATAACTTGCATGTATGTCCTGTATATAAACGTCTACTGTATATTCACGTCTGTCACATGTGCTCAGGGTGAACCTGCTCTCATCTGTGAAACCACAGGGCACCAGTGGTGGACCGGCCAATTCTAGTATTCTATGGCAAATGCGAAACGAGCTCCATGGTGCTGGCCAATCAGCACAGGGCCCATGAAGTCTTTTTCTGATTGTTTGGTCAGACATTCACACCAGTGGCCTGCTGGAGGTCATTTCGTAGAGCTCTGGAAATGCTCATCCTGTTCCTCCTTGCCCAAAGGACAGACACCGGTCCTGCTGATGGGTTAAGGACCTTCTACGGCCGTGTCCAGCTGTCTCCTGGAATCTCCTCCATGCCCTTGAGAATGTGCTGGGAGACACAGCAAACCTTCTGGCAATGGCATGTACTGATGTGCCATCCTGGAGAAGTTGGACTACCTATGCAACCTCTGTAGGTTCCAGGTATCGACTCATGCTACCAGTAATGACACTGACCGTAGCCAAATGCAAAACTAGTGAAAAAACAGTCATTTCATTAACAACAAAGCAGCTGAAACTGATTAAAAACCCCCTCTGCTACTTAACTGACCAGATCAATATTCCAGATGTTTCTGATGCTATACTCTGAATAGAAAGTGTTCCTTTAATTTTTTGAGGAGTATATATATACACACACATATATATATATATATATGTGTGTGTACATTGTGTGAGAGAGAGAGAAAACAAGAGAGATTGAGAGGGAGAGAGACAGCGCGCAAAGCTCACCATGACACCACAATTAAATAATAACTGTGAACGTTTTTTATCTCAATTGTTAATTATTTAACAACAACTGTGAGAGACGCTATGTTAAATGTATTTGCAAAATAAATATCATAGTAAATGCAAATGTACACTGTGATGGACGACCGGCTATGGACTCCGGTCGCCACCCCCAGGCCGCTAGGAGGAGCCCTCCGGACAGCATATTCGTGCCCCGAGTTCCAGCAGGGCCTCATGGAATTTGTAGTGTTGTGACACAGCCCTGCTGGATACCTTGGGGGCCGCCAGGAGTCGTTGTAGGGGGGCTAGTGGGATCTTGCGTGCCCTATAACCCGGGAGTGCGTCTCAGTCACGTGACTGGAGGAAGCGACGTGCTCCCGGGATGAAGAAGAGGACTGTTTGCCCTGACCCGGAAGGAAATGGACTTGTGGGTTGTGCTTGGAACCACTTCCGGGTCAGGAGCTATAAAAGGACTAAGGAAAGCCCAGTACACTGAGCTGAGCTGGGAGGAAGGGTGGCGAAGTGTCTGGGAGTGTGGAGGATTATTGTGTTTATTAGTGATTGATTATATGAGTATTGTGGAGTGGAGGGTGCTTGGTGCGCATTATTATTATATAATAAATAATAATTGGACTTTTATCTGGTGTCTGACATCTGATCCAAGGGTTCAAGGGGTCACAGAGACCTTAAGCTTTCACAACACATTCAAGTTTAGATCATCGTTCAGTTTTTTGAATAGCTAAAACATTACTCTCATAATGAAAATGTCATGTCTGGCCTTAGCTAGATGCCAGATTATGAAGTAAGTAATGCAAGACAACACATATCTATCTAATTCTTAATCATGAATTTCTGATACAGTATTAGACCGTCTAAATAATGAGGACCCAAGAAAATTCCAGAGATATAACTCTACAAGGTTTTCTAACTGTTGATGTTAAAAGAATATTTTAGATTACATATTATCTGTATTTAAAAACAGTCTAGAGTTAGTAGTTTGGTCTTCTTTTATATATGATAATGTCTGAATAAGTATCAAGAACGAGCTATTTTAACACTTTCAGCATTAATAAACATGATAAAGCAATTAGTGCAATTCAGAACTCTTATACAGCATCACTAAATACTTCATAGTGTACTTTCTTTCACAAAATATTTTAGAAAACTACAGTTCTTGAAGCAAAAATAAAGAAACAATCTATTACGCATGACTGAACTTATTGACAAAGCGTCCTTTCTTTGACCTTCTTTACAAAATTTCATTCATTATCAAAAGCATCTGAACTAGAAACTGAATTACAACAAACTTGTCTAAACAAAGAAAATTCTGTTTGGTAAAAATTGAGGCCCAATTTCCCTGGTCTCTTTTATCAAGAAAGTAACATAAGTGCTATAAGGGTCCAATAAAACAAAGTTCAAACTGAAAGCCATTTCAATTACTACACATAAAAAATTCAAAAGTGACACAAATATACACTCAGCTTCATAATCTGACATTTGTTGACAAGTAAATGATACTTTAAATTTAATAAATCAGTATTTATACACTTAACAGATTTAAAACTCTTCAGAACCATTCTTAAAAGCTTCACTGTGGTGATCTCACTGCACATAAAAAGAAAAATCAGAACATTATTTTAACATAAATTGAACTATACTCTAAATAAACCTTTCCCAGAACTGCAGTATTGTACACCTCAGAGGTCCTCTGCAACATTTCTTTTAGTCTAAAATAGAAATTTTGCATCAGTTCAATAGTTATCAAAGAATGCTTTCCAATATCATACAGGTTGAAACACAAAATCCAAATTTAAACTGCTTCACAGTCAGTGGAAACAGACATCTGGGAAAGGAAACCCCAATACTGAAAAGGTAAAATTCCCTAGCAGCTGCAGAAAATGGTGTAGGTAATGTAGGAGCAATAAGAGCTGCACAAAGAAATGTTTAGATATCTGTGTTTCTCATAATCCCTGTCTTGCTATGGGAATAATAACTTTTATGCATGATTTTTTCCACTTCATTGTCAGAAAATGCATACAGTAGACGAATAAAACTGCAATCATAAAAGAGTGGGTGCAGGGATGCTATCTAGAGTATGTTGTGGCAAAAAATCTCCAAGCTTTTAATGTAGGTGGCAGCAGTATGTTGCCTCTTCCACATGCAATACTGAGAATATAGTGCTAATATGATGATGGCAAAAAAAATAATAATGAAAACAGAGGGGAGAGGGCGTAATTTGATTGGCAAAAAACAGACCAAAATGACTTCTTATTAAGCAACAGAAGACACATGGGACAATTGGATAGGGGAAAATTACAGGACAAAAATAAAAATGTACATGCACATAGTAATGTTTTGTCTACTTCCTTTTCCCTGATACGTTTTCTGTGATCTTACCAAACTAAGCAATAGAAAATGAATAGGAACATGATTATACTGAAATTAATACAGCTCTCTGCAGACCATGAAAAGTAATTTTCTAAACATTCTGACTGTGAAACTTTTGAATTGTCTAAGGACAAAAGCACTATTGTACTGTATCTCATAAAGTTGAAATACTACCATGTAACTGAATAGGAAAACAATTAAATAAGGTAAATTCATTAGGCATCCTACACATACCAAACAGATAACTAGGTAAGTATAATAAAGAGGTTAAGGCTTTGCACTATAAACCAAAAGGCTGATTGCTCAATTTCAGACTCAACCCATTTTAATGCACCAAGTATGTTACTTAGGCTTGTTGTTCACTAACTGTAAGAATATATTTAAAAGCATCTATCAAATGTACCAACTATATCGTAATAGTCTTGATTTCATTCTCCTGCTGTTCTGCAGTATTCCACATGCAATGAAAACGAAGTGTTCCAAATAATCTTCCGTTAATTATGTTTAAGTATTATTTTAGTTTGTTTCATGTAAGTTTTCTAATCTATTGTAAAATGTATATTCCTATATATACACATGTGTTTGAGATCTGCAAAGTAAAAAAATGTTATTTTCATGCTGAAAAGAAAAGAGGGGACATCTGAACATCCTTTGCTCAAAAATCAACCTGTCATAAACAACGCATAACTATTCAAATATCTATATTATCTGTTCTGAAAGGATATATTTTTATATATCACATGTATCTCACACTTATTTTTTACATCTTTTTTGCATAAGAAATTATTTGTTTTATCTGTTTCTATGTGATGTTTACCTATCTTATTCAAATGGCTATTTATGTTTGATATGACATATGCATCACATATATTTCAACTATTTTATTTTTTTAATTATTCAATTATTTTTCAACACTTTAAAAGTGGTATATGCCTAGCAATGTTGGAGGCTAAGAACAAGTTTTCATATTGTCTGAATGAGCATAAAAATTACTTTTAAACATGGAAGAAAACTTCTTCAGTTAGCTGAAAAAATAAATTGTCTTTATAAAACTAGAGCAGTGGAAATAGCTTGGATAAATTAACAGTGGTATTGCTTGCAACAGAGATGGCATTAAATCGAAAGGCACAAGAGTGCACAAACATGCAAACAGAAACAATAACACATTCGGTGCATACCATAAACTAAAAAGTTCACCAAACTCCATTGAAAATAGATATGAATGAGGAAGGAAACATGGCAACACTGTCAGTGGGTGCAGTAAGTTGGAAGAGAGTAAAACACCTGACATTAAGCTCAAGGAGGAATGATGGCCTGATGGCCCATGTCCACAACATACAGCATAAGTGGTCAATGGTATATTCCAACAAATTGCCAGATGGAGGACTTTTCAAACACATGTAATATCTTTAAGGTCTGACAAACACTGCTCGAGACAGATGGCAGAATGACATAACACTGACATTTGAAAGCTATAATGCATGTGACTTTAGTGGAAACCTGCCATGTTATTTATACAGAAGGGGAAGCAAAACAAAGAACAAGTTAAATAGGAAAATGTTGCTATTTAGATATGTGTAAAGGTTTTAGTTAGCATTACTTACATTGTGCTTTAAATATTGCCTGGAATATAAAATGATATATGGTATGGATCATGCAAAGGATGTAGGATATAAAAGATGAAAAATATTTATTGTCAATAAACAATTGTTAATACCAAAAGCAGTAAATGTTTGTGATATTTTAGGAGTCTTTATGATTGCCTAAAAATAAACAATATTCTTTCCAAACAAATTAATATCCCTTTCAACAAAGCATCATAAACTTTATTTTTATACTAAAGGAAATACCTTTAGTAATAAATGAATCTGTATTATGTGTATTTACATCATAAGCGACTTTGAAAAAATCTTTCAGCATGTTTAAAATTGGAGATTGCGTAATTTACTATAAGCAACAGTTCATCCATAGCGGTCAGTCATTATCAGTAAGAGCAATGCACTGTATCTAACAATAATGAAAGGCTCCACTAATAATTTCTGACAAATGAGAGAGTCTATATAGTCTACACTCTGTGCAGCAGACAATGACAGACAGTGTCAGCACTCGTTTGTCGTCAAATTTAAATCATACTGTGGCTCTTTGATACCTGATTGCTAGAGAGAGAGAAAAAGCATACATATAAATTAATTGTTTACTTTCGGTAATTATTATTTCTATTAACTATTAGTTACTTCCCAATTATTAATTTTCAGTGACAAACACTGGGTGGAGGTTTTGTGTTTTTGAAATCCCTGAAATGTAACTATATGACAGGTCCAACTGATAATAGACAGAATTATGATTCATTTATCATTCTGCCTAAAATGAATTCCTGGCTACACCCTTGGATATAGACACATTGAAATGTAATTTAAAACAACTGCTTTTAGTTACAAGTAGAGATCAAATTTAAAAGAAATACTTGCAAGTATTTACATCTGAAACATTTTGGATTTGACAATACCAGCTCATTTTTTTAACTAATATGGGTGATGTGTTACATTTGCTACACCCAACAATGGTGGAATTTTTAAAAATTCCCTCAAATAATCTACTTATTTGACCAGCTCTTTACAGTGAAATTATTATATGGTTATACAAGAACAGTGGAATTTTATGTAATGTCTTCTCATTCTTGTAAGGTGGCCCAGGAAATCTCCTAAGAAAAAAGAATGGTAGCCATTTATGAGTGGTTTGAAAGCAAATTGACATTTTGCTTAAGCATTATGAAGAAGGCTGCCTTCAGTTCAACTTTCTTACTGCCTCTGCAAATGTAAAACCATCTTAAACAATGTGCTAAACCATGATATATTGACTAATTATATAATGCATCTTCCACAACTTTTTAAATACATATTACAAAATATAAAACCTTAAAAGCAGCATGTCCTGCACCTGGATCAGGCCATGTGCTCATAAAGAAGCATCAAAGTCCCCCAAATCTCTCATTTCAGATTAGATGCATGTCATAAACCACAAAGGCAAACCTCATAAGACAGCTTTAACAGGTAAATACAAATCCTAAAAGCATAATTACCTAACTGATGTCTGAAATACTAGACATGAAACAACTGAAGTAGAACTTAATGTCTCACCTCATTTAGAAATGATCACCAAGCAGCTTTCAGCGCACAGCTCTGTGTTCAATAGTACTGCTCCTTTGGGAGCTGAGCTAGCTAACAAACTGTCTTGTATTACAAATATGGAGAACATTCAACTATATTGAATAGAGCAACATGTAAAAGGAAAGTTCATACATAGTAAAAAATGCCTTTAATACAAATACTTTGCATAGCAACATTAATACATACAGTCAACATATTTATTATATGCACATTCATATCACTGTATTATAAATCACTGCCAAGTCTAAAAAAAACAAAGTATAAAATGATGTTTTGCTTACCGGTTTTGGAGTTAATGGCAAAAAAGCCTTGTGGGTTTCCACTTGTAATTTTATAACTGAGTTTGTCACTGGAAGTAGAGTCTGGGTCAACAGCTTCAACTTGCATGACAGAAGTATCCTTAGGAGAGTTCTCTATAATTTGTGGGTAATAGATTGGTTCCGATGTTAGCGGCGAATTATCGTTAACATCTTCAACTGCAATATAAACCTCAATGAAGGAAAACAATGGGACAACCCCTTGATCTGATGAATAGACAGTAAGCCAATAGTGGGATGTAGTCTCATGGTCCAGAAGATCTTGAGTTCTAATAACACCTAAGAAGAAAATAAGGAAGAGAACATTTTTATGCATTGATCCATTACTATATAACTGAAAACATTTATAGTGAGTAAAATATAATGTATATTTTATACCACATTATACTGTAATCCACTTGTCATCATGCTTATTAGAAACAGATTAAAGGAATTTTCATGACACAACATACTTTGTCCCAGAGTTTACAGAGACTTCACATATGAACTGGGCAATAATTATAATTAAAATTAAATAAATATATTTAAAATTTAAACATAATTTCAATAGCGAGATTTTTTTTACACTGGTAATGGATTGTGAGTGGGTTGCAGCAGGTCACTGCTTCGATAATCACTTTTTATAACCCTACCAGTCTAACAGTCATGCTAGAATCACCTATGGGGACATGACATTCCCCATCCTTGACCCATGGGTTTGGCAATCGTGCTCAGTTCATCAAGGGAGAAGCACAAAGCCTTCCGACAATTGTGCTCCAATCACTAATGGGGAACCCCTTACCCAATTATATTATCGTGTACAATTTGCCTGTAGGGTCACAACACCAAACATTTGATAAATACTGCTCTAGAAGATTCTCTCAATCGAACTGATGTAACTTTAGCAGATAGTGACTAGTGTCAGAGGGAGGACAGAAAAAAAATGCGACTAAGACTACATGTTGTGGAGTTTTACAATACTTATAGACACATATTTGTGTTATCTTATAGAAGCACTAAAACAGATCAAGGAGAGAAGCAGGAGATAGGTCTGAATAATTGCCATCACATGAAATCAATTAAAGGTGAATATAGACACTCCACCCAGGGTAAAGATTGATTATTATGAACAAACATCAAGTCACATCCAAAAAATGTTGCCATGACTATGTAGGTGACAGGAGTGTAGCTGACCCAAGTTTAAGAGCTTTGAACTATCTCTGTGTCATATTTGCTGGTAAGCAGAAAGGTTAACATGAGACTGACTGGCATTAACAGTAGAGTGGTATCCTTACACTGGACATAACACTTGATAATGATAAAGAAGCTAGAGTTAATTTATCAAATGATGATTTTGGCAAAAAATCAAAAGAAGCAAGTACAGGATGACAAAATATGGTTCCTGCATAAAGCTGCTAGGCTCTCACTATGTGAGAAAATGAGGAATGTAACTGCTCAAGAGGATTATGGAGTACATTGGCTCCTTCTAATTGATGGAAGCTAGCAGAGGTGGAATAGGCATCTAGTGTGGATGATCTGAGGGTCTCCTATGTGGGGTAGATCAAGCACATCCCACTTGGAGGGCATCCAGGGGCAAAGTCACAACAGGCTGGTGAGATTATGTCTCCAAAATGGCCTGATGTGAGCACCTGTGAATCCTGTGGTGGACTTAGCACCCTATCAGTGTTTGGTTTCTGCCTCTTACTTGTGGCTGCCAGAATGGGCACCAGCTCAAGCTCCACATGAACCTGTAAACTGGATTAAGCAAGTTTTGTAACTTGATTAATGCTTTATATTCCATGTTCCCCAGAGAATAAGGCACTGTCAGACAATAAAGCTGTGTCAGTCTGCTAGTCTAGTTTTGGGGGCGGTTGGTGTGGGGGGTTTTTCAGAGAAAGAAAGAGTTAAGAACTTGAAGGAAACATGTTTCCTGAGGGCACTAGTGGGCAGGAAAATTGGCAGGTTTTTGAGATACTTCATCATTATTTGAGGGCATGGGACTATGATACCCTTATAAGGACAGGGACCAGAGTGACTAGCCAAGTCCCCAGCTAATTAGGGGACAGCACTCAGCCCTAGAATGGAAGGAATTGGACTATTACTCTCTTTTGCTTTATTTTCAGCTCTCACTAATTTATAGGTGCTTAGCTTTATTTAGAATGCTCTGGTGCCTACATTGGACAGTAAACATCAAACTCTTATAAAAATAATGTAGTAATATATTTGCATCGGAGAACTCATAACTGTAAGGAAAAGCTGGAGCCAAATCTGAATAACACTGTATTTATGAACAGAAGGGGTAGTGAAGTACCCCTTGGATAAAACAATATGCTCACATACTCAATAATTAAATGTTGTGGTATCTGAGGAAATCTGCCATTATTTGAAAACAGCTTACAGTTGAACTTTATGGTTTTAATTTCATTGCACGCCTACCTATACTTTGCTTTCCAAAGTACAGATCAGTATATTCTAGATTGTAAATCATGTACATAAGAATCCTTCTGCAGCATCAAGTGAAGTGGAAAGTAATGATAAAGTGACAAGAATGCTGACTCAGGCTACCTGTCCAAACTTGCAAAGCTGTTCTGGTTGCCTTGTTCAGGGCTTTGTGTTTGATAAAGTATAAGTACAACTGATTTGAAGAATCCCATAGACATTGAACAGATCTGCAGCAGCATGTCACTAGTAGGGAACATTTACAAGTAAAAAATGGATTGTGTAGCTGCTTTTATGGTGGCGTAATGTTTAGAGGAATAGGATCACCAGCATTTGCTTTATTGTGTTAATAGGTGGAAAGCACCATTATAACACTTTTGCACAGTAAGTGCCATATATATATATATTATATATTGTAAGATATGGCGCTATATTGCGCCCGACCCGACACAGATTCACACGGGAGGCACGGGTAAATTAAAATAAACTATTTTTCTTCAGCTGGAGAACACGTCTTCCCCGTAATCCCTCCAGCCACAACACAGTCCCAAGCACAGTACTCTAAAACCCACAAGTAAACACACTTTCTCTTCCTCCACCACTCCTCCCTGGCAACCTCGTCCTCTTCCTCCCGATTCTGCCCACTGAGTGGTGGTGGCTGGCCCCTTTAATAGTCCACCCGGGTGGGGCTGAAGATTTGTCCAGCAGGGCTCCGGGACCCATGCAGCTCACCCTGGCGGCCACCCCAGATCCCCACAGGGCTATGGAAGACTCCATCTCCCATGGAGCCCTGCGGGAAACTGAGGCACCATAGTCAGCCAGGGAGGCTGCCACCAAGTGTCCTGGGGGAGGTATTGAGTAGTCCATGGTTGCTCCCCCGGAACATACGTTGAAGGGGTGTCCCAGCCAGTCATGGGACCCGGCCGTCCGCCACAATATATATATATGTATATAAGCAGATTGCTGGCCAACCACAAGCGTTACCTGGTAGCTAACCACCCATACAATCAGATTGTGACACAGACTACGAATGCCGTGATATATATATATATATATATATATATATATATATATATATATATATATATATATATATATATATATATACATACATTTATGACATTAGTCTGAATCACAATCTGATTGTATGGGTGGTTACCTACCAGGTAACGCTTGTGGTTGGTCTGCAAGTCGGCAAACATCCGCCACGGTGCCCTCTTCAGTTGCGAGAAGCAGATCATAGAATGCTGAATAGTTTTACTGTCAAATAATGCAAAGAGTACGCGACACGTGTTTCGCCCTAATTCAGATGCTTTAATAGTTGGTCATCTTATTCTGAAGTAAACTTTCATATATAAAAATACGAGGGGAACCCAAAAATACAATACACTTGTCCCACCGCTTTTTCCATTGTTCAAAACTGTTCTGAAACTCTTGCAAAGTAATAGCCTTCAGTGCTGTCGTTTGCTTCTTAACCTCCTCTACATCCTGAAAACACTTTCCTTTAAGGTCCCTCTTCATGCTTGGAAATAAGAAAACAAAATCGCAGGGTGCAAGGTCCAGGGAGTAGGGAGGGTGGGAAATAGTTGACATCCCATTTTTTGTGAGAAACTGCCGCACACTAAATGTTGTGTTGGTGGGAATGTTGTCATAATGCAGAAGCCACTCGCCTGACTGCCATAATTCTCCACACTGCATCATGCAATCGCTTGAATACATCAAGGACACCGCTTGGTCAAATGATGCAGAGGGTAGTCTAGTAAACACACCAAGCAGCAAACGTCGGAACTAACGCTCCTCCAGGCGCCAGAAAAAAATTCTCGTCATTTTTGGGTCCATATATATATTTTTTTTCTTTTAATCTTTTGTCATATACAATTTCTTGTATTAGGAATTTGTCATTTTTTGCATACCCCAACTTACTCTCTGGAGAGTTTTGGGATCAGAGCACAGGGTCAGCTATTTGTACAACATCCCTGGACCAATTGCAGGTTAAGGGCCTTGTTCAAGGGCCCAAAGGTGTAGCAAACCTTCTGTCACTGCCGGGATTTGAACCAGAAGCATTCAAGTTACCAGCCCAGATCATTTAGCCACAAAGCCACCACTCCTCCCTAACTATATATCGTGATCACAAGGGGGTGCCAGAGTGCCCTATACCACAGTCACACTAAAGCACCACACATTGACAGAATAAAATAAAGGGTTTTTATTCCTTTCCAAAGCAACTGTCCTTCCAATAACAAGTCACAAATACAATTATAAAAAACAATAAACCAATCAATCTTTCCTCCTTTCATCCTCCAGCTGAGTGTTGCCCAATTCCTCCTGACTCTAACTTGTCCATGTGTAGCGTGAGTTTTTCTGGCATGATGTCATATCCTCCGGGAAACAGTTCCAGTCCATAAGTAAAGTAGGGAGGTCCTACCCTGACAGTGCCCTGTATCGATATGCAGGGATGCCAACATGGCTGTCTTACCGCACTCCAATTCCCAAGTATCCCTGTGGGTGTCCTGCCACTGCCTCAAGCATACAGGACCTGGAACAACTCCCAGTTTCCATTATTTCCTGCCAGCTGGACACAAGGTTATTTCACCAGTCCACCAGCCAACATGCTTTCGTAATCTTTCTGCCCTCCCATTCGAGTAATATATATTTCTAGTTTCATCTGGGATGCCTGTTCTCCTCCTTCTATATATATATATATATATATATATATATATATATATATATATATATATATATATGTGTATATATATATATATATATATATATATATATACAGTATGTATATATATATATATATATATATATATATATATATATATATATGAATGAATGTAGAGTAGAACACTGGGAACGATTTTCCAGCTTGTTAGAGGATTAGAGAGCCATAGTGTAGGAGGATAGCCTATAAGAGACCAATGAGTGTTGGAAAACCACACTCTTATATTCACAAGCTAGTATGAGTAGATCTTTATGTTCATATTGCTTCCATAATCCCTAATGGTTACTGAATATTAAAATTAATGGAAGGTGTAGAAAGGGAGGTATACATGTTGGACTCACCTACCTGGGAGCCAACAAATGAACAGTAATCAATGAAGGATTTGCTCCTTAATGGATTCCAACCTGAAGGGGCTTTTCCAGATAAGGATAGCATCCCTTGCTGACCTGCATAATCCCTATTAGGCCATTAGTAGGGGCTCTAAGATCATTGCCTCCTGAGGAATTTATAATTAGAATTATAATTTAGAATTAGAGAAGGAAAGAGCACATTTCTGCAATATATGTACAGTACATTACATTTTTGAGCAAAAAGAAAGGCCAGTCTTGCAGTGATCCAGATGTCACAAGACAGAACTGACGTGCTGATGTCATGCTTTCTGAGGTGTGAGAGTTAATTAAAAAATTCATTTTTCTCCAATAAATTTTGGTTGCCGCTAAGGAACCACTTGGGAATTATTAAAGTTTTTTTTCCCTTTAGAAGATTTTTTTGCTTTGTTTTTCACCCGCACAAAAGCAGCTGGGTGTTTGGGGGTGCATTTAGAAAAGTTACTTGTTATCTGTACGTGTTCTCGTTATTTGTATTCAAATAGCATCAGCAAATCAGGACAGTTGTCAGCAGTAGCTGACACCTGCATATGTAAGTAAATAACCAGCATCGTTGCAACAAATCTTAATACATAATTCACCTGCCTCCTCACTCACTCACTCATGTCCGTCCGAAGCCAAATGCGCAGTCGCCTTCTGCGCACGTCCGAAGCCGAATGCGCAGTCGCCTTCTGCGCAGCTGCCCAAAAAACCTTACAAGACCGAAATCCAACCCCAACATCGCGGCAGGTGGCGGATTTAGTCTACGCATTTCGGGATTATTATTCTGATATCCCAAATCTTTCCGCCCAGGCGTAGAATATTAGCCCCGATCACAGCCAACTCTCACACTCAAAATAATACGTAAGAACATATTATTATTAAGTACTTTCAGCGGCAGGAACAACTCCACAGCCATCACGATCATTACACTACCGTTGTCCGCAGATGTTGATGTGTGCGAAGCGAGGTACATATTCTAAGCCACATACAAATCTCCACAGGTGGCGCGGTATGCATTGTTGTGCGCTGCTGCTGAGATCTGAGTAAAATAAAACGCTGCTGGCCTATTCGCACCAAGCACTGAATGTTCACTACACCATCTGGAGTGATTTTAATGCCCCTTGCATCCTCGCCCTTTCAAAACTGCTTATTCTCACAACTTGGTGCCAACGGCCGCAAAAATTCAAAGAGAAAGGCGACTTCGATTAAAGCTCTAGAGGCCTGAAAGGCGATTTCGACTACAGCTCGAGGCCTAATTACGCATTCTGATTCAATTACGCATTCATTCAATACACCTATATCAGGTTTGTGGTGCTTATACTTATTACTACTCCATGTTTTACTGGAACATTCATCATTCAATATTATACTATAGGCCTGGAAAATTCATCAACTAACAGTACAAGCCTGTACAGTAATGAGTGAAGCGGACTAAAATATTACAAAAAAACTTCTTTGTTTCTTCTTCTACTTTTCATTGATTTGTATTTCTCATTTTTCCCTTTTACTGCCATAGGCCTACATAATTATAAAATATGGCAATTTTTATGCACATGACACAAAATAAATTAAGCTTAAACACTACATGTGTTTCCAAATTCAAAGGGCATTCCCTGTCAAACTAGCATTCACCATGACTATAAACAAGTCACAAGGACAAACATTTGACATGGTAGGAATATTCCTTGCCGAACCCGTTTTCAGCCATGGTCAATTGTATGTGGCTTTTTGAAGAGTCAAAAGGGCGAGTGATGTGAAGGTGCAAGTTAAAGATGGGCCACATCAAGGGAAATTACTACCAAACAGTGAGAGTGTCTTCACAAAAAATATAGTCTACAGAGAGATTTTACAACTTTAGTTGCATACTGACAGGCCTCCAGTATACAAACAAAAAACGTTGTCATAGATAGCATGTATTTTTTAAGTGTACAGTATTTTTTCGCCGTGATAAAGTCATACATATCCCAAACCTCTTAGTTAATTATCATTACTTACATCACTTTCTTATTTATTTCTTACTTATCATTTGTTCTTCATACACTGCTGACACAAACTCGTGCCCGTTTCATCTTACGTTGTCGAAACGGGCTTTTTGTCTAGTAGTTAATAAGCAACAGAAACAGTGATTCCTTAGTGGCGGAGAAAAAAGGCCATGGCTGACTTCAAAGCATTAAAGGGGAAGGCTCCATTGTGTGTTGGCTGCTTGCCACTGTTGTCAGTTCAGGAGGAAGCCCCAGAAGCACATAGCGATCAACAACTGGACCAGTTTTAAGATGACATTTACGACGGTCTACTTTAATGATAAAATAAACTACGAGTTTAAAGTGGACATTTCGAGATTAAAACCAAAATTTCCACTTTAATCACAAAATAGACGTTTTCACTGTGTCCTTAATTTTCTTCTTGGTGGCTCAAATGCGCTGTCGTACATTCTGATGCTGTTGTGAAGGTGCACAAAAAAAAAAAAAGACAGCACAGAATATGGTATGTGAGACTTTTAAAATATATCGTGTCATTACGTTGCTTAAATATAAAAAACACCACAAATGCATTTGTATGTCTGCATTTTGCTTCACCACATCGAACCATTCATCAAACATCAAAGCACATAGGACACATATTGGTCCTGTAGGATCCGCATAGTGGCTTTCTGCCACATGTAGATAGTAAACAAGAGACTCTGATGTCACATTCTGACTTTATCACACCACGACCCCTGACTTTTTACTGGAACTGCAACTCGCACATGCGTCACGTTAATTTCTGAGGACGTGCTCAGAGAACGCATCAAATAAATGCTGGGAACACGTGGCAGCCATAATGTGCGCGTGTACATGTTCTGAACATGAAGTATAAACTGGCCCTAAGGGTTCATTAATGCGAAGGGCTGCAAACAGTGTGAGTGGAGAGCTTTTAAGTAAGGAATAAGAGAAACACTAAGTTAGGAGAGCAGACAGAAAAAAGTAAAATTAATCTCTGTGGACCACCAGGGAGCACACCAGCCGCCCCAACCCCAACACAGACAGATGCGGGACACAAGTTCGGTGCACACTTTTTTACTTTTCTTCTTTTCCACGTGGGAAACATTTTCCCCTGTTTCTCATGTTCACAGCACAGTCACAAGCACAAAGCATACTTTACTTCTTCTTCCTTTCTCTTTCTCTTTGCCTCCACTCCTCCTCCGGCAAGCTTTGTCCACTTCCTCCTGACTCTAGTAGTGGCGGCTGGCCCCTTATATAGGGCACCCAGAAGTGCTCCAGGTGCTCAAAGACCTTCTTCCAGCAGCACTTCTGGGTGTGGCGGAAGTGATGCACCAAAGGAATCAGCAATCGTCCAGGAGTCCCCTGTCGGTGGCCATGGTCGCCAGCAGGGTTGAGCTTCCATGCTCCAAACCCATGACCCCAATGCAAGCCAAGCGGGACGCCCTCTATCCTCCCAGGGGAGATAAAGCCCTGAAGACATTCTCTCCCCCGGCCCATCCTTTATATAGGCGTCCTGGCCAGGCAAGGGCCCCGGCCGTCCACATATTAGAGCAAACAGCAGGCAGTTGAGAGGGATATTACAGGAGCTTAAGTGGTCAGAAGGTTTGAAATAACTGTAGCAGTTCATTAATCTAATTTATTTGGCTTAATTTTTCTTAGTTTTGCCATTGAAGTTGAATCATTTAATTCTAATTAAAAAAAGTTAAGGTAATTTTAAACATCCTAACTCAAATTTTAATAATGAGGCTAGTGCAATGAAAGTTCTGTTGGATGTTCGACTTTTTAGATGACAGCTTGGAGGATCTTGTCTTCTATGAGGGCTATATCTGCAGGAGATGCCAGCTGATTCAGCACCTTGAGCTCAGGTATGTTAAACTGGAGAAGGAGTTGGCTGGTCTGCATTGTTTTTCCCCACTAAGTGTAGTGTTCTTATGGCTGAAGTAGAGACACACTCAGAATAATGTTTCTAATGTTGTTTATTCACTAACCCTATTCAACTAACTCCTGTACAGCGTTCAATACTCACACACTTCCCTAAAGCCGTCATACGTCCGAAAAGACACAAACCACAGTAATCAATAACTGAACATAAATAATTTGCAAAAGCACTACTGAACTATCACATACAATAGTAAGTTCACTAATTTTGCTATTTTAAGCTGCCTCCTTTTTGATTAAGATAATAATCCAGTTCTGTAAAACAGTAAGAAAAATGCTGAGATAATAATAATATGGATGCAACTCTGGCTCTAGTTTAAATTATGAAAGCATGTGTTTGGGAGAGAACTACTGCACATATAACATCCATCCATCCATTGCCCAACCCGCTGAATCCGAACACAGGGTCACGGGGGTCTGCTGGAGCCAATCCCAGCCAACACAGGGCACAAGGCAGGAAACAATCCTGGGCAGGGTGCCAACCCACCGCAGGACACACACACACACACCCACACACCAAGCACACACTAGGGCCAATTTAGAATCGCCAATCCACCTAACCTGCATGTCTTTGGAATGTGGGAGGAAAACGGAGCACCCGGAGGAAACCCACACAGACACGGGGAGAACATGCAAACTCCACGCAGGGAGGACCCGGGAATCGAACCCAGGTCCCCAGATCTCCCAACTGCGAGGCAGCAGCGCTACCCACTGCGCCACCGTGCCGCCCTGCACATATAACAGATTCTTATAAATAATGAAACTACTAGAAAAATCTACAAATATGGTGGCTCCAAAAAGAAATAAACATGAATACCATTAAAAGCCAATGTTTTTAAATGCCTTTTTACTTAAGGAAGAACATATCTTTGAATTCCTTGTCACCAGTGTTAATCCTCCTCAATAAGAACAGACATAGTAGATGAAACAGTAGTTTACAAGAATCTTTCTGCAGTCTGAGTTTTCATGTAGTCACTTTTAATTTTATTTACATCACTTACTAACATATAAATTACTTTTTCAAAATAAGTCTTGTTTAGCAAACCATCAATTTCAGTTTTACTTTTGTTTTCAGTTTAAAACAAAAGCAGTTTTCCTTTCCACTCTTAATTGGCAAATTGATATTTGCTCGTGTGACTCATTGGTTTATTGATTGATTTGTCATTCTACAATTTTCAAGAAATAAAATATATCAAACATCAGCAAAATTATTTTGAATTTTAAGTGTTAATTGTCTTGCTTACATAAAAGGATTTAAGGACTTTAGACTTTCGTACAAGACCGAAAATCTAGCCATATTACATTTTCATAATTCAGAAAAATAAAAAATACATTTATAGTTGCATTTATTTGCTTGGCAGATACTTTTATCCAAAGTGACTTACAAAGGTCAACATAATCGACTAAAGTCTGGGAACTGTTTGGAAAACAAGTTTTACAAGATAAGGGCAATGATTTTCACAACTGAAGAGTTCAGAAACAAAATACAACCTGGTTACAATTCCTGCATTAGAAAAGTTAACAGTTAATATCAATTAGACAAAAATTCAACAAACAAAAGAGTCTTCCAACACTTCTTAAACACAGTGAGGAAGTCAGTAGTTCAGAAGGAAGTGGGCAGCTCATTCCACCAGCCAGAAGCTACAAATGAAATGAGTCTGGACAGAGATTTGATACAAGATGTGGTATCACAAGACACTGTTCAACAGTAGACCTAAGTGGTTGAGAAGAAGCATAGGACCTCAAAAAAGGAGACAGTTGTAATAGTAAACTTTCTAAACTTCTGTAAGTTGGAAACTAAAGTCTAGATGCCTAGACTGCTGAATAGGATTTCTGGACTTCTTACAAGATTTTTTTCTCAGAATTTTCAATGACCATGGAAACCATGAACATTTCTAATGACAAGGGTATGCATAGGTCATTTTCCAACAAATGCTACTGTATGTTTCTTCTTGTTTTTCAAGATGTTCCAGCTAAAAAATAAAATACTCTTTTACACCAATCTGTGCTTTGAAAATCTATAAACATGAACTAAACTATTTTAAAAGAATAAAGTAATCTGGCTTTCACAAAATTTATCACACCCTGCATGTAGAAATAACATTAATACTAACTTTTAAATATACAATATAATATATACTATATCTCATAAAATGGTAAAAAAAAACAAGCAAATAGCTCTCTTATAGAATATTTTCATATATAAATAGTAAAAGAATGTCCAAGGTGCTGCCAGGAGTATAAGAAGCACAGGTCTAATACACAAAAGAGTCTGAACTTTAAAACAGTAACTCACACTGGTAACTAGAGTGCCCCTCCCATTGCCACTATGGGTGAACATGACCCATTAGGGTGCAATATGCCTTAGAGGTATAAATGATGTCCTACCAGTAATTGCTGCATTGGCATTTGTGAAGATTAATTTGGAACTGGCAAAGGGGCAGGAAGTTGCCCCTGCGTGCAACTTATAAGATTTTTAATGACTGAAAAGCAATAAATCTAGAGTTGTGTGGGGACTAAAACTCAGATGTCTGGCAGGTGTTGTGGCCAGAATACTGCAGATAGAAAAAAAGGAAGATTGGTATGTGAGAGAAGAAAGAAGGTTTTGGCTTTGATGGTTTCACTTTTATATTTTGAGTAAAGACATTTTTGATACACTTGATGTTTATGGGACTTCTAGTTCTGTATTAGTGTGGCGTGGTCTATATGTATGTTTGGTTTTTTTTTCTAAATAGATTGACTATTAAATTGATGAGGGCATTAGAAATAAACTTAATCCCTTTGTGACGATACCGGTCCCCTACAGAATCCCTCTTCCCACATGGGAGTCTGCTAAACCAAACACCGTTGATACGTTATGACCGAGATGAGCAGACATATGAGGACAGGTCACTGATGATGCCAGAGGATGGTGGAAAAAGTGCTCAAGTGCTTTTATTAAAAAACAGGCACCACAAAAGTAAAATCAACAAAAGTGTCAATTGTGCAGTGTTGAAAAAATACATATATAAATCCATAAAAATCAGTAAAAAGTGGGGATAAAAAAAATCAATACATAAATCCGTTAAAATCTGAGATTAAAATGCAGTCTAACTCCTCCTGATCTCAGCCCACCTCCTTTTAAAGACTCAGCAGCCACGAGCTCCTTTCGGCCAACCTCAGTCTTGGCTGCCTCCAGGCATCACAGCCAGACCGTCCAAGGTCGGCTCTCCTCCCTTCTTCCTTCGTGTTCACGTGGTCACACCTCGGAAGCCCAGGGAGGGCACCTGCCTTGCTTGCCACACTCCACCTGAATGTTCAGTGGGGTGAACTAGCCCCTAGAGCACCACAGCTCGTGCTGTCTCCTCCCTCCAGGTGGCCAGATCAATCGCCAAGACTACCTTTAACGTCTTTTAACCTCCTTTCATTTCTTCTTTTCTTTGATTCTCACATCTTTTATTTCTCCCGTCTTTGACTTTCCCCTTTTCCTTGTGACGACCTGTATATATACACGAACGTCTCTGTGGGCGCAGCGCCTTAATCACATGCCGCAGGAAGCCAATGAAGCTATTGAAAATGATCGCACCCGCACATGTGCGACTCGCTCCAACTACCTCATTAACTCCCCAAGTTCATGCAATCACGCCCACGTTGAGCGAAACGGCTCTATAGATTTAAAACTGGCTTTTTTTTTTTGAAGCCGTGGACCCGCTACACCACACCCTTAGTATTAAAAGTCAAGGTGGGGGTAAAGAAACTAGGTGTAATCATGGATTCTGACCTAAACTTTTAATCATACATTAATCATATTACTAGGATTTCATTTTTTCACTTAAGGAACATTGCAAAAGTTAGACATCTTATAACACTGCAAGATGCTGAGAAATTAATTCATGCTTTTGTTCTTAGTCAACTAGATTACTGTAATTCACTCCTAACAGGACTAATAAGAAAAACATCAATCGGTTGCAATTTGTTCAGAATACAGCAGCAAGAATCTTAACCATAAAAAGAAAATCTGAGCACATCCCTCCAATTTTAGCATTGTTACATTGGTTATCCATGCCCTTATATTAATATTAATATTATTAATGGTATATAAATCTTTAAATAATATTTTGCCTTCCTATATTTTGGAGTGCATGTCCCTCTACATTCCAAGCCATAAACTTAGATCTTCTTATGGTTCTCTGCTTATTATTCCTAGAGCTAAGCATAAAAGTGGAGGTGAGGCCACCCTTTGCATTTATTCACCAAAAACGATACAGATACATCATCACTTTTGTACATTCTTGTTGTACACCTAATCTATATATATATAATTCTCTAAGTCGCCGCCAGAGCGGCACGACACCCATGAAAGCACGCAGGAAGGAGCCATATATAGATTCTCTAAGCCGCCGCCAGAGCGGGCAAGACACCTATGAAAGCACGCAGGAAGGAGCCACGCCCATCAACTCTAAGACCATTGGATACGACGAAAACTCGCACAGCCACGGCCACCAACTCGGACGCGACGCCTCGTAAAACATGCCGTCATTTCTGTTTGTCTGTGCCACAGTCCACATGCAGCTCTGAGCCATGTTCACTTTTCATTAGTCAACCTCAGTGGAACCTTGGTTCACACAGAGGCAGCGCCAGAGAGAGACAGAGGCATACACACAGGCAGCGCGAGAGAGAGAGCCGCACACACACACAGGCAGCGCGAGAGAGAGAGCCGCGCACACACAGGCAGCGCCAGAGAGAGACAGAGGCACACACAGGCAGCCCGAGAGAGAGGGCCGCGCACACACACAGGCAGTGCCACAGAGAGACAGACGCACACACACAGGCAGCGCGAGAGAGAGAGCCACGCAATCCTTTAAAACTGAGGTTAAAACACAATGAAGGAAGCAGTCTTTAAAAACCAATAAGCCCTGTGCCTCTTCTTCATTAGCGTCTCACCTGCTTCACCGATGCAGGCCCTGCAACAGTCGAGACGCTCTCTCAGCAGCTGACCTTCTCTGTGCCTGACTCCACTACTGTCAGTCGTTCTCTCCATCTTAATTAAAGTTTTGTTTTGTTTCTTCTGTCTTCCCAGCCATCTGACCTTATCATTTAACTCATCTTTAGAAACTCAGAATACATTATATATTAGACTCTACTTTTCTAGTATTTATATATGTTATGTAAAGTCATATTGATTTATTTTTTATTATTTATTTCATTATTATTCTTTCTTAGTTTCAGAATATATTACATATTCGACAATTCTTTTCTAGTAATCATATATCTGTTATGCAAGCTCATACTTATTTTTTTTATTTATTATTTATTCATTATTATTGCATAATTTAACTTGTTTTACTTTTCTTGACATCTTGTAAAAATGAAAATGTGCTATAGAAATAAATGTTGCTGTTGTACTATGAATTGACATAATGTGACAAATATTCATTCAAAAGTACACTTTTCTTAAGTTTACCTTTTAATCCTCAGTAAAAATATCAATTTTCCAATTACAGTGGAACCTCGGTTTGCGAGTAACTTGGTTTACAAGTGTTTTGCAAGACGAGCAAAAAGTTTTGATAAATTTGGACTTGATAAACGAACGAGGTCTTGCAGTACAAGTAGTATGTATACGCTTTGTCTGCTGAGCGTCATGTGATCACAACTGAGCTGATGGTTCTTCTCTCTCTCGCTGCGGGATTGTGGCCAATCATCTCCTATTCTCTGTCTGACTCGCGTGCCTCACTCATAGTAAACATCCATACGAGCGTATACTGTTTACTACAGCATTAGCAATGTGACTGTGTATGCGTGTGCGCTTGTGTGTGTGCTCGCTCACGTGTGCGCGCGTGTGTGTGCTCACTCGCACGCGTGTGTGTATGTGTGTGTGCATGCGCACGCTCTGTGTGTGTGTGTGTGCTCACGCGCACATGTGTGCTGTTACGTGCGAGTCCCCATCTTGCACGCTAAAACACAAAGCTGAGTCTCAGTACTTTAGCAACACCAGCTTTATTCAGCTTGAAACAGACACAGCAGTCAGGCAGGGCCCTGCACATTTACAATGTTCCTTGTTCCTTGTATCGCCCATCGATGGCAGGCGCTTATAGCATGTCTGCGATCTTTTTGGATTCGCTTTTACGGCGAACTGCTACAGCCCTGGGAGACTGCGATTGCTTTGGGACGCTCTTCCGCGTGTTGTCCCGTTGGGTGGAATCCCACAAGAGTTTAGAAACTCACTTACACCAGTCATGATTCTTTTCAAAGGTAAAGTGCAGTTTAATTTATTTTATGTTTTTTTACTTTATATTTTGTATTAATCATTTTTATATGAATAGTTTTGGGTTGTGGAACAAATCATCTGAGTTTCCATTATTTCTTATGGGGAAATTCACTTTGATATACAAGTGCTTTGAACTACGAGCACGTTTCCGGAACGAATTATGCTCGCAAACTGAGGTTCCACTGTAATTGTTATTTTTCATTTAAACGATTTGATATTGATTCTTAAAGTTTCAAGATCGATCTTGTGAATCTCTATGCTCTATTGCTACATGTAGATATTTACCATATTTTTCGCTCCTTAAGACGCACCCGACCATAAGATGCAGCTAAGTTAAAAGGAGTAAAACAAGAAAAAAAATATTCTGAACCAAATGGTGTACTAATATATTTAATAAAATATAGCAGAATAATATTTCAACCATGTAAAGTCAACAGCGGTATTAAGAACCATCATCACTGTTATTAACAATTGAGGAGAGACTTTAAGAACTCCTCATCGCTAGTGTCAGAATTTATGAAGCTCAGTTGCTCACAATCATTTTGCAGGAAAATGTACCTATCACGCGGCATAACCTGTCCAAAGCCACAAGGAGACAAAGCACGTTTGAACCAATGCTCCCTGAAGTTATATCGCCAGTCTAGTCCCATCTCTATTTGTAATGCCACAAAGCCCTTCATCTCGTCTTTTGTTGTGGGTTTCTACTTTGAAAAACAAGAATGCGGTGCAAGCGCAACCTGCGATTCAAAAAATTGCTCTGCATACATGTTTGTCTCATTTGACAGTAGCTGAAAGGCAGCCTCAGGGAAGAGATGCCTGAAGTAGTCCAGCGGTAATCTGTGGAGTCCAACAGCGAGCCATGCTATCTTGTGAAGTCCGGTAGCCAGTTTGGCTCCCATAGAGCAGTGTCTGGGTATTCCTCCAACAACCTTGCTGTAGGTGCATTGGCTGCGCGAATGCGCTCAGCTGGGGTGGCACCGGCTGGTGTCCGATCAGCTGATGCCAGTTCCTCACATTCTTGCTCGATCTCCTGATCACTCTCAACAAAATCAGATTCTGAAAAATCAGAGTCCAACTCAGCAATAATGCGCAAAATATTGTCTGCTGTGTATTTTGTTTTCTGCACTTGCTTCGCTCCCTCATGAGATGTCGATGCCATCTTGCCTTTGTTTACATTTCGTAACTCACGCACACATAAGGATTAGATGCAGAGTCAATGAGTCTAACATTCCTCCAAGCAGAGAGGGAATGCCTGTAATGTAACGGTAAGTTTTGTCGCCATTAACAGCTGATTGTAGCCCTCTACCCCTGGATGTCGACTTTTGTCAGGTAAAACACATCACGGTCTATGACGCAATATTTGTTTCATAAGACGCACAGACATTTCCACCCTTGTTTTAGGGAAAAAAGTGCGTCTTATGGAGCGAAGAATACGGTACTTATCTTCGTCTTTGGTGTCCAATCTAGCACATGTCGCTAATACGCCTGTTACAGCTTTCTACGGAAAAAGTAATTTACTACATCGCATAGAATAAGAGGGTCCGGCTGCAGGTAGAACTGCATAAAAGGGTGTGTCCTCCTCTACACTGAGTAGTCACAGACACTTAAATCAGAGGTGTGGACTTCCTACGGATTCAAACAGTGCATACATAAAGAATAACTGGCTAAAAGCAAAGCCATATTTAAGCTGTACAGCGCAGAAATTAAGTATTGTTGTAACACAAAAAAATTCAGAAGTAATTTTTCTCAATATCACCCATAAACCTAATCTCAGTTGACATCCAAACGACTAGAGCCTAAACAATCTGCAATGGTGATGGCGGGTAGCTCCAAGCTTCCATTTAATTCACTTTGTGCCCAAAAAAATAATAGCATCTACAGCAGTTTTTACCTGTAAAGATATGAGACCATACACTATTGCTGAAAATAAGGGTTTTCAACAAATGATTCAGGTTTTGGTACTGTGGTATACTATACCAAACATAAATCAAACGAGTGAAGTTATTGCACCCAGGCTCTATGAAGATCTATGAAGATAAGCAAGTCATCACCACGTTTCTCAGGTCAGCTGAAAGAGTAGCCATAACTAGCAACAGCAGAACATCCAAAGCAGCATACTGTATTCCTACGTGACAATCACATGTTACAAACATCTCTGCAACTGTGGAGGATGTGTTGCAGACAAGCTCACTGCATACCTGTTACACTTGGAGTAACTATGCTGCTTAAATGTTGACCTGCTGAGATGGCTGGCTGGCTGTTGCTCCAAAAACCTTTCTAGCATTTCCAATCTGGTGATTCATCACGTGACCGAATCAATCACAAGTTTGTGTTTTGTAAACTCCAATAAACTGTTTCTCTTCTAAGCATGTGGCAAGCTGAACTGCTATGGAAGAAAATGTATGCAACGAGCCTCACCCAGCAAAGCAAGCAAGCAATTGTTGGAATTTTCATAGCAGCCTGCAATACCAAATTCAGCATGTACACAAAGCAGACAATATGAAGTAGCTCCATAAGCTGTACTGCACAGATCATACTACATGCATTGTCAGTCAAGATGGCCAGTTCTTTTTCTTTTATGATCCATTCATCCAATGCCGCTGTTAACAAGCATCAGCTCTAGATCCTCATTTTAAAAAGCTTGCCTTTTGTCTGAAGTATGAAGACACTTTTGAAAACTGACTGACGTGATTGCTACACGTGAGCAAATGAAGATATGTGTAACTTGTACAATTACACAAAGACACAGTCTTCCTGCCGTATCTTTAATTTCGACTAATTCAAGATTATTTTAAATGTCCAATAGAGGAATACATTTCGCTTAACAGTTTAGATTGAAGGATGTTTACATGGAGATTCATAACACAAGAATAAGTTATTGAATAACATTTATTATTTAAGAAGCAAAATTTGATTATTTTATAATAATATTATTCACCAGATGATACAGATGCTTTATAAAGTAGATACAATTACATTGTATTAAAACAAGGAGCCCCCCACAATATGTGGACTCTGATATGCCGATACACGTTAGTTAAATTATGGTGAATTTTCAATGAGTGAAGGGCTGTGAAAAAGTTTTTTTTTTTTACAATGACATTTTGTTCCAAATACTGATGTTAACTGTTCATTACTAATCAATTATTCTTTCTTGAATGTCATTCCTTGCTTATGCATATATTATGAAGTCACTATTTAGACACCCTTCCAATAAAGCATTACTGAAATCACTGAAATCATTATATTAATGTTCTCTGTGTATTGTTACATCTGTATATTTCTTTTTGCGTTTGAAACGGAAATTACGTATGACCATGTGATATGGAAATTACATATGAAACGGAAATTACGTATGACCACACGATATGGAAATTACCTATGACCACAGAACATATTATAATACAGGAACTAATCACTTCGTTTGTGGACACCATTTTTATATCATCTTTACGAATTGTTATTATTTGTGTGCGCCCCGCGTCGCCCTCTCCCACCCCTCCTGTCTGGACTACAGTGCAGACCCGTCCGCCACCAGGCGCATTCTGACAGAGAAGTTTTATTTATTCGTCCACGTTACTGTCGCTGAAACTGCCAGATTGTAACTTTTTTTTAGTTGGCAGTACCTGATAGTAGAAGAGATGAGGAAAACAGCTTTGCATCTTTCTACTTTTTAACTGCGGCGAGCTGTAAACAATGTGAAGACGAGACCACCTTCAGCGGCAAGGGGTCGTGAGAACAAAGTGGACGCTGGAAGGCGCGGAATGTCGGGCTGCTCCGCTGAGTCAAGTCCTTCGCAGTTTCGGGCAGCGTCCTCTCTTCTCGCACTGTTTGTGACACTTCAAGTCCCCCGTCGGCTCCTGGGAGAGTGGAAATCTTTGCGAATGAGTGTAATCAACGCCATCAAAGCAGGACTCTGTTTGTAAATTGCCCTGCACAACTACTTACTGTCCCTTAAGGTAAGTTCGGGTCACTAAAACACCACAATATTCAAGGTTGCTTTTGTGATTAATTATTTTAACAAGTAAATCACAGGCATGTAGTGCAAGGTTGTCAGGCAAAAATTTGGACGATCACATAGAAAATGTAATTTCTATACTACTGCAGTCGTGTAGCGCCTTTCACAAGGGATCTACTACTTACCTGTTGTGTTATAGCGCCTTTAAAATGTAGTTTACCCGGAACCACTCCAGTAGTGCTCAATGTATCTTTACTTCTTAAATGTTCATGTTTTACTGGTTAATAACTTATAGACTACATTTTATTTTTTTCCCTTGCACTCAGTGAGCGAAGCCACTCGGTATTCAACTAGTAATCTATAAATAAGCTACCTCTTCAAATATTTCATTGCATGCTAATTCAGTCAAGATAAAATCGATATCAAATTTAATTGAGGCATTGTAAATCGGAATTGGATCCAAACGGGACATCAGTGCCAATACCCAGCCCTATTACGTATAGTATACTTCTTATAAATAAAACAAACACATAAAGGTCTGTCTGAAAGGATTTGGACTATATAACCTATGACACAAAAATGAAAGATGTTTTATAATGATAAAACATGAACAATATAAAGCAAAATGTCAACAGAACAGAATAAAATTATATTTGATTCAAATGCTAAGCATTGTGTTTTATGATATGTTAGCAACAACTGCAGCTTCATCAAAAATGTTTTTGCCACTTGATATGTCACCTGTATTTACTACATCATGTATGCAACTGATAAATATTCTTGGCTCTTTGCTGTAGTCATAATGTCTGATATATCTGCAAACAGGAGATCCTAATGGAAATCATTTTCTGTGTAAACGTTGGGTTCGCTTCCCAGGTCCTACCTGCGTGGAGTTTGTATGTTCTCCCCATGTTTGCATGGGTTTCCTCCGGGCGCTTTGGTTTCCTCCCACAGTCCAAAGACATGCAGGTTAGGTGAATTGGCGATTCTAAATTGTCTCTAGTGTGTGTGTCCTGTGGTGGGTTGACGCCCTGTCCGGGATTGGTTCCTGCTTTGGGCCCTGTGTTTGCTCCGGCAGACCCCTGTGACCCTGTGTTCAGATTCAGCAGGTTGGAAAATGGATGGGATGAATGGACGTTTTAGTAATATGTTAAAAGGGTAACTGGCCATGTTGTGCTTTGTACTGAAATTCTGAACTTTCTCAGAAATCTTTCACATTGTTGTAGTCAAGCAATACTAATTGCTTTATAATACACCACCTTGGGATACTGTTCTCAGTGAAAGAGGGCATGTAAAATAAAGATTAAATCATGAAGGGGAACAGGGTTCTGTCATTACTGAGTATGCATACTTTCCAGAACATTAACTTTAGACATGTAAGGCACATGCTGTATCCACACTGTACTTAACTCGTACAGCAGGTCCTAAAAGTAAAGTGGAGATCTATCTGTAACTTTTACTCTACTTTGCTGTTACAATTATATATGTTTTGTTGTAGTGATCTCTGCTTTCAGAGATTATTTTCTGGTTTTCAAAGATTTTTAGTGTGGACTTAAGAACTGGGCAAAATTAAAGATCTGGATCTGTATCAAAGGCATCACAGACTGGCAAGAACTCTTGGAAACCAGAGGTCAATGTATGTAAATAACAAGGTAACTCTGGGATCTTTAAATCAAAACCTATGAACTTTTGACACCATTTTATGTATGTGGCCCATTTGTAGCTGCAACTGTAGCTGTACTCCAACATCACAAACATTAATGCATATTGTCTTGTTTGTATTTGTATGTTTTAAGCAGCAGATGTTAATTACTTGTTTTATAAAACCACTCTGATTTGTAGCACTGATGATGTCTTAATTGAACCCTTTACATTTTTATGAAGTTTTTCATGGCATTCTGCCCTGTGCTACTATAAATATTTATATGCAGCTCCAAAATAAAATGAGAAAGTGCCATATGAATGTGGCTATATAATTAAATGTAAGAGATGGAAAAATACAACCATACAAGAAATGAAGAAAAATTCCACATTTGACTTGGTACAACAACATATGGCATTCAACTGCACATGTTTCAAAGTGGGCTTTACAACTTTTAAAATAATGAACAAATAAACATGAGGTATAGTACACTAAATGAAAGTAGTTCATTTAAAACCATTAAAAGAAAAAAAGGAAAACAAATGGAATCAGAAGTATTAGTTATCTAAAGACTTAAGCAAAGCATGAGTACATATGTGGCTGGATGGCTTCTGATATCTGAAAGCACAAAATATCTTTTTTTAAAGTAATCTATTTGAATATAGTATTCTAAAACAGATCATATGGCAAAATTTGTTTAATTTATGCTTATATTAACTGTGTCCAATTTTGTGGCTTACTGAGATGGTGAATTGATAATACAAGGGACGTTCAAAAAGTTTCCGCTTTTTTTTTAAACTCTATTTATTAAGAATTTCAAAGACAAAATTACTGTACATCACTTTTCTACACAGTCACCTTCATTTGCAATGCAATTTTCCCCACGTCATACCAACTTTTTAATGCCCAATTACTACCCCTCCTGCATTCACTGTTTCCAATGAAAATATAAAAGTGTGGAGACTTTTTGAACATCATACCTTATGTGATGGCCCTCTTAGGGCTGATTATCATGGTGCCATGTGCTCCCAGAGTTCATCTGAAAACATCGTCTGATCACATTGCAGTACCAGCAAAAAATCATGGGGCATAATATGTTCAAGTTGGAACGTGACATCAGAGTATTTGTTTACAGTCGACAGGGACTTCTAAACACTGCAAACAAACATTTGTCTCTTTTTCAAATGTTTAATCTGTGCTCCATGACAAGACAGAGATGACAGTTCCATCTCACAATTAAAAGAATGAAAACATATCTTCCTCTTCAAAGGAGTGCACGTCAGGAGCAGATAATGTCACAGAGAGAGAGAGAGGCAGAGAGAGAAAAGAAAACAATCAAAAATCAATAGATGCTGTTTGGCTTTTAAGTATGCGAAGCACCGCCCAACAAAGCAGCCGTAAGGAAGTGAGCAATGTGAAGGTAGTCTTTCAGCATTTTTTAGAGGAGCGTCCATATCCTCTAGGCCAGTGTGCGAACAGCCCCTCTGCTCACACCCTCTCCGTCAGGAGCAGAGAATGTCAGAGAATGTCACAGAGAGAGAGAGAGAGAGAGAGAGAGAGAGAGAGAGAGAGAGAGAGAGAGAGAGAGAGAGAAAAGCAAACAATCAAAAATCAATAGGTGCTATTCAGGCTTTTAAGGATGCGAAGCATCGAGCAGGAAGCATATCATATCATTGAGGAGTTTTATTTAATACATAATAGTGCTCTGATTGGGTAGCGTCTCAGCCATCCACCAATAGCGTCCCTTGTATGAAATCAACTGGGCAAACCAACTGAGGAAGCATGTACCATAAATTAAAAGACCCATTGTCCGCAGAAATCCGCGAACTAGCAAAAAATCCGTGATATATATTTAGATATGCTTACATATAAAATCCGCGATAGAGTGAAGCCACAAAAGTCGAAGCGCGATATAGCGAGGGATCACTGTACTATCAAAATATGACAGCAAGCCAGTTGGAGATCAAATAGGATCAATGTGCGTGCTTCAATGTTAGATGAATTGTTCAATGTGGTGATGCAACTCATCAAACTTAAATTTTGACATACAAATATATTTGTGGTGCTATTCTTCATCTATTTCTCACATATAGTAGGCAATACAAGCATCACATATTCCCCTTTATAATGACACAATACTTTTTAAAAGTCTCACATACCGTCTTTTATTTTTTTTTGCTCCTTCGCAACAACATCAAAATGTACAGAACCACAGACAAAAAAAAATGTTGCACACAGTGAAGAAAAAAGGTCTATTTCATGATTAAAGTGGAAATTTTGACTTGAATCTTGAAATTTCCACTTTAATCTCATAGTTTATTTTTTCCTTAAAGTAGAACATTGTAAATGTCATCTGAAAACCAACCCAGCTGTTAATCGCTAAGTGCTTCTGGGGTTTCCTATTGTGCCGACAGCAGCAGCAAGCACAGACTGCCACACTGAACACATTAAATGTATGATATTCCAGCTCTCTGCAGATTTTGATTTCTTAGATTATACTTTATCTCACTTTCATGATGAAATGTATGTTACATTTACAGATTAATCATTAACTTCATTTAAATAATTAATACTGTTAATAATTACACATGCAGCACGGTAGCACAGTGGTAGTGCTGCTACCTCGTAGTAGGGACTCGTGCCTGGAGTTTGCATGTTTTCATGGTGGGTTTCCACAGTGTGCTCCGGTTTCCTTTCATGGAAATGCAGGTTTGGTGATTTGGTGATGCTAAAATGCTAAAATGACACTAGTGTATGTGTGCGCTTGTATCCCAGGTACACAGACTTCAGCTATGAGAATTCTGTGTCTGACTTCAGCTGCTTCAGTTGGAGATGGGTGTGCAGGCAGTGCGAACTGGCACATTTGCAAAACAAAGGCGCTGATGAGGAGGTGCAAGGGAATTTAAGGTGGCCCGGCATTATGAATATTTCCGTTGGCTTCAGTGATTATAGTGTTAAAGAAAATGTTTAAACAAACTTGTTCACGTATTATGAAATAAATAAAGCTAAAGAGGGATGATGTAGAACAGTGACTATGTTCTGCTGTTTATATACAATACCATGACAGCCACTGTAGTTTAGAAAGTAGGAGGGGCGGTATTAAGTAAGGTTTGGATGTGCGTGCAGATTGATTTTTTGGAGGTGTATAATAAACTATTGATAACTATCAATAATTGTGACCACTGGTCATTCAACTATCACTTCTGTCTGTGCCTCTTTCCCACACTTGTCCCCGTCACAGTTTTGATGCCCAATCAATTAAGCCCACTAGCTAACCCTAGCTAAAATAAGTAAAAAAAACATTTCTGGAGAGCTACTTTGAAAAAAGGGGAAGACCCAATGATGACACAGCAGATGACTCTAAGACCGCCAACTAAAAAGAAATACCAAGAGTCCTATTTAAATTATGGGTTTATCGTGACAGATGATTCACATGCTCCAAGCCCACTGCCCATGTGTCGCAAGTGGCTATCCAATGAGGCCATGAAGCCTTCAAAACTGTTTCGCCACATAGAGACTTTATTGCTTTATTATGCACGGCCATGGAAATTTGACTTACATGAAACTGCTCCGTGGTCTAAAAAAGGTTGGAGACCACTGTGCTAGAATATCTATAAAGCAGAATTCTTAAAAATACTAAATTGTAAATTAAAATTATCACTATTTTCTTGAAAAAATAAAGCAAGTTTAAGAAATATTCCATCACATAACAAAAAGTAAAAAAAAAACTTTTTGCTTCTTCCCAATTACCTATACTATTGCCAGTTTTTGACATAAAATATGTATAGGTTTTACAGCATAATCTAATACTAGATGAAGGGCACCTAAAATAATAGATAATGTCATGTTACAGTCTACTGTCACATTTCATACATCATTTCATATTCCATCTAGTGAATGAAGACTGTTACCCAACACCAGCTGATTGCTGAAATCTATATATATATAGATTTCTATCCTTATTTAACTTATAGTTTAAAAAACTGCTTTAAAAGGCTTCATATTTTTAATAAGTCACCAATAAACCACATGATGTATACATTTAAAACCAGAAAAAATTCCAGGATTTATGGTTGGCACAGGTGTTAGCTGCCTAACTTAAGACACTATGTGCATTAAATCCTAAATCACTAAATTCGTTCCTGCGGATTCTCTTATACCCTGTTATAAAAGTGTAACCCATTTTGCGATACCTGTGGTCTAATTGCAGCCATGCAAAGTAGAAAAAAATCAATTGTTTTGACCAGGTTACTGGTAAGCAAACAGTAAAAGAATACATATCTTTTCTTTAATAGAAAAAAAAGCATGCAACAATTTTCTTAGGAATACAAAGGTGAAAAACTATGATGAATACAATAGTGCCTCGTACTTCAAACTATTCTTACTTTGAACGCTCTGAAGTTCAAACACTACATTTGACAGAAATATGATCCAGAGTTCGAACAATACTTCTACGATCGAACTGTGCAGGCAGTGAAAAAAATGCAGCAACAGATAGTGCTTAGGCAGCAAGTGTACAGTCTTAGTGTTAGTACACCAGCTGGTGTTGACATACAGACATAATACCCCCCACTTCTTACCGGAGTCTCCAGTCAGTATACTGTACAGCCTGCTAACTCGATAATTGTATCTAGAATGAGTGAATGAAGCTAGGTCTCTGTAATTAGCAGAATGTAACTGTCCTTGACGATCTTATTTGCTGCACCCTGTAGCTTCAATTCGTCCATCTTATTTGCAAGGGATCTTGCGCTGGTGAAAAAAATGCTAGGAAGGGGCAGTTTGTGTAGCCGTCTCCATAGCCTTGCCAGCAAGCTAGCCCTGCAGCCTCGCTTCTGTCTCCTGTCCCTATGCCGCCTCCGTCTCCTTCCTGTGGGGATGGGGCTCGTTGCATAGTCCTATTTTTAGGAGACGCTATTCGCCCAGCAGAATGTCATTGTGACGAACAGCAATATATACAGAAAAGGACAAACAAAGCGCCAAAAGGAAGAACACTGAGTCACTGCGTCTATGCACACTGCCACACGTTTCATTTTATTATACAGTATTTACATATTTTATTTGTTGTTTTCATGTTTAATTTATTATTTAAGGCAATTAATTATGTTATTTTACCTTAAACTATGTATATTTCATGTTTAAGTTTTTAAAATGGGTATTGTTTAGGGTCTGGGAATGGATTAGTTCACTTTACATTATTTCTGAAGGGGAAAACTGATTTGGACTTCGAACAATTCAGAGTTCAAACTACCTCCTGAAATTAGTTTGAAATATGAGGCACCATTGTAAATGGATTTCTCTAGAAATTGAAATTGTTATTATATATAACCGTACATATAACAATTTTCATAGTAATCACCACAATGTAAATATCCATCCTAGAATATAACAGTGTATCCAATTACAGATATATATATACAAACATACATAAAAATTTATGTATGCAGACAGTTAGCTTTTTGAAATCTAGTCTAGGTGACTAAACCCATCTAACACTAGTGATGTAAAACAATGAAAATGCAACATGCACAACATTTAGAAATACTAATACAAGAGGTTAGCAGAGCAGAATAAAGTAAAACTCCACTTTACATAGACTCCTAAACAAATAAATGTATAGTTCATGGGAAAAGGGAAAGTCTATGCCTGCGAACCTAGGTCATATATTTACATTACTTATTTTACATCCATTGTGTAAAAATATTAAATAAATACTGCATATGAAATAATCTAAACAGTAGATTTCTGAGAATCATATTTAATTTTTTTAGCATTCTCTTTTTTTTTTTTTTTTTACAAACTGAATTTATTTTTTATATTGTACTCCTATATACAACAAACTTGTGGTACAAGTATAAGGGTAACGAATATAATACATATTTTTTGGTTTAGTCTTTTTTGTTTGACATACAAAATATATTTATAAAATGTTTTTGTCTAACATGGGCCAAATCAGATTGTTCTCAAAAGATAACTAACCATTTAAGGGTAAAGTTGCACTTTCAACCCTGTATTGTGGGTTTAAACTTTAAAAGATACTTAAGAAGGTATGAAATCTTTTTATCAACAGTAAAATATGAAGTGCTCCTAGTGAATACTTTGCAGTGCATGACATAAATCTGGGGACTGCGTATTATTGGGAACTTCAAAAAAAAACCCTTTCAACTAATCTGCATTTAAAAGTGGCATATCTGTCACAATATTGGTAGTTATACATATTTTTTAAGCAATGTTAGGAACAATTTAGCAGCAGCCCACCATTGCTGAATATATGAGGGGAATACCTGGTGTGTGTAAATAAAATAGTATGGCATACATAACAAAACTTCCGGAAACCTGTTTAAACAAGTTCAGGGTCGGGATGGAGGAGGCATAGCCTCTCTCGGCAGTAGTGGGCACATGGCAGTAAGGGTTGCCTGTCCATTGAGAGATCACTCTTGCATACTTCCACATTAGGCTAGTCTGCAACAGTCATTTAACCTAACCGCAACATCTTCGGCGTGTGAAAATCAAACCCAACACACTGGATTCATAAGGTCAAAGTGCTTATTAATAAATAATGGCTGTAAAATAAACTAGTTAAAAAGTGAAAAAAATAATATCCATATTATTAAGCAAAAAAATCACAGTTTTTCTGCTACTTTGATCAAAGCATTAATAAAGACATGAGTAGCTATTACTTTTAAAGCTGAATAAATTACAAATTCACATGCTATTTTTATATATTAAAATGTGAAATAATAGTATTTACTGCTCTGTTTTGACAGCTTATTCCAAAAGCAAAGCTCATTCAATGAAAATATTCAAACAACAAAAGGCTAAAGAGAAAGGATGGCTTCCAACTTTAATAAACTCACTATCACAGCTTATTTAAACATGCATGTTTATTAGATCTTGCTTCCAGGATACTAGGAAGTACAGCACTGATTGTATTTCACAATGAATGATCATGTCAGGCCTACCTGTAAGAGTTATAAAAGGTTTCAAACAAAGCAACAATCCATAAAAATTAGCTGATTTTCTTTTTAGCACACAAGCAATTTATGAATACCTCCATAAACTTAAGGAGACTCTTAAACAAACAATTTTAATCTTTCATCTTTTACCTGCTGTTTGAATTCTAGGCTCCAAATGTGATTTCCTTTATTAATTATAAGGCTGTTTAAAAAACAAAAAACAAAGACTAAAGACAGAACCTACCTTTTTGCATTCATGCATTCTACTCTTATCACCTCTTAAAACAGTGTTGCTCTATAAGAAGGGTTAAAACTAACTCAGATTACTTGTTCTTATTGTAATTAACTATAAAGATTATACTTCTTCAGGAAACATTTACAGATTTTACAAAGAATAATCTACTCTAAGAACAACAAAGAATTAAGTTTTCAAAGTATCAGTAACATCAAATTGAAAATAAACCTTTGGAAATTGGATTTACTACATGAAAACAGCTGATTTCTTACAGATTGAAGTCAAGCATACCTATTAACAATCCCTTGCCCTCTGTAGCCATAGAACTACCTGCTGTCAGTTGAGCATCTGTCACAATACAGGCACTGTGATGATAAATAAGGCCATTAGTAGCCTAATTTTGGAAACAGATAAATAAAAAAAATTGTATGGCATGCTAATGTTCTATTATTTATTATAGCTATTGTCCTTACAACTCTCTAACGTTCAGCTTTCTTAAAGAAGCATTTGAAAGGATACTTTACACAAAAACATATTATACTACAGTTTCACTTGGGGACATTAGCAGATGAATATGAACATTTTCATAAGGCCTGCAAGTATCTGGTTTCACTTTCATTTTTTACTTTAGCAAGTTCTTTTCACATCCAGCAGCCAGGATAAACCAATACTCAAGATATACCTTTCAGAGTAAGTATTGGCCTTGAGAAAAAATGGTAAATCAGTGTATCCCTAGTTACAATATATAGTATAATAGCTATGGAAATTTGTTTAAAATTATGTGTAAGACTTATTTACACAATTTTACATTTTTCTTTTTAGGATTCATGTATAGCCAAGAGGAAAGTTGATCCGTTACCCAAGACCTCACAGAGGATGTAGCAAACATTTTTTTTTTTAATCACAACTACAAGTTTAATTTAAACTTTCAAAAACGAATAAGTCTCTAAAAAAAGTAATATTTATTTCTGTGGTAAAAAGACAAACACGTATGCATTTTTTATCACCTGGACTTAAACAGAGCCATACACCATTACTACTTAGTTAATACTGATTTCTAAAAACATTTAATACATTTAAACAAACTTAATAAGCATTTATAGTAAACCCAAAATAAGTATTCATAGTACTCAAATCACACTGATATTAATTTTCCAAATGCATTCCAAAAAGGAAAAAACAAGTGAGGTTTGACTGCTTACGGAGATTGTATTTCAGGGTTTAAATTTAAAAAGTAAAATTCAGCTGCAAAAGAGCCAGGCTTCATTCCCTTTAGCTGAATGGAGTTCAGCATGCTTAGTTCTTTGTTTCCTGTATAACAAGCAAATCACAGCAAGAGGCAGTCCAAAGATGGCTGATGATCTTCACTTCAGTATTAGCCAGAGTTGCCTTTCAATGAGCTGCAGGGATCCACTACCCACACGAGTAAAAGCAGTTCAATCAAATGAGCCCTCGGTAACCCACATTTCTCATTGTTGACTTATCACTCAGTTATCATGCAAGTGTTTTCATGAAAATTACTTTAAGAATTGGATTTATTAAATTATTTTTGCAGATTAACCTTCAACAGCATTTGACTCAGGAAGCTTCCTTGGATTAAGCAACCCAAAGCTTAAATAGTGAAAAAAGTCAAAACAAAGAACGAAAAAAGAAAATGAAACTTTACAGACAGAATTGCTTATTCAATTTGGCATCTTAGGAAAACCCTTCAAGCAAGTAATTTGGAGATCTGATTACATATAATAGTCAATAAAACAAACTCTGTCATGTAATTGTTTAGGAAAACCTGTAACCTATGCATTAGATTTTAAGAAACTGATTATCTCCAGTATTACAACATAATAGCATGACTGTACTTTGAAAGATTGCATATTGAATGTATATTAAAAGCTGACAATCGAAACAAATGTGTATGGCAAAAAGATTATGCACTGTCAAAAGCGGATTAGTGTTTGAAAACCTCAGTTTATCCTCTGTATTTGCTTTTCATAAAGCAGTCTGTAAGGAATGTGGGTCAATGTCTATTTAGACTGTGGAAATATACAAAAACCAAAAGTAATTAAAAAGGTCAAAGGTCATACTCTGATACAGTCCAGCTGTCTTTGTGAGATGAAAAGGGCATGCTGCTTCATACAGAGTTTCAAACAGCAAACGTTTTACAGTGTTCCTGAACATAGTCTCCCTTTCTTAAAGCTTAACCTTGGTTTATGTTCCAGGACATCAAACCTTATTAGAGCTGAACATACTACATACTAGAAATTTCCGGGACAGAAGATCACTTTGCAGTGGCTGCTGTTAATGCCTGCCAACAAAATATGTGCGCCTTTTGCACCATTCTAGTAGCTACACTAACAACTCGGTTTTCCCACCCTTCTATGCTTCATAAATCTGCTTATTCTGTTGTGCAAATTTTCAAATATGTCCAAACTGCTATCCAACATAACAATTATTTCACCTTTGAACTCTCAGGGAGAGAAAACAATAATTTATTATTGTTCTGATTCATCTGTCAGCTAATCAGGCACACAGCCCAGCTGACGTGAAGCAATTCTGGTGCCATCTAGTCAAAATGAGCAAGACTTCTAGCGTGCTGAGCTTCCAGAGGGTTCAGACAGATGGCATGTGGCAGGCTAACAGCAGGCATTCTCACTACCTTATGCTTAAACTGAATTGATTTAATACATTTTTATCCCACTTTTTAATCGACAAGGCATAAAAAGAATAAAATATACCATATATATATTGGTATCACCTTCCCACATTCATCTCCTGATATGGGCTTAGCTTTTTATAGAACTCACTCTGTCTACATTTTATTAGCTTGTATTGTTGGGGCTGGAGAGGTTGGTAAGCACAGATGTGTGCTCTCCTTCTTATAAAGTCTCATCTGTTTAGCACCTGAATTTACAGACACTTTTATTTTCCAATCACTTTGCAATATAGTTAGAACAATTAAAGGCTGTTAATTCATTTTTATGTGAAGTAGAGGGAAAGACAGTTAAGAAAATAAAATGCAAAGAAGTAAAATCTCACAATATATTTTATTATAAAAGATGGATTATTTATTTTTTTCCATAAACAGATCATTTTCATGATATCTGCCATAAATCTCACAGTGTTGCATGCTATCTAATTCCAGCTTCACTTTTTACAGAATGTCCAAACCTGTGCCGTTGAGTTGACAAAAGTACAAGAAAAAAAATCACTTAACTAGGCGAAGTACTTAAAATCCAATTGACAAGAACTACCACAGAATTTAGCATTTAAGCACTGCTTCCAGTAAATACAACCAGTAAAAAAATTAGAGAAAAATTGATGTTTTCAAATGTATATGTTGGCATAAAGAATACTGTGGCATTTTGTGTTTAGTGTGGTGGTATTTATTTAGTTGCTTGGTTTTTCTTAGTTTTTGAATAGGACTGTATTTATCTATATCATTTGTTTAAAATGTCTATACCACTCCAAGCTTATACACAAAAAGTGCACAAAAAAAACAAAACTGAAGGACTAGGGCGTGTGTCCATCAAATTAGCTGTTTAGGCACACTGAACGTCTATTCTAATGTATAACTAGAACTAAAGTGCTTTTCACTCTGCCCTTAGGATTTCTTTTTCGCAGATATGTATTTAAAAGAGCTAGAAGTTCTTTCTTCTTGCATTTATATTCTTGAAGCAGGTTTGTAAAGTTTCCAGAGAGATACAAACTAGCCTAAAGGTATTGTCAAAGTTGTGTCCTTTCAATAAAATAATACTTTGTTGTAGCAATATTAGAATTTCAATCACCTACTATTTCAATGCAATAGAGATATGAAATCTGTAGAAATGTTAAGGTTCAGATGCTGCATTAAATGTCACCATCTGCACAGATTGCGTTAATGCCCTTCTTCTTTAAATCTTAAAGGCCTTACAATTTATTTTACCTCTATATTCCTGAAACCATTTATTTACACCTTTCATTCTTCTTTTTATGTAAAGAGATTTTTTTAGACCTGCTACAAAAAAAAGTTAATTATTAAGCTTATGGCCAGAAGGAGGCCGAACACATTCCACAAAAGGCAGCCGCTTTTTAGTGCCCAGAAGTTAAAGGATTTAATGGCCTGAGAAGACAACACATTTTAACTGAGCAAAGTGTGCTTTGTATTTAACACCCCACAATCAACTTTAACCTTCCCTGCATTCCACCTTCTGTTGCTCTGGTAACTTGTTTCAAGCAAAGTCCATTTTGAGTCATGTGTTTAGCACATACTAAAGAAGTCACACTTTTGGCTTGAGTTCCAAAGAGAAAAGAAAACTACAGCTTGACGATAATTCAGTGCTCTCTCGCTCTCTCCCAGGAAGCATACAAGACTAGTCTGAATTTCAGCAGCCAAACATGGACAGGCAAACTATTCCTCACATACCACACTTATCTGCCATCACTGTGGATCAGCCTACCTCTCCTTTATAACAGGAAGGGCAGTGAAAGGCCAAATACAGTAAAGTAGAAACGCCTACAAAAGACCTGTGTTACTACTTGCATTTCGTTTACTTTTGTGATAAGGGTGAAAACACACTGAAACCCAAATAATGATTAAAAGCAATAAATATTGAAAGTCTGTAATAGGATGTGCACAAAACAGTATTATTCAACAACACATTTCAGAATACAAAGTATCCACCAGACCTTAGGCAGCTAGCGTGTAAATCACACTAGGTTTGTCAACAGCTTACTATAAAAAGTTCCTAATGTTTAACTTTGAAACTTAATTGTGCAGATCTGTCCATACCTCAGTTTCATCCATTTATTATTTTTTTTTCTTAACCTGTTATTTCCGTGCAGCTAATATTTTTAATTGGGAACCATGAGCACTTTCTGAATCAATTAAAGGTGCCATGAGGAGTGGAATAATAAAAATAATAAAAAGCACAAATACCATTCAAGATACTCATCTACCCTAACAAGATTGATACATTTACTGTATTTACTTGTAATTAATTTTACTCTTTCTGAAGTTTCTTACTAACGGTCTCCTTAAACTTATGTATCTTTTTTCTAAATAATACATGATCTTGCTGGGGTCTAATTATACTGACTGGTAATAATGTTGCTGGGACACATTATGGTATAAAGTTGTTAATTTAATTTTTCTACTGTCTGTGTGGTACCTGCAACTTTTTCCCATATTTGTGGATTTTGCAAAATATCAATAGGTCTATTTGTGCTTTCTGTGACTGTTCAGTATGCCTGTACTTGTACTATGTTAAAACAAAGTACTCCATAAATGCAATGCAAAAAATGTTTTTCTTGTTTTCAGTTTTGACGGGGAACAGTTTATGACAAGTCTCCTTGTCTGAATAAATAATGTCATCTTCTCCAAAACTAAAGAGATACCATTACTGAGATGAGCTGTGTAAAGTTAACACCTGTTAAGTGCACATTTGTTACACAGAGGATTTGTCCAGTGAATGGACTAAGATATGCATATAAAGACTTATGAAAGTTTGAAAGATGCATACCAGGATATATATATATATATATATATATATATATATATATATATATATATATATATATATATATATATATATCATCTTTCTTTTTAGTGTAACAACTTCCATGGTTGCTGTGCTATCTTTAAATAGTTCACCAACAACACCTGGCTTTTTGTAGAAATATTCCACAAAATTATGCTAAATTTAAACTCTCTCTCTCTATATATATTAACCTTGAATAATATTTACAATTAACTACAAGATTTAAAGTACAAATTAAAATAGAATCCTGTTCTTGAAACTGTAGTCTCTCATTTATATAAATATTTAACAAGAATGGTTTAAAATTAAAATTAATTTCCCATTTGTTATATCAGTAGCCCCTTTTCCTAAACTTTTTTTAACCTGGAACAGATCTAAACCAGCAGTTTATTAAAAGAGCAAAAGTAGCAGAGTACCAGCAAAGAGATCACATTACTAGTAATACAGAACACTTTAAAAGGAAGGTTTGCTGCATTCAGTAAATATACAATTACCATACCAGCATTTCCTTTTTTTTTTTAAAAGCCTCCCTTATAAGAAAATCAAAAGAAAAAGAAAAACTTTTGAGTAGTACACTATATTTGAGGTTTTCATGGGCGTTTTTTAAGACCCAAAATTACACTGAAGTAAGAGGAATAATAAATATTCATAGCAAAATTATACCAAAGAAAACATGGGTTTTTAAAAGAGCAGGCTCCAGATAACTTTTTCCAAATGGCTGAGGAGTAAAGCTTCAAAGTAAGCAGTAAATATTATCTTGTAATTTCCACATTCCTCATAACTGCCAGTGCTTTTTTGACCTCAGGGGAAACACACACTTACACACCCACCACGGGAAAAGACGTGTTTCATTCTGTACACTAAGAAAGTCTGGAGATGCAAAAGATCATTTTAAAACTGCATAGTAACACTGCCTGCCAATAGCCACAGAAACTTCTAGAGCAAGCAGTGTGTATTTACTTCTTAATTTTTGCCAGCCACGCACTTTTCAAACCAAAAGAAAGTCTGTAAATGAGCAGATTCTGAACATGCAGCCCAGCCTTCTCAGATTGATTTCTTCAGTAAAGGTAATCTCGCAACTGCATGTGGTAACCTCACACCCTGATTCACCAAATTCCCTATGGAGTAACAGCCCCAGGCTTATATGTTTCCACCAGATCCAGCTGTGTTCGTAACAACTCAGTTGAATAGAAAGCAATCCTACAATTTAAAAGGCAAAATATACAGAGGGAGGAAGGCACAAACATTTTGCTCTTACTAAGAAAAAAACAATTCCCTTGTCTTCAAATGTCTTCTCAAACCAAAAAGGAAAATAAAACCTACTTATCATAATTAAACTGTAATGAGTCCTCTCTTTAGGAAGCACTGAATACTGGTATTGTAAGTTCCATTTTTCAGTAAATCATGAAATAGCATATTTTTATCTTCATATGTTACACATAGACATACAATTTATATTATACTACATTTATACTATATATGTGCCTGTTCATTTAACTATCCTTTATTTACTTGAAGGAATTTCTTCTCATTTTATGAGTACTAATGCCAGACCAAAAAAAAGTTCTGAGGCAAAGTAGGAGTTGACTATAATCAATTAGCACTCCAAGGTAAAACAAATGCTGTGGTGGGTTGGCACCCTGCCCGGGATTGGTTCCTGCCTTGTGCCCTGTGTTGGCTGGGATTGACTCCAGCAGACCCCCGTGACCCTGTATTCGGATTCAGCGGGTTGGAAAATGGATGGATGGATGGATGGATGGGTAAAACATATGTGGCAGAAAAGTAAAATGTTTTAAAGATACATTTGTATAATTAAATCAAATAGAACATTTTCACATACCTTTCTCAAACAAATTGAAAAACAATCAGTATTTTTTAAGTTGAATTTATTTTTTCAAATCATGGAATATATTTATTTTGCACACACAGTTTTATTCTTAAATTAACAGATGAAGAATGATACTTTTTGGGTGAGGTATTAATTGCACCCTGTTGTTCGCAGTAACAGCCAAGAAAAAAATAATGTATGGCTTTATACAGGACACACATAGATTAAAACCACAAAAAATACAAATGCAGATATTCAACGACCAAACTTACTAGCAAAACAGTTGAACTTGAGGTATATGGGAACTTATTGGAACAGCCATGATCAAAATCACAGTCCACTGCTGCCCAGGAAAATTGTCAAACAAATCAATTTTTATGATATAAAACACATGCATTAAAACATACATACTGTGTATGAAACTATACCTTTTTCAGAAATTATGTCTGAGAAAATACTTGTCTGAATAGGTATCAGCCATGTGCTAAGTACTCGAATCACACTTAGCCAAAATGGTAAATGCAACACTAAGAAAACAACACCCCTTGGTTACATGAAATGTTGCAACAGGCAATGAGCTGAGGAACACAGTTGGACTTCTTCTAAAATGGCAGAATATTCTAAAAATATATATCTTTTCATAAAAATGACACAGATACACAGTTTTAAAATATGGATGCAATCTCAAGTAATGAATCAATGCTGAAGAAAATGCTTGCCTTGAAAATGAATTTATTCGAGAGTTTTAAGTTGTTGTTTGCTACTCCATATTTCCACTGATGCTTCACAGACATTATTTAAAAGCACAAGAACAGGCACTGTATGTTTAATTAATAAAAATGATTTCCTTTACAGCACAATTTCCAGTGGCAAATTAATGTATACCAGTACCGTGAAAAATTTTAACTGACTTGAAAAATATTGAATGTTTCCTTTAATTCAATTCAGGGTTATGTGGCAACAGCAGCCTATTCCTGCAGCACTAGGAACAAAGCAGGAAATGTCACTGCTTGGGCCATCAACATAGCACAAGACCCACTTGTGCATTCAGCCACACTAGAACAGGCACAGGATTCAAACCTAGTGTGTTACATTTATGTTGCCCATAATTAAAAAATATTTCTTTAGAATTTACTATGAGAGGCTAACTCAGTTAATTAAAGGTATATAAATTTATGTTTACTATTATTTTGTGTAAACCACAATGCATTGTATAGATTCCCCCTATATGCAAACAGTTCTGTCTCTTGTCAGTATTAACAGGTATAGTATTAAAAGAATGGATGGACTGAAGTAATCAAAAAGCAGAATCTTTCCATATTGCTGAACTGTCGAATAAAATTACCTAAACCTGCTTGTACTTTAATAATAACAAACAGACCAATGCATACAGAGAGAATGCTACAGTGAAAAAGGAATGTAAAGCAGTTGGTTAAATGTTCAAGACTTTTATAAACAAACACTTTTTCAAAGAAAACACAATCTTTGACCACCAGTCTGCTGTTCTCTGCTCAAGCCTCATCAATCCAGATTAAACTATGTAAGCTCTTTGGCTTCATTGACTTTAAAGATTCATACTGTATAAACACTACCAAGCCAAACTACATTTTCCATCCATAAGAATTGGAGGACTGATAGCCAGCTGCTCACTCACTCTCCATTCCACTCCAACTGTGTTAAAAAGCGCTGCTCTGAATGTCAGTGAGAATGAATTATGACAACACTGCTTCTTGTAAAGCTACAAATAAGTGGTTATCATCAAGATCTATTAAGGTAAAATACTAAATGTTTAAATCCCATGTACACTGATGATAAATCAAATGACAAATCATTGTGCAACATCTGTGCAAAGTTGGAGGTTGGATGTATGGCTGCCAGTCAACATTTTGTGAAAAAAGGGAAAATTGAGAAGGCAGCTGGTACATGACTACTGCTTTTCATAAGAAACTATTTTTTTAGTTTCAAATGTACACAAAAAATACTTCACTATTAGAAGTGCAAAGCATTGATATATTCACCAATAACAGTCTTATCCAAAAAAATATGTATATGGTTGTACTTTCAGGTGATAAAAGAAGTAAAATTGAACAGGGCAGGAGATGGAAGATGGGGAATGAATGCTATAATTTAATAATAATGATGATGATGTTTGAGCATTGGGATTAGGAGCAACAGTCAGTGATGTGCTAGCTCTAGGAATAGTCTTTTATTTTCCTTTACAGATACAGCAGAGATGCCATAGATGAAACTGTCCCATTGGTGAGAAGATACCAAAGACAGACAAATTGGTTTCACAATGTGATTCTACATTGGCTCTTAAAATGTCCTGTGCCTTTCATCTTTATTTTTTTCTTCCCCAGGGATAGCCTTCACGAGACAACTGGTCTTTTCACAATATATCTACAAAAATAAACATGAACTGGTTGTATAATAAATATTGAGCCTGAAGTGATTTTAGGCTTTCTATATGTGAAAAATAAATATGCCTCCATTTTTACTCAATAATTTCATTTTAATACTGAATTCAGAAAATACTGCAGTACATGTTGCATCCTTTACAGTGTTTTTCAAAACTACACAGACAAAAGGAGAAAAAAAAATCAATGACCTGTCACCAGCTGAAATAAGCAGTACAGATCACGACTTGTACAAAGGACAACAGATGGCACGAAAGGAAGAATTGCATGAAGCATGCTCAAATCTGTCATTATTAATTAAAAACATTATATGTGGGCTTTCCCAAATGGTTAATTAAGAATTTCATGTTACCATTTATTGTTATCCACATGAATAAAGGTGAATTCAACATTTCCAAAAAACATCTCATATGTACTAGTGTTTGACAATATGAATAAAAGTTTTCAAAAGAGGCCATGGGGGTAGAGGAACAAATGCGTCTCATACACTGATGCATTTTATACACCACTCCAATGAAATGTATACTTACTGGAAAAGGTGACTACATAGCAAGAAAACAAGACCAGAGTCAGATAAACAAAGACAGATATGGTGTACATTTACAAGCTCAAACCAAGTGCTGACACAAATGTACTATGCTATCTATCACAGAAATGCTAACACTAAACATTCCAAGAATCTAAAAACACAGAACAAAAGACCCATTGATTTATTTAAGGTGCACCACTAATTTTTATTTTAATAAAATGACCACAGAGCAGTTTGCAGGCTCATCAGGATGCACCTCAGCATTGCTGAAAACAAGCAGTTTTCAATGTCTTAGTACAGAAGCTTAATAATTATAAATTTCAGTTCTTGATTTTGTTAAAAGCTTGTCATTTAACACTAGAATTACCAAAGCCTACAAAAAAACTCATAAATCCAGCCCACCTTAAATCCTGTCGCACCTCTCCGTCAGTGTCTTTTGTCCTGTAAATGTGCTTATCAAGACAAGCAGCCTACTATTCCATCCCCCCACAGCCGCAGAACGTGCACAAAGTTCTCCCAGCTAATGCCTTGATTATCTGGGAGTGAAGTGCTGGAGTTTTAGAGTGGAAATAATAGATCGTTATTTGGAACACATGCATTTCATGTGTGTTCCGTTTCTACAACAATCCGTGTAAACACATTATTAAAACAAAAATGTTTTTCATATTTTAGTAATAAATGACAAAATCTAGGCATAAACTACATAATGTGTGAAGCCTGAAGTCCAAAGATCAAATAAACACTTTCACAAAAGGTTTGAGGATAATACAACAGCTTCTGTGGCATAGCAGCAAGAATTGCTGACTTGTAGTCAAAAGTCCCTGGTTCGATCCTGACTGCCTCCTGTATTTACTGTTTTCAGTAGTGAGCTGCTCTTATTGTTAATATTATACAGTAAACACATTGTCACACACGTGCGCATGGGAGGCAGCTAAAGGGCTTGAGTGACGGCAGTTCTGAGGCATGCCGGGAGGTGGCAGAGTGCACTGACTCTTTTTCTCTCTTTTCTGTAGACCATTCCCGGGAGATTCCATCTGGCTCTCTTGACGTCACTTCCGGGACCGAGCCAATGGAAGGAGACCTTACCGGCTCCGGCCCCTGTGATGTCACGTCCAGGCTCGAACCAATGGCTAAAGAACATGGGCCTGATCCTTATGACATCACTTCCTGTCTCCTCCTTTAAAAGCCTGCCCCTTTTCCCTATTTCCTCAGTCTTGTTCTGGACTCAGTTGTATGCACATCAGTGCTGTTTATTTGATAAAAAACAACTTTGCAGCCAGGATACCATATTATACGGGTGGCTGCCCCAAACCTTTATCTGTTTATGTCTCTTTTTTGTGACATTGGTGTAGCCGGCAGGATGGAGAAGTCCTGGAAAAGAAGGGGACATGACTGTAACACATCCAGGTGGGAGTGTACCAGGGCCGAGTTTCCAGACGGGGAGGGTGTCCCGTGTTTCGGAGTGGCCCGGTACAGGCTCTGCCCCCGGCATGCTCCACTAGGCAACCTACACAGGCCAGGGAGTGTGCGGGAGGGGCTCACAGAATTGGGCTGCTTCAGAAGGGGGAGGCAAAGAGGGCTATTTATGCTCTCTCGGAGGAGAGTGCCCGCCTCCCTGTGAAGCCAGAGCCCCAATGTCCACCTAGGGGTGCCCCAGACTGGCAGGTGAGTAACCTGAAAAACTGGAGGTTCGACCCAGAGCGGCCGACCCCTCAACAAGCCTGGTCCCTATGGACAAAGGTAGGGCAGTGGCTACGGCCACAGGAAAACAAGCCCTTTAAAGTAATAGAGCAGGTGGCTTGCTATCTGTTTCCATACACACTACCCCGGGGCTTCACCCAGCTGGTCTGGGGTAGACAATTCAGAAACATGGCAGAGCTCATACAGCTCGTAGAAAGACAAAGGATGGCCTCGCAATCTGGGGGAGCTGAACCGTCCCTTGGCCGAACTCAACCGGAGTACGTCCCAAAACCTAGCCATGTACAAACCCAGAGCTTGTGCCGACGTCCCCGTTTGGCGCACAAACCGCTTGGGAATGAGGTGGAATGCAGGTGGAGGGGGAAGAGGGTTGGTGTGCTCTGACAAACCCGTTGGCGGTCCAACACACTGGCGTGGTGATTGTTAACGGGTATAAAACTTCTGCTCTGTTCGATACCGGCAGCAACATTTCCATTGTTGCCCGCCGACATTGTGCTACCGCAACAGTGGTTGAAATTTAAGACCGGTATAACCTGTGTCCACGGAGAAACCCGCTGGTACAGGACCGCCGTTTGTGTCATCAGTTACGGAGGATCAGTTCAGAAATTAACCGTGGTGATCCTCCCTGATCCTCCACACCCGATGATACTAGGGCGGGACTGGTCTAATATCAAAAGCGGTGAGTCGCATACCACTCCTGGGGTTAACTTGGGCCTAGTTATGGACGGGGATGAGCCGTCTCAAGCTGCCTCCACGCCGTGTAATCAGCCGGCAGAGAGAGACGAAGCAGCCGCCCTGAGTGACGTGGCAACTCCCGGGCCGTCGCGTGCCGACATGTCATCCACCAGCGCCGCGGCAGAGCGGGAGTACACCACGCCCCTTGAGGTTGGTTCAGACCCTCTCTCCCTTTTACAATTCCAATTTAGAGAGACGCCGGCTTCCTTTAAAAGGGAGCAGTGGAGTGACGATTCCCTGAAATTTGCAAAAAATGCAGTGGTCCTAGTCAACGGCCAGCGCACAAACCAGTCAATGCCACAGGGTCCTCACTTTGTGTTAGACAACGACCTTCTCTATCACGTAGCAATGCATGACGGGCAGGAGAGAAGGCTGCTGCTAATCCCGCGAACCTTCCCGCTGCAGTTCTGTAAGTTAGCACACACCCACCTCCTAGGTGGCCACTTGGGCACCGAAAAAACCCTGGAGCAGATCAAGCTCCGTTTCTACTGGCCAGGAATAAATGAGGAGGTTCGTCGCTTTTGCGCTTCCTGCTCGGAGTGTCAACTGCGACAAATTCCAAGAAAGGACCGTGCTCCTCTCATTCCTATTCCCCTGATTGACATTCCCTTCCATCGAAGTGGGGTCGATATAGTCGGACCTCTAGAGCCCTCAGCCCGAGGACACAAGTACATCCTAGTCCTCGTGGATTATGCTACCAAATACCCCGAAGCTGTTCCGTTGCGCTCAGCCACTTCTAAAGCCATCGCACGGGAATTACTAGGGGTCTTTGCGCACATGGGTATCCCCAAGGAAGTCTTGACGGACCAGGGGACACCTTTCACCTCGGAGACGTTCAAGGAGACTGCCAGATTACTGAAAATAAAGCATTTAAAGACCGCGGTGTATCATCCTCAAACTGACGGTTTAGTGGAGAGGTTCAATCAGACTCTCAAACAAATGCTGCGTAAGGTGGTCAGCGAGGATGGAAGGAACTGGGATCAGCTCCTCCCCCTCGTCCTTTTTGCCTATCGGGAAGTCCCACAAGCCTCCATGAGGTTCTCCCCTTTTGAATTACTGTATGGGCGACAGCCCTGGGGCATATTAGATATCCTAAAAGAAGGATGGGAAGAAGAGACTCTTCCCTCTACAAACATATTAGAGTATATCGCGCAATTACGCGATATATTTGGAAAGATTCTACCCCTCCTTAAAAGTCACATGGAAGAGGCCCAAGCAGCACAGGTCCGTTATTACAACCGCGGCACGTCTCTCCGGGAGTTCCGCCCGGGAGATCGGGTCATGGTCCTAGTGCCTACCTCCCACTCTAAGTTGCTTGCCCATTGGCAAGGCCCCTACGAAGTTAAGGAGAGGTAAGGGGCCCGTCGACTATTTGGTGAGTCAACCCAATCGTCGGCCGAAGGAGCAGGTTTATTATGTGAACCTGCTGAAACCGTGGAAGGACAGGGATCCCGATCCCTCCTCCGGCCAGCCCCGCTCACTCTTCGCTCACACAGCTAGCCTTAACTTCGGTGTGGATTTAAGTCCCAGACAACGGCAGGAGCTGGAAACAGTTATCCGGGCCGTTCTGGAGGTAGTCAGTGAGAACCCAGGAAGGACCTCTCTGGTTGAGCACAACATTGTGACAGAGACCGGGGTTATTGTCCGAGAATGCCCGTATCATCTTCCCGAGGCAAAAAGGGCTGAAGTGGAGCTTGAGATCAAGCACATGCTGGAACTAGGTGTGATTGAGGAAAGTTATAGTCCCTGGTCCAGTCCCATTGTGCTGGTCAGTAAGCCTGACGGGAGTTGGAGGTTTTGCAATGACTTCCGTTGGCTTAATCAAGTCTCCCAATTTGATGCCTATCCAATGCCACGAGTGGACGACCTCCTCGAGAGGCCTGGTCAGGCTCGATATTTGACCACACCGGACATGACAAAAGGGTACTGGCAGGTTCCTTTAATGGACTCCACGAAGGAAAAAACCGCGTTTAGTACCCCTAGCGGACACTGGCAGTATTGTGTCCTTCCATTTGGGTTACACGGGGCTCCAGCAACCTTCCAGCGTCTGGTGGACAAAGTGCTCCGGCCTCATAACTCATACAGTGCTGCCTACCTGGATGAAATGGTCATCTATTCGAGCACATGGAGGGAACACCATCAGCATGTCCAAGCGGTATTGTGGACACTTGGTGAGGCCGGGCTCTGGATTAATCCCAAGAAATGTTTCTTTGGATTGAGCGAGGCCAAATATTTAGGCTACCTGGTGGGTCGGGGTACCGTAAGGCCACAGTGCTCCAAAGTAGATGCCATTTTGAAATGGCTCCGTCCGCAAATCAAGCGGCAGGTCCAAGCCTTTCTCAGGTTAGCGGGGTACTACCGCCGGTTTGTACCCCGGTTCTCGGAGAGAGCAGCGCCCTTGACTGATTTAACAAAGAAGAGGGCCCCGAACATTGTGGTATGGACTGAGAAGACAGGCGCTGCATTTGGTGAATTTGGCCCTTACGTCCGCACCTATTTTGATGGCACCTAACTTTACTTTGCCTTTCATCCTCCAGACAGACGCTTCGGACACAGGCCTCGGGGCCGTGCCGAGCCAAAGTGTCAATGGTGTGGAACACCCCATCATGTTCCTGAGCCGGAAACTGTTGGACCGGGAGACCAGGTATGCAGCGATGGAAAGGGAGGCTTTGGCGATTAAATGGGCGATTATGCAGCTTAGGTACTACCTGTTGGGCCGGGAATTCACCCTTGTCACGGACCATGCACCTTTACAGTGGATGTCCCTGCACAAGGAGTTGAATCCGCGGGTCACCCGGTGGTTTCTTGACCTACAGCCGTATAAGTTTTCGCTCGTTCATTGCCGAGGCGCTCTCCATGCCAACGCTGATGCTCTTTCTCGGGTTCACGACCTCTCGGTTAGGGTCACCCGACCCGATGGGTCTGGGCTAAGGGGGGGGCCTTGTCACACACGTGCGCATGGGAGGCAGCTAAAGGGCTTGAGTGACGGCAGTTCTGAGGCATGCTGGGAGGTGGCAGAGTGCACTGATTCTTTTTCTCTCTTTCCTGTAGACCATTCCTGGGAGGTTCCATCTGGCTCTCTTGACGTCACTTTCAGGACCGAGCCAATGGAAGGAGACCTTACCGGCTCCGGCCCCTGTGATGTCACGTCCGGGCTAGAACCAATGGCTAAAGAACATGGGCCTGATCCCCCTTTAAAAGCCTGCCCCTTTTCCCTATTTCCTCAGTCTTGTTCTAGACTCAGTTGTATGCACATCAGTGCTGTTTATCTGATAAAAAATGAATTTGCAGCCAGGATACCATATTATACGGGTGGCTGCCCCAAACCTTTATCTGTTTATGTCTCATTTTTGTGACAACATACACTTGGTTTGTGTCTGTAACAGCCGGTGTACATTTATAGTACTTGTAAAAGTTAGCAGGTTTTTTTTCACTTTAATTCTCTCAGTCATGATCACGATGCATACTACCAATCCGTGTTTTTTTTTTTTTTTTCAATCTTGCCCATGCAGCCTCTACATTTTGGTGAACAGTGCTGTTTCTTTTGTACTCCAGGACATGCAGAGAAAAGAATAGTACAGAGAGGTCAGTTCCACGCTATATGCAATCATCAGATTCAAATGTTAACAGTTCACACACACCCAAGGACCGTCCTTTCTATATTTACAACATGTGCACCTGTTGCAACGTACACACTTCTCTCTGTGCTGTGCTGTGTTACTATTACACTGAAGGGGCTGGGGAAGCGGTGGTCTTGGAACAGAAGCTTGTTGATGTTGCATCCTCTTTTGCCTTATCCATCGCCTTTTCTTGTAAGAAGCGATGACGAAGTTCCTTTGCATGCCTTGTACAGTACATGCGCGTTGATCGCCGCCAGGTCAAGCTTGTTATAGTACAAGCAACCAGCCATCTGCATGCTCCTTCTCGCACTGAATAAGCTCACGCCTTCTGGTGCACGATGTCAACGCAGCACCGGGTGAAAAAGAAAGAAACAAATATATGTGACATTTTGAAGAAATCATTTTATGACCTGAATAGTAACAATCAGAAAACATCATCGCACTAATGCAATATTATTTGAAAACGAACAGCGTCAGATCAGCTGTAAATGTATGGTATTTGTAAAAGTTAGCTTTTTTTTAAGTTTTATTCTCTCAGTCACATTGACGCTCTCCGTCAAAAGAGGCTGACGGTGACGTGCAAAGGGATTTAAGGTGGGCCGGATTTACAAGTTTTTCTGTTGGCTCTGGTAATTCTAGTGTTAAGAATGGAAATAAGACTGCCTACAGAAAAGCCAAAGCCTCATGTGCTCTAGGTCTTTGTAAGGCTTCAGATTCAAAAGGTACATACTCAAAACTGTTCCGTTTTATAGTTTGCTTATTTCATACAGCTTTCAAAAAGTAATTAATTAAAAGAATGTAGAAGTGCTAATTCAAACATGCAGCAGGGAAATAATTCAGAATATAATCTAGACTTGGGAAAAAATTAACATTAAGCCCCTACTATTTAGAGCTAAATGGTAGTAGTTAAATAGCAAGTTTTATTAAGACAAAATCAGAATAAAAGGAAAAGCTAAATAATAGAGGCAATACAAATAAACTAAAAAAATGCAAACACCTTACTGCATCAGGCTACACAACATGATAATCTTTTGCAAAGTAACCCAGGTGGTTTGTTCAATAGCAGTCCAGCAAAACATCAGTAATGGTCCCTCGTTAACAGTTTGCTCCCTGATAGTGTAACTTTACACAACCGGCCTCTCAACTTAGCTATTTATATCCCCCTTAAGATTTAGTTTTTGAGTATCTTCAGAATAACTTATAATGGGTAAGGCATGGCTTAAAAAAGTACCAGAGTTGTCAAGATGACGTTCTTTGTGGTAACACCTGAATTTATTGTGATCCTGTCTCTTTAAAATTTAAAGAAGTATGTGTGCTTAAGAATTGCGTATCCTCTGTCCTAACTAGGAGCACTCCAACTGTCTCATGTGGAGCTCTTGTGCTGTTACGGTAAAAAACAGAGATGGCTACCTGAAAGTGCCCCCAGAAAACCTACTCATGAGCCCAAGTATCACTCTTAATATATAAAGTTCCAATTACAGCATAACTGAATGGACATTCTCTTTAACAAAACTTACCTGACAGAGGGGAAATATTTTTTTTTTCTTCTTCAGTGCTTTAACCAGGGTTTTGGTATTGCTGATTCTGAGTTATCAACATTATTAATTTATTAGTTTTTTAATCAAATTTTAAGGTTTGGACATAAGCTGCCATTAAGCAAAGACAATGTATAGTCCAAAGCTAATTAAAAAGTAATATTTCATGCATTTCAGAAAAAAACTGAAACCAGACACAACAATTTAAAAAAATTTAGAGATTCATCTGCAGCTCTCTTATTTCTTTAATAGTTTTGTTTTCCCATAATAAAATATAGATGGCTTACCAATCTTGACACGTGATTAATGCCAGTGCTGCTAAATGTGTCTTTTTGTGGTATTGTTTTTGAAAGGTTTACCTACATTAGGGTCTCTTATGTGCTCGTAATAAAGTTTAGAGACTGTCTAATTTATATTAGTCTCATCTGTGCAATCATGAGTTTTATGTGACCAAATTAGGTACATTTTCAGGGGTATAAAGTTCAGTGGCAGTTCTCCTTCGTACAGATGCCCTTTGCAACAGTATTTCGGCTAAGTTATTATTCCCAGTACAAATGTGCCAACCACCATTAATTGCTTTCAGGGCTGGGAGATTCTGAAAAGAAAAGAGAGTATGTACAAAGACCACCTATTTTGGTTGCTTAGGTAATATGTAGAAAGATTTATACAGATGCATTTTACTGGACATAAAATACTGTTATGAGATACCTATCTAGCAGTGACTGAGACTACCTTGGCAGGTCAGGATAGGGTTGTCAAAATATCAATAACTGGAACCTTTCAAAAAATTGTTTCAGTACTCATTTTCAAGGTATCAGTTCAACAGCCTATATCACTAATGCACTTCCAGCTGACTATTGACAATTGATCCTTGTTTCTACTAATGAGTAAGGCTATAGTAGCAGCCCATTTCCACCATCTTGCATTTGTTAAGAAGATGGTAACTTCAGCAGCATCTGAGTCTTCACCGGTACTTTTAACTGTTAAAGAGGGCAGCTGGAGTAGTGCCTGGAAATACTTCAACTTTGATCCAGATAGGGACAGAAAACAACATACATGCAAGTCTGTATGCAAGATTTGCTGCTGCACAATACCTAATAAAGGGGCTAACACAATTAATTTCGCCAAACTCTTGAAGGTCCAGTACATAGAATTTCAAGAGGAAGACATCTTATTTCTAAATTACAGAACCATTAATCTGTATAAGCCTGTAAACTGTTAAAAATGAAGTAGGGATGTCACTTTTTTCAACATTTTTTGTCGTCTATTAAACATTTAATGCATTAACACAGGTCTGCAATTATTTATACCTGCACTCCATTTGTATTCTGCACAGTACATCCAGGGAAAACACTCTTCAGTACTAGAGTTTCATTGCTCCCTTGATTTTTAAATCCTTGCTGTGAAGTGTGCTGCCATAGCACATTACATTCTTTTATTACGTGCAATTTTAAAATTTTATTTCACCATATTTACAATATAATGTAAAGCACTATTATAACTTTTCAGGGCTTAATTGCATAAATGCTGGTGCTCCTCCGTGCACTCGTATACTCAAATTTAAACTTGTTAACTTCTAATTATTTACAGTACTTTACTATAGCCTTTTATAAAAGACTGCAGCATTTGATGACTAAAATTATTATTTCTTTTCATCAATGTAAAGATTTTAATATATATAGACTTACAATAACTTTTTTACTGGAGTTACATTATATACAGTATGAGTATCAAAAATAGTACTGAATTTCAATACTTTTCTTAGCATTGTATCAAAATTTGAAATTTTAGTATTTAGACAGCCCTATGTCAGGGTATCATTATGTGTTTCTCTTGAACTCTGCTCTGAAGCTCCTAATTATTTCACTTTCAGGATACCATAATTAATAGGTGCAATCACTTCCGAGGTGTTCATCTTCCGATAATGACATTGCCATTTCTATTTTGAGTCCTTGTCTTCTGAAGAGGTCTGTGAGACTGCTCCCTGTTCTTGCTAACCTTGGTACTATCTTTGCCATGGAAAAAATATGGCAGCAGAACTGCTGCACTATAGTTTTGCATAACTCTTTCATTGTTTCTTCAGTTACAATAGATCAATGGCTGCTGGAGCTTACCTTTAACTTCTTACTTTTTTGACATATAGGCTAACACACATCTTGGTATGAAGTATCTGAATAGTTTTTTTAATTTTCCAATTTTACTCATATTTGGTCTGCTATTGATTCTAATTAAACCCTTTTCTGAATTAGCTTTCTACTTCCATTATTTAATAAGAAAGGATACAATGCATCATACATTTTATTAATAATTTACAAATATGTGTTTTTATCATAACCTTTAAAACACAGAACTTTTAGTTTTTAGCATCCAGGAGCTAGATCCACAACATCTGAAAGAACCCAGAACAAGACGATTAGAGAACTGTGAAACTATTTTGGTATGAAGCTGGACAATGTTTTAATAGACTCTGTTAAATTTTCACGGTGTAACACTGTTTTAAAATGGAAAGAGCAAGATTGAACTTGCAGCTGAAAGACACATTCCGACAGTTATTTGGCATTATCTGTAATAAACGCCAGCCTCTGTGGAGATCTTTGTCAGACTCCAGGAACCAACAATTTCACGGTCAGTAAAATGTAAGCTGGCAGTCTCAGTTGTAAAATGGTGTACCATGGGCATATGGCAAGATGCTATACTTCATCATAAACAGTTTTACTTAATAAAAATGTATTGCTTATATACTTAAGTTATGTGCTATGTGCCACGTACTTTGTGTACCTTTGTGTTGCCTTGGATTTGCAAAGTTTTTAGCCGTTTTTGCATTAAAACTAATTACCAGAAAGAATTTCTTCATTTTGCTGTTATTTTTTTATTGTACTTCAGTTTTAGTATTTGAGAGTGTATTGTAAGTGTTAGCTCTGTAAATCACCTTTAATTGTGTATGCTTTTAAAAAAGATCTTTACATTAAAGAGTGACAGACAGACTAATCAAGCAGCTCTGAACCAAAGACAAGAATCAAACTTATGAAAGATACCACTTATTCACAGGACAAACTATGTCACATTAGATGACTTTCCCAGTCATTTTCAATTATAAGCTTCATTTACATAATCTCAGTGATTTGGAGACACCTGGCGGTGTGCTCCTCTCAAGCCAGTCACCTAATGTGACAGACCCAGCAACTCACTCCAACTAGTTTGTGACTTTCTATGATAAGTTCAAACAGGTTTGACTTTGTCTTTAGTGAGAGGGGTGCACTGTGTGTGCAGGAAAGCTGAAAAACAATAAATTCTCATTTGAAAGTAAAATGAATAGAAAGTAGTGATGCGTAATAAGGAACACAAGTATTTTGAATCTTGCAAATAAGCAAGGCCTGTCTTTCTGATGTCTTGTGTTTTATGTATCATAACTAAAAGAAAAAAAAAAACAATAAGGGGCAGAGGTTGAGTCTGAACTCGCCACATCTATTAACCCTTTGTAGACTCCAACAGGCAGCACATTACTGGCTGTCAGAAAAAGGGGCAAGCACTACTATGCTAGATGATCCTCATTTGATTGCTAAATGTGACACTGGCAGTGATTTTTTGTTGATGAAAGTGAACATGGTCCAGCAAACACAATTAACAACTGTGGTCAGCTAATTTGACATACCCCAAGTCTGCAAGTTGCATAATGTGAGATTGGCCTTAGAGATGACTACTCACCTTAGGCTAATCTCTTTAGCCAGTGGGAAATGCTGGAGTACCTGGTAAAAACTCAACATGTACATGGAGAGAAGGTACATACTCCACACAAGCAATGATTGGTATGGAAGTTGAACTCTGGAGGCGCAAGGCATTAACTCTTTTAGGGCGGATGTCGACTTTTGTCGACAGGAGGGGTTGAGGGCGAATGTCGACAGAAGTCAACATCCAGGGATAGAGGGCGACAATCAGCTGTTAATGGTGACAAAACTCACTGTCACGTTGCAGGCATTCCCTCTGAGCTTGGAGGAATACTAGACTTGTTGACTCGGCAACTAATCCTTGTGTGTGCATGAGTTGCGAAATGTAAACAATGGCAAGATGGCATCGACATGTCACAAGGGAGCGAAGCGAATGCAGAAAAGAAAACACTCGGCAGGCAATGTTTTGCACATTATAGCGGAGTCGGACTCTGATTTTTCAGAATCGGATTTTATTGACAGTGATCAGGAGATCGAACAAGAGAGTGAGAAGCCAGCATCAGCTGATGGAACACCAGCCGATGCCACGCCATCTGATCCGCTGCCAGCTGAGCGCATTCATGCAGCCAATGCATCAGACATTGATCCGCGGGAGCTGAACTGGCTACCGGACTTCACGAAGACGGCATGGATTGCTGTTGGACACGACAGATCACCAGCTGCTGAACTACTTCAGGCTGCTCTCTCCTGATGCTGCTTTTCAGCTACTGTCAGACGAGGCAAACAGGTAGGCAGAGAAATTTTTTGAATCGCGGGCTGCGCTTACATCGCATTCTCGTTTTTCAAAGTGGAAACCCACAACAAAAGACGAGATGAAGCGCGCTGTGGCATTACAAATAGAGATGGGACAGAACTTGTGATATAACTTCAGGGAGCATTGGTCTAAACGTGCTTTGTCCCCTGGTGGCTTTGGACAGGTTATGCAGCGTGATGATAGGTACGTGATGCTGCAAAGTTTTATTCACTTCTGTAATAAACAGAAGCAAATCCAATAGGGTGAGCCAGGCTATAACGCCATGCATAAAGTTCAGCCCCTGCTTGACATTGTGGAACCAACATAGAAACAATTTTATCAGCCTGGCTGTGATTTGTCTGTGCATGAATCTATGATAAAATAAAAGGGACACCTTTTTTCTGCAAATATATGCCAGACAAGCCCACAAAGTATGGCATAAAGGATTTTGAACTGGCAGAAGCAAACACTGGTTTCCATGAAAGTAATTACATACACAGGAAAGTATTTCTTTCAAAGAGAGAACTGTCCCTTGACAAGTCAGGTTGTGCTGGAGCTGCTTCAGGGCTATGAACATTTGGGTCATGTTGTGTACATTTGGACAATTTTTATACATGCCCAGAATTGTTCATGGAGCTACAGAGCAGGGGAATTGGAGCTTGTGGCACAGTGAGGGAGAACAGGATACACATGGCTTCACAGTTGAAGCCAGACAGGCTGAAGATGAAAAGAGGTGACAATACGGTTTTCATGCGGGCAGAAAACTTGGTGGCAGTGGCATGGCACGATGGCAAATGGGTGACTTGTCTCTCTACAGTACACACTAACAATATATGTGAGAAAGTGCAGCAACAGACAATTGAACAGTAGGCACCAAAGCAACACATATTGTAAGTGGTGCAATGTGGCAATGACTGAAATTGGCTGCTTTGAGCGAGATCAGACTTTGCATGAATTTGCTGTGTAAAATGTATGTGATATGTATGTGAAATCATAGAGTCTGCAGGCTCAAACAACATGCAAGACAGTAACATTTGTCAAAAGTAAATATTTTTTGTTGATTTCAATTGCTTTGTGTTCTTTTTTTAAAAAAGTTAGTTTTTGGAAAAATATTCAGCCCTGGGAGAAAAGAAACAAAAAAAAAATTAGCCCTAAAAGAGTTAATGTATTGCTATGTAACACTTACTTAAAAGTGAAGTTGAGCTCTAGACCTGTTTTTTCATGAAAATATTAAACTTTAAATTATATAAAACTGCTTTAGTACATGGATGACATGGTGGTACAGTGGCTTTTGCTAACGCGTCATGGATCCAGTGCCCTTAGTTCAAATCCTGCACTCAGTTGTTGTCCTTGTGGTGTTGGCATGTTGCCATTGCATCTGTGTGAGGTTTCCTCCCACACAACCAAAGGATACCTGGCAATTCCAAATCTTATCTGTTTGAGCCCTGAGAAAGTCTACAACACTGCCCAGGACTCTTACTCCCAGATCCTAAATTGGATTAAGTGGGCTTGACAATGTTATGTGATTAAACTTTAAATTAAAAAACAATTGAGTTAATGCATGACAGATTGATACTGTGGTAATACTGCTGCTTTATGAATCCAGTGTTATGGGTTCAAATACCACCCCTGGTTGTTGTTTGATTTGCATTTACACATTCTCCTTTTGCATTTGTTTCTCTCCAACATATCCACAGACATTAAAGTCAGGTTAATAAGTGATTCAAAATTGGCCCCTTTTTTAGTGTGAGCCTGAAATGGATTAAGAAAGTTGGAGAATGTTATGTAATGATGTAGATAATGTGCTTTCTTAGGAAATACTCAAAACACTACTCTTTGCCAAAAAAGATCTGGCTGCCTACTACAACAAAAGTACACTGTAAAAATCAAGTTTAAGCAGCACCAGAAATTTGCTTATTTACTCTACAAATCCATATGGGGGCTATACAACCTAACCAAACTCCAAACCAAAAAGAACTTACTCAGCATCACAAGTGCTAATTCATGATAAACAATATTTACTTTACTTGGATGTTAGTCAGTAATCTTTCTCAAATTATAAAGTACAAACAATTAGGTTTTAACGTGGTTTGCTCTGTTCAGACATTATGAATGAATCACCAACACAAACAACGACCACTCCTACCACCTCTATTACCAAAACAGTTTATCAGCTACTAGTCTTATTTTGAGAGGTCTAACATATGTAATAGTGAAAGAACACTCTTAGGTTCACTTCAGATAAATGGCTATGGAATTACACTGCAGGAAACCCAAGACTTTTCATGCAGAAACACAAGCATGGCAGGTCCCAATAAGATGTGTATAAAATATTTTCCACCTATGAATGAAACTTTTAATGATAACCATAAGTAAGATTACTCAAGTGTAATATAGCAAGCACTTTCACAATTTTAAAAGTGGAGATTCAGGCTTAAGTTCCACATGCAAATGCCTTCCCTGGGTTTTTCATGTTTTTGTGAATTTCCTCCCATGGTCCAAAATCTTGAACTTAGAAGTAGTTCAGTATAGGTGTTTGGTGTGTATATGCCTGTACGTTTTGACAGACTAGCTTCTCACCCAGGGTTGTTTTTACTCTTGAGACAATTGCTATTGGAAAATGACTGTTTTTTAAAACAAACAAATGATGGGATCCTAGAAAGTAAAGATAAATATATTAAAATAATCCAGCAAAATTTCTTTTTGGTTAATCATTACAACGAGCAGATGAAATTACTCATTGAAGAACACACTATAAATCTAGAATGGGATTTAATCAAACAAATAAAAATAATTAATCAAAAAATAAATGTAAACCTATTAATGTTTATTGATTAATATTGACCATGTGCATTGCAATGTACTGATACATAATCCAGAGTATTTGATACTACTATGTCAAATTCCTTTTCCTTCTTGTGACATTGTTCTTTTTAATTGACATATTAAAGAATGAAGTGAATATTGAATATAAGCTTTCCATCATTAAAGCCCGTATATCTACTGAATGTAATCCTCAAGTCCTATACACAACAGGTTCAAAATGTGGTGCATGTATCTATAGCTAATTTGTCACTGAGAAAAATTACAGCATCAAAAAAAAAATTAACTTTAGAAGGAATCAGAAAAGGATCTTTTGCTCTCAGCCCGATTTGGTCAGAATAACTTCTCATCAATTTCCCCTAGGGAAAGTTAAACTTCACCAAAGATTAAATGCCAGACAAAAAAGTTACATTGACTTTATGTGTTCTTATTACAAAAATAATTTGAACAATATGAACTGGCATTTCAAAATGTGTGACTGGTCATCACAGTTTTTGTAATGTAGCTAACATCCAACAATGGGATTTCTTGTATTATTTCAAATAAATCAGTGAAAAGACAATATTGATTTTCTCATTATACTTTAGCTTATTATTACAGTGGATCACACACTAAGAAGCAACCAAGATGGTTGCCTAGTTAAAAATGTTTTAATGCTGCTACCTTCCCATTCCTTCCAAATAGATTTTTCTGGGTACTGCAGTTGACACTCTGGAAGCAAGTCTCTGGTAATTTCAAACAATCATATGTATAGCTAGAACAGTGGTGCATCATGAATCTTCACTGTGAGGTGCTTAGAACTGCATATAAATCACTTTAGTGAACTTCATCTGTCAGGAGGTTTCCTAGTGTATGTCCTAAAAGAGGAAATGTACAACTATGTAAATTGTATTACACAACAATACACATCATACGGTGTCTGTAATCTGGATTTTTGAAGCAATAATTACATAAGTGGCAAAACACCTCTTCCAAAATTCCAGGCAGGTCTACTACTGAGAACCACAGTGCTGTGGCCTGCTGAATATCATAGTGTTGGATACTCCCTGGTGTCATTTCCAAACAAAGGCCACTTGCCACTCCCAGCCTTCCACCTTTATTTTTTAAACTATTTTCCTCTTCCAAAATGGAACTAAGGGTCCCAGCTACACCTCAGGGCAGGGACAAACTTCAATAAAAGGAAACATCTAAAAATGAACTACATTGTTATTAAAATGTGCTAACTGTCCAATTTTCCAAATAAAGGAGAAAAATATGCAACTAAGTAAAATACAGTATGTTATGTTGAATCACAGAAACAGTTTTAGCTACAATTTCATTGAAAATAAAATTCATTCATGCAGAAAAATACAGATTAGTCATTTTAAACTTTCAAAGAAAGTCAACCAGCCTTTTTGAAAAGCCTGCCCAGATCAAAATACCACTTGACAAGAAATTTAGCAAAACCACTAAAAAAATCCTACAGCATGGTACAACTACTGTACAACAATGAAAATTTCTCTAGAACAGTTGTTTTCATTCGGTTTTGGCCTCGGGACCCAGTTCTATCTGTTTTTGGTCAAGGATGACAACGGGCAATGTCCACCTGTTACAATTAAAACATATTGTACTATACACAATCCAAAGTGGGGGGTGTTCCCCTTAATGTTTTTAGTGGCATGATAAACTAATATAAAGTGTAAGGGGGGGAGTGGGCCCTAGGTGTAACAAGCACAATGCTGAACAGAATATAAAACAAAGAAGGAAGGAATCCCCCTTTGCTATAACATGCACCATGATAAAATACTGTATATAATAAATGTATATTATGGTCATTGAGCGCACAGATACACCAGGCAGGGTGGGGGTCAAATGCAAGAACACTGCTCTAGAGCACCAGCCAAAGTAGCTGGTGGTTCTTCTGACAGACTGTACTATATTAGAAAAAATAAAACTTTAGTCACAAGTTAAAACTGGTCACAGAATAAAATGAAGTCAAATATCTGTATGAATTTATGAAATGGAAATGGAGGAACCATTTTTCCCAACATCCTTTATTCTTTTTTCTAATATAGGGTTGTGGGGAAAGCTGAGAGACAAATTCGAAAAGGGTTCGAGTCCTTTGGAAAACACATTTACATACATGTACTCACACTTACCTACAATGAGCCAATTTACAGTCACCAATCAAACCTGCTAGTATTTGGGAGGCAAGAGGCAAACCAATGTGTCCAGATTATCCATACATTCTAAACCTGTTTAATTCACTTTCAGAATCATATGAAGCTAAAGCTTATCACAGCAACATTAGGAGCAAAGCTGGAACCACCATTGGGTAACATGGTAGTTCAGCATAGGGCAAACTCATTCACACCAGTTTAGAGTCACCAGTTAAAATGAGCCGAGTCTCACATAGAGAATGAGCCAAGATTCAAACTCAAAATATAAAAGCTACCCAGTTTCAGCACCTAACAAACCAGTGCTGTGAGAAGCATATTGGCCACGGCCATTAACAGAACATGTCACCCACCCAGTCCCTTGCACTTTCACAGTAAACAATGAGAAATGAGATGATCAAACACAGCCTGGCTGTGAATGCCTGTCACAGTCCTGGCAGCTGTTCAGAGTGAATAATGAGACAAAGAGCATGTAAACAAATAGCATGCAAGAGATCCCCAACCCAAAACAGGATTTTATGAAGAATTAAGTCTTTATGAGAAACAGTTTAAAATTGTGCATTTGCATAAAAGTGAAATAAAAATTATGATTCCCTTTTGTAATAAATTTATTATAAGAATTTTAAAAATGTTAATTAATCTTTGCAATAATAAAAAAAAACACTGCACAATAATGAGGAATTGTACAGTGCTTCAGCTTTATTAAGACTTCAGGCGTGTCAGCTGTATCACTGCACTTGGGTTATTGCCCGTCAACAGTAGGGAGCTATACTTGCCTACTTGGTAGAAAATGATGGATCAGTATGTGGTTCTTTGAAAAAGCCATTGAAAAATATTAAAATCAAATTAAGAGGAAATGCATCTTACTTTGCAAAGACCTGCAAAGGGTAGGAGAAAAGACATTGCTTTGATTTATCTTTCTATTTCAACTATGAAAAATTGACTGAGCAAAACATTATTCATGCAATACAGGTTGTTTCTACACAGCAAACAAAGAGAGTTCATTTTTGTACCAGTGCACATCTTCAGTATTGCTCGGCCCTGGTTTTAACATGTTTGTGAGTTTCTGTTTCCCATATGTACTATAAAATGCTGTCATTATCGTTCTTACCAATATTATTCTTCTAGTAATTGTATTGTATCATATATTACTTAAACAACTTTCATACCATTTATAGAGAAATTAATCTGCTTGTTTACAAATCCCAAATTACAATTCTGGAAATAAAAAGGGTTCTAGTTTTCAAAATATAAAATCATAATCTTTAAAAGGAATGAAAGTCAAAAATCAGAATTTTGAAAAAAACAGTGTTACACTTTTGCTGATCTTAGTCAATGCACTGGGAAAAGTAAAATGGACGGAGAATTAGAAAGGGCATCGAAAGGTTGTTTACACTTTAAGATTAGACAGAAGGTCTTACAATTAATATGTTTCCAATTAACAGAGGGAATACTGCCACTTTGGTCGAAGATCAGCATGTTGGCTCTAAGTAATTACTGCAGTTTTATGGTTTTCCTTTGGTAATCTTTTTAAAGGAAAATACACAGCTCTTAAACTTCAGCCAAATATAAATGAATAAATATCATCAAAACATGCTAAGTGAAGTATTTTGTGAATTTCTTTCACCAAATGCAAGCAGATACTTCAGTCCACCCTTGTTATTTCATCCACATCTGCAGCTGGCTATTTCTGTTACTACCTACAATGACATACACATACCAAACAGAAAGCCACAATCTTTACAAACTTAAAGGGAACCTAAACCTTGAAAATAAAACTTTTAAACTACAAAGAAAACAGCCAATAAAACAGAACATTTTCTTCATTCCAAAAACCATACTGTAGCAAAATGCTTACATAAAAATGATCTTCTGGCAAGCAATTAAGCTATTAATCCATTCAAACACAGTACACTGCTTTCAGGAAAGGCTTTGTCATGTCTAAGCTTGCTGAACTTGAAATATCCATTCTCACTGCTGAAAACATATTATTATACAGAATCTAATTCCATTTTCTACAATTCAAAACTTTGCTCCACTTCAACCAAACATCCATTTAGATTTATTGAACTTTGGGTCAGTTTTAAGCACAATTAGCACTTGCCCTCAGTAGTTCCTGTCATTAAATTACTCTATACTTTTCTTGACAAACAAAGTTTGAAATGCTACTTCTTTAATTTGAGCCTATCTACAATTTGCCTTTAGAGTAGAGTTTTTTTTATAATTTGCTGGTTAACAGACACAGATCTATAAACTAGACAAAGGGCTACAGCCTGCTCTAGAATGAAAACACAAGACACGTGTCAAGTGACATCTTGTTCACCTGCTAAATTCGTAACTTAACACTAATTCAAAACAATCATCAAAAATGAAATAAATTACAGCCCGAGTTATTTCTCAGTCAATATTTGCCTAATATATCCATGGCCATTTCATAGGGTTGACTTTATACATACTTTGCTACTATCCAACAAACCACTTTTCTCTTTCATGTTCCACGGTACACTGAGGCAGTACTAATTTCAGGCTTTGATGTTAATGGAGAGTTAAGATTTTTTAGCAGTTTTTAGCTTTGAATGAATCCACTTTAAATCACCTTTGTAACATTACCAAACACTGCTTTGATACAAAGTTCTGCTGCGATCTCTTTCACACCAGAAACTCCAAGGACTGTATAAGACATGTTCAACAATTAGCAGCTCATGTGAACAAATATACAAATATTGTATATAAATAGTACTTAATAGTACTTCTGATACATCCGATTTACAAATGGCACCAAAAAGAGGCCCACAGAGTTTTCCTGTGCGAAGACGAGTAACACAGCTAGTTTTACATATTTTCCACATGGAAAAAATAAGAGTATTAGATTAATGAGAAACTCTGAACTGCAAGTGAGTATGGTTGGCATTTCTTACTGATCTTGGTCATGCCAGTTTTGCCATTACTTGAAGAGTTACAACATGTAGGTTAAGTGACCAGTATAGAATACAAATACGCTTTTCTTCACATTTTTAATGAATCTGACAATTTGCTTGCCATCACATTATACAAAACTAAACACGTGTGACAACATTATCATTTAGCATGCCTCTGCATACCGGTTTCTTTCAACAAATACAATGGAGTCTAACATGAACTTAGTTGTCTGGTAAACCACTGTTAGTAAAATGTTCACAAGTGTTAGTTCAATTCTTGTCTCTACATCATCTTCAACTTAATGAGTGTAGGTGTGCCCTATAATGATCTGGCAGTTCTCCAGGTTTGATTTCTGATGCTGATGCAACAAGTTACTGATTTTTCTGCATCATTAAAATTAACTAAAAAAATTCCAGCAATGTGAAAGAAATCAATAAATTAGCTCTTGAATAGGATAGATGATCTGAAAATCTTTGTAAAACGTCCTGTGTTACAAACTATAAATGTAAAATATCTCTTGGTATTACATAAAAGTGTATTAAATAAAAGTCACATTTGAGGTTTCCCCATTTTATTTTTGTTCAACCAACCTTTATCCACACAGGAAATTTTGCTTTTTTACAGAAGCTCAAGTAATATAACAAACAACAACAACCACCATCTTCCTCAACACACACAACAAACATAGAAAACCAAGAAAAAACATTTCGACTTTCCTAATGAGAAAATGGTCAGTCATGCACTTAATTGTTCCTCTGTGCATAGTCTATTTGGTAATAACTATTTAGTTTCACAGACGATTAGAAAATGAGAGAACATTTTCTACAATTAAATGAACATTTATGTGTTTGGGATGAGTAACCAACCCATCCAGTTACCCTGTACTAACCTCAAAATGTATGAAATGTGGAATGATGAACAAGATTAACTAAATTAAACCTTACGTCCCCCTCACACTATGCAACTCATTCAAAGCTTTGATTTACATAATCTTTGCAACATGTGGACAGCTGCAACATGACTCCATGCTGCCAGTCATGTCATGTATTATGATATTCCCAGCAACTAGGTCATAACACTATTCAATTAGCCATGACAAAGTCAAATACATACAGTGACAGTAGTTCCTACTACTTTGCTGTATATAATCCTGTTTATTCTCCATGCTATGAAATATGAAACTGCCTTTAAATGCCATGAAGGAGTCATGTAAACTATCATACTGTGTGATTCGTAGTCATGTAATTTAACATCATCTCAGCAAAGTGATCCAACATCTAGAGTCATAAAGTATGATGTTCTCCAACTCATATTTGTATAGTTCACAACAAACTTAAGATTGCATGTTTGAAGAGATTATGATTACATTAAAATAACTTTTGTTCAACACAACACAAAAAGCTAACAAGTAACAAAAAACAAACATACCACTTTCTTCATCAATTTGGAAGACACCAAGGCCTGATCCATCTCTGATGGAGTAACGGATTTCTCCATCTCTGCCAGTGTCCTCATCGAACGCCGCAATTTTCAGAACTGAAGTGCCTATTGGTGCATCTTCTTTCACAACTCCTTTATCGACAAAGGAAGAAAAATACGGGGGATGCAAATTCTCATTTACATCAACCACCTCAATCACAATGTAGCAGGTAGAAGACAACGAAACTGGTTTTCCTTTGTCCTTTGCTCGAGCTGTTAAATTGTACAGTTGCCGCTTCTCAAAATCCAGATTTTGCACAATACGTATGGCACCACTCAGTTTATCTACATCAAAACTTCCATCACCATTATCTACAAGACTGTATCTCACTTGGCCCGACTGTCCTATATCCGGATCATGAGCATCTAGCCACATGATGACTGTGCCAACAGGCAGATCTTCTCTCACTTTGACATGGTAATTGGGAGGAATAAATTTTGGGGAATTGTCATTAACATCTTCCAAAATCACTTTCAAAATTACACTTGAAAGTAACTGTGGCCCTTCTTGCGCTTGATCCTTTGCAACTATTTTCAAATGGTAAACTGGATGAGTTTCTCTGTCCAGGGGGCTTATAACCTTTACAAGCCCTGTTTCACTGTCAATGGAAAATACATCGGTATATGCAAAAAGAGAATACCGGACCTCGCCATTAAGGCCAAGATCCTTATCTGTTGCTTCAACTTGAATAATTTCACTTCCCACATCCTTATTTTCACTTATTTCAACCAAATAGCTATCCTGCAGAAATTGAGGCTTGTTATCATTTGTGTCCAAAATATTCACATCCAGGAGGCGCCAGGCAGATTTCTGAGGTATTCCTAGATCGTACACTGTGACATTTAGTGTGTAGTGGTTAGTTGCTTCTCTGTCCAACGGAGAGTATATCATTAACCATCCAGTCTCCATCTCCAAGATAAAACAGCTATCTGTATCGCCGCCTGAAATGACATAAATCAACTTTCCATTAAAGCCACTGTCTGAATCAGTTGCTCTTATGTGTATGACCCTGGCTCCAACTGGAAGGTCTTCTTTAACTTCAATAATAGAAGGAAAGGAGCCATCAAACTGTGGGGTATAGCGATTCACTGAATGAATATCTAGGAAATGATCTTCAGGTTCTGGGTGATTATGAAGACTTGTTGCTTGAAGCAACTTTTCAGCCAGCATTTTTGCCACTCCGGTGTCCTTGCACTGTAACTGAATTGGTTTTCTACTTGTTACTACGGTGATGTTTATCACCATTGGAGGCGAGACATTTCCTCCATCATTTGCTGTAATTTGTAAAGTATGAAATGAAACCTTTAAAGCATCTCCATCCATTAGGGTCTGCTTGAGGGAAAGAACACCAGAACTAGGATTGAGTTCAAAAAGTTCTAGCTCATTGCCAGACTGAATTTCATAACGGACCAGCTGCAGTTCATCAGCATCAATAGCAGATACTGTAGTAATTTGCTCTCCAACAGCAAGGTCCCTTGGGACTGTCACTTCACAATCTACCTTCTCAAACAGTGGTTTGTTGTCATTTAAGTTATTCAGTGTAATAGTAACTGGAACTTCAGTTTCACGTCTGTATGGTGAGCCCCAGTCAGAAGCACGGATTCTCAAATTGTAAATCCTTGGCATGAGTTCATAATCCAGATCTTCTGACGTATTAATGATGCCAGTAAAATAATCAATAACAAAAGGTTGTGGGGCTAGATTGCCAATGCTATATGTCACATAACCATTCTCTCCCTCATCAAGGTCACTGGCACTTACACTTAACACACTTGTCCCTTTTGGTACATTCTCATCCACAGTGGCCTTATAAGATGTCTGCTGAAACTCAGGAGCATTATTATTCATGTCTAAAATATCAATAAGAACTTTAGTTGTTGCCTTTTTGTCACTGGTTATAACTTCAAGCTCTATCTGGTTTGCATGCTCTGCCTGGATCGGTCCATTAGCTGTGATCAGACCAGTATTAGGATTAATAGAAAATCTGTTTTTGTCAGAATTATGTCTGAAAATGTATTTTATTTGGGGGTACCTAGGTACTGCTTTAACCATTAAAACTGGAGTATGAAGAGGGGCAAATTCACTTAGGTTTGCCCTGTAGACTGGTTTCTCAAATCTTGGTGGTCCTAATTTAAAATGAGGGGACATGACTTGAATAACCTTTACTGAAGAAAACTGTGGGGGATTCCCTTTATCCTTTGCTTGCAAGGTAAGATTAAATCCGAAAGGTTGACTACTCCAATCAATTTCACCAATTCCTTTTATTTTGTATTCCTTGCTTCCTGGGCTTGATCTTATTGTTTTAAACTGCTGAAGGGGATCACCTGCCACGATGCTTAAAGAGGCTATTTCCCCATTTGGCCCTTGATCGTTATCTTCCACTGTAACTACTGCATATGTGGGATCTTTATCATTATCTGAAGGGACCAAAGTGACTGCAGTTATTACAGGTACATGCTCATTGGCTTGCTCTACATAGACAGACAGTTTGGCCATGCTGTTAATGCCACTGCTACCATAGAGTTTCATTCCACGGTCAATGGCTAGGATCTCCATCTCGTAAAATTTTTCTTCAGCATAATCAAGCTTCCCGGTCAATGTCACCACTCCACTAGAGGGATGAATGGCAAATATGTCCGTACGATCTTTAAAGCTATAGTAAAACTCTCCATTAGTGCCAATGTCCGCATCAGTAGCAGTAACCCGGGCAATACTTGTTCTCAAAGGTGCATTTTCAGGCAGCGAAACACTATAAGATGTTGGTGAAAAGAGGGGTCGCAGGTCATTTGTATCAAGTACTTGCACTCTAACGTTTGTGCGCGACTCAGCATTAGTGTTCTTTTCAACAGCCTTGATAGTTAAAAGGTAGTGGTCTTTTACTTCCCTGTTTAAGATTGCTGCACTTCCACCTTTGGTCCGTATTCTCAAGAAACAGAAATTTCCCAAAATGTATTCTTCAGCTTTGAACAGGTTTTCATTATCCCCAGAAACAATCTTGTATCGTATATCCCATGTGGGAACAGTAAGGTAAACACCCATTTTTACTGGGCTTTCTAAGAATGTCTTAGCTGCAGAGTTTTCATAGATTGTGGCATTGTAAATATGATGGGTAAACTGCATGGGCAAATTTTGCTCTATCCTTTGGTTCCCTATACAGCTGTTCAGTAAGTGCAGAAGCAACACTGACAGAATTACAGCCAAGTGTTTTTCCATGATGGCACAGTGTAACTTCACCAAACCTAAAACAAGATAAAACAGGAAAAACTTCATTAGTTTTGCTGAAAAGGAGTTGACTCTCCAGCCACTGTGTTTAAAACAAACAGGTTAAACCAAAAGAGCATTGAGGGTTTAAAACATCTTGTACATTAAATATTCTTTTCCAAATTGAATAACTGCCTCACACTTTCAATTACACGACTTGTCTCAACCTATTCCTTAGACATATAAAATTAATTGGTATGTGAATATGTTTGTAAAAAAATGTATGTGGAATGAAAAGATATCAAGTTTTAGTTTTACATATCAAATATATGTACCACTAAATGCTAAAGTAATGGAGAGCCTGAATAGGAACTAATGACAAAGGAAAATATTATGTAGACAATCTGAAATAATTCAACAAATGGAAATAATAGTTGTATACCTGCAGATTACACAGGGGAAAAAATGAATAAAAAAAATAAAAAAGGGTCAAGAATTGCTGAGAAAAGGATAAACATAAAGACTGCAAAGGTCATTAATATTTCAAGGACTAGGCAAACAAAGTGAATATCATATGGGAAGGCCTTAAAGTGAAACATATGGCAAAGTCCAACTATTCTCTGTAAAGTGATCACAGATGGCAAGAGACTGTTAAGTAACAAACACTTAAAATGATGATGGCAAAGGAAGTAGTCTCTCCAAATAAAAATCTGTTAATAAAAAATATCAAAGTGGAGTCATGGCATGAAAGGCTAAACTGCTTCAGATGAGAATACACTTCAAATAAACTCGGCAAAGAAACAAAAATGCATGTATTAACATCAGAGAAACTGTTAACACTAATACATTTAAGAGAAAGTAAGAGATTGAGTATGTCAAACATGAAATTACAATATTTTACTTAACTTTGATTGAACTTCAATGGCCTCTTGTGGTTTATTGATGCCATTTAGGTGCAATATTCATAAGAGAATAGAATCATAGAACAATTTTTAAATCCTTTGGTTGAAGAATTCTATTGTAGGAGTTCCAGTTTCATAAAACAACACAAAGGTTTGGAAAATACAAACACATTATAAAATAATGTTTCAACCAAGCAGTTTCTTAAATCTGCCCTTTAATGAACTGCCTCCCCATTTAAATTTTGTTCCTGCCTCGCCCCTGACGCTGCCACAATTTAAAACATTGGATTGAGCACGTTTAAAAAATTAAATGAATTTGTATTTTTGAGACTAATGGGATCAGAAAAGTAAGTTAAATAACAGCATGACGTTATGAGAAAAATAAACTAAAGAAGAATGTAACAAGATGCTATGACTGAAAAAGACACAAAAGAAGGATAATTGAGGAAGAAAAGACAAAGTAACTGTGAACTCTAGTCCAGATAAAATTATATTGGCCAAATATCCAAATGAAGAAAAAAATTCTGATGTATCAATGCAAATGTAAGGTGATTATGTTTAAATAAGATAAATAAGTAAAGAAAAACTACATTTTTTTCATCTTTCCTAACTAAGGTCAATGTTAAAATGACTGCAGATGTGCAATATTACATGAACAATGGTATTCACATTACTTGTTGTAACTTTCCTCTACTGTGCTGCTTAAAGAGTTATAACAACTCACTTCAGATGATTCTGTATAGATCACCCTAAATTTCTTTCTTGCTTCACAATTTTGACAGTACAAAAAGTGAATGTCATAAATAAACCAAGAAAGAATTTGTATATTAAAACTCTGACAGCAATATATGTTACACATGATTTAAAGTATACACTGCTTTAAAATTAATAAAACATTAATAAATAAAACGTTCCCAATAAAGGTTCAATAAAACACTGTTTAAACAAATTTTTAATTTTTCACTGTAGAAATAACTTTTAACTAATGTTTTTTCACAGAAACAAGATGAAACTGCTTTGCTCTTATTTTATGTGTATACTAAAATTTATATCTCTAGCCTCTCTCAGAAAAAGCAACTTGTAGCTTCTTTGTTTTCTCAGTTTCTTTTATTATCTCCCTCCCCTCCATTAGTGAGACATTCACTAGCTGTGGGTTACATTCTGTAAAATCTTTTGCTTGATTTGTACAAGTAAAATATTATAAATGAGGATAGAAAAAATACACTATATGTTAAAATATATAGAAAAAACAGAAGAGAACAAAGTGCATGGCATAACCCGGATACAGCAATCTTATCTTAGTTTGCTAGAATCAATGAGCAAACAATTTTCCTGAAACAAAATGTTTGACAATTTAAAAGAACTTTTGATATTATGTATTAAATTTAAAAACCCAAACTTGTTATGTGTCTGTTATAAACCTTAGTTAAAACGTCACATTGTAACTAGAAATAATAAAAACATAAAAAACTGTCAATCTTTCATATTTAATACACATTTTACATTTGGTCTTTGTAATTCACAACTAAATGTTCACATCCTTTCAGTGACAGTCTATCAGCTCAGCTCTATATGTTGGACATTACATCATCACTTCCATATTTAAAACCTAAATAACACACAATCAGACATGCTGATTCCAAAGTTTTAAAAGGTTCCAAGCACATTTAGCCACAACACTAGTTAAACCTGTGAGATAAATAGTGTCAGCCAGAAATCTGTCAAAGAAAAATAAGCTTCACTTTTTTGTGGGGGCTGGGATCAAAATACAAATACCTTAAACTACGCTGCTGTGATTTACAGTTACATTAATCCACCCCTCAATCAATGCTTGTCTCTGAAAGCAAAAACAGCACTTTTTGCCTCATAAGTTTTGTTTCAAACTGAAATGTTTATTTATATTGTCAGCATGATTGCATACTTAAATATTCATTTAAAAAAAAGATTAAATACAGTAGTCTGTTGCTTCCTGTGAACTTAAACAAGAAGGTTTAGGTATGAGATGGGTGGATAGATGGATACTATCTAAACATTTGCAAGAATATATGTATTTGTGTAACTGTGTGTATGTATGTATGTACAGTGCATCCAGAAAGTATTCACAGCGCATCACTTTTTCCACATTTTGTTATGTTACAGCCTTATTCCAAAATGGATTAAATTCATTTTTTTCCTCAGAATTCTACACACAACACCCCTTAATGACAACATGAAAAAAGTTTAGTTGAGGTTTTTGCAAATTTATTAAAAAATAAAAAAACTGAGAAATCACATGCACATAAGTATTCACAGCCTTTGCTCAATACTTTGTCGATGCACCTTTGGCAGCAATTACAGCCTCAAGTCTTTTTGAATATGATGGCACAAGCTTGGCACACCTATCCTTGGCCAGTTTCGCCCATTCCTCTTTGCAGCACCTCTCAAGCCCCATTAGGTTGGAAGGGAAGCGTCAGTGCACAGCCATTTTAAGATCTCTCCAGAGATGTTCAATCGGATTCAAGTCTGGGCTCTGGCTGAAGCCACTCCTTTGATATCTTGGCTGTGTGCTTAGGGTCGTTGTCCTGCTGAAAGATGAACCGTCGCCCCAGTCTGAGGTCAAGAGTGCTCTGGAGCAGGTTTTCATCCAGGATGTCTCTGTACATTGCTGCAGTCATCTTTCCCTTTATCCTGACTAGTCTCCCAGTTCCTGCCGCTGAAAAACATCCCTACAGCATGATGCTGCTACCACCATGCTTCACTGTAGGGATGGTGCCAGGTTTCCTCCAAACGTGACGCCTGGCATTCACACCAAAGAGTTCAAACTTTGTCTCATCAGACCAGAGAATTTTCCTTCTCATGGTCTGAGAGTCCTTCAGCTACCTTTTGGCAAACTCCAGGCGGGCTGCCATGTGCCTTTTACTAAGGAGTGGCTTCCGTCTGGCCACTCTACCATACAGGCCTGATTGGTGGATTGCTGCAGAGATGGTTGTCCTTCTGGAAGGTTCTCCTCTCTCCACAGAGGACCTCTGGAGCTCTGGCAGAGTAACCATCGGGTTCCTGGTCACCTCCCTGACTAAGGCCCTTCTCCCCCAATCGCTCAGTTTAGATGGCCGGTCAGCTCTAGGAATAGTCCTGGTGGTTTCGAACTTCTTCCACTTACGGATGATGGAGGCCACTGTGCTCATTGGGACCTTCAAAGCAGCAGAAATTCTTCTGTAACCTTCCCCAGATATGTGCCTCGAGACAATCCTATCTCAGAGGTCTACAGGCAATTCCTTTGACTTCATGCTTGGTCTGTGCTCTGACATGAACTGTCTACTGTGGGACCTTATATAGACAGGTGTGTGCCTTTCCAAATCATGTCCAACCAACTGAATTTACCACAGGTGGACTCCAATTAAGCTGCAGAAACATATCAAGGATGATCAGGGGAAACAGGATGCACCTGAGCTCAAATTTGAGCTTCATGGCAAAGGCTGTGAATACTTATGTACATGTGCTTTCTCAATTTTTTTATTTTTAATAAATTTGCAAAAATCTCAAGTAAACTTTTTCCACGTTGTCATTATGGGGTGTTGTGTGTAGAATTCTGAGGAAAAAAATGAATTGAATCCATTTTGGAATAAGGCTGTAACATAACAAAATATGGAAAAAGTGATGCGCTATGAATACTTTCCGGATGCGCTGTATGTGTATATATATATATATATATATATATATATATATATATATATATATATATATATATATATATATATATATATATATATATATATATATATACTGCAGTGGGTTGGCACCCTGCCAGAGATTTATTCCTGCCTTGTGCCCTGTGTTGGCTGGGATTGGCTCCAGCAGACCCCTGTGACCCTGCGTTCGGATTCATTGGGTTGGAAAATGGATGGATGGATATATATATATATATATATATATATACTAGCTGTGTAAGCCAATGCCGTAAAGAGCCTGCGCTCGTAAAAACTATTGAAATCGTCAGAATACAAACTGAAATACAGTCGGCGGTTTCAATTTGCATACGTGCTCGACCCTCCTTGTCTATCAGCTCAGAGATTTCGTTTTGCTGATGTGCTCGCCCCACTTATCTAGCAGCAGCTAAGAGAGTTTGTCTTTCATTGGTGGTTTCACTTTGGCGACAAAGTCGCTTTCTTTCAACTTCATGCTGTAGCCTCGTACTTCTTTCTTCTTCGGACTCGTTAACTTGGAGCCGCCTTGCCGGCTCTTTGAGCTTCATGCTGTAGCTTCGCACTTCCGGGCCGGACAGACAGACACACCCACTTCCACGTGTAGACATGTATATATAAGATATATATATATATATATATATATATATATATATATATATATATATATATATATATATTTATATATATATATATATATTTGTGTGTGTGTGTGTATACAGTATATATGTACACACTACACAGTTCAATATGTACACATACTCATATATACACTGTACTTTATATAGACATACATGCACAAACCACTGCCATACTGAAATTTTTCACACATGACATCTCTAAATTATAAAGATAACAAAAAAAAACTTCAATCAAATATCCTGTGGGTGAAAACACCTTATTAATGAAAGATGTTAAATGAGAAGGGCCAGACTCGTTTAAGCTTAAAAAAAGCCACAAATACTCATGTGAATGCTCTTTACAAATAGGGATGTGCATAAGAGTATCTCTGAACACCCAACATGTCTGAGCTGGGCAAGAATGGGCTACAGTGGCAGACCGCCCAACCACTAAGTTCCACTCCTATCAGCTAAGAACAGTTAACACAAGCCTACAGTGTACAAGTCAACTGCAAAATTAAAAAGCCAGAAAAATGTTGCATGGTCTGACAAATCTCAGTTTATGCAGTGACATGCAGATATTAGGGTAACATTTGACATAAGCAGCAAGATTCCATAAGCCCTTCTTTCCTTGTGTTTAGACTGTACAGTCTATTGTAAAGAATGCTTTCTTGGCACATATTAGACTCCTTTTATACTAAGTGTCACTTAAATGTCACAAAGTGCTTTAGCATTGCTGGTAACTATATGCATCCATTTATGGCCACAATCTAACCTTTCTCAAATGGATACTTCAAACAGTATAATGCAACATGCCATAAAGTACACATCATGCAAAGCTAACATAACAGTGACTTCAGTTTGCTCTGACAGTTTGCACAGACACCATGCCTCAGTTTAACTGAACATCTCTGGGATGAAAGGTAACGAGAGGCTCAAAGCACAAATGTGTGATGCTATTGAACAAGCACGGATCATAATCTCTTAGGAATCTTTTCAGCATTTTGTTGAATTTATGCCTTGAAGAATTCAATCTGTTCTGGAAGGAAATGGGTTTCTGCCCAGTTTGAAATTGGTGGACCCAATAACATGGCCACTGTGTTTATATTAATCTTTACATATAATAAGACTAGGTTATTTAATAAGTATCAGTCTCCTTTCCAATTAGCGTGGCTGGTTGTAGAAATATCAAGAAAAACTGCAATAAAACAGATTTTCGAGTTTGCCTAGGAAGCATATATTATATGTGATACAGATGCAGAATATGTATCTATACTTCACTGCCCTTTTACCATATCCACACATACATTTTTGAATCAGTTTAATTCCAGTTCTGCTGTCACAGGAGTGTCATGGGCAAGATGTGCATGAGAAAAATCCAAAGTAAATCTCACAAGGAAGTTGTGCAAACTCCAAACAGACTGACTGGGTTAAGATCAGAAAGCAAACTTTAAGAACTGACAAAGCAGCACTAGTCGCTGCAAAGCCATACCAGCCATATATTTATTAATATGGAATAACAGGTCAAAGTTCATTCAGTCACATACACCACCACATATGGCCAATTTAAAATTGACAAAGATAATACTTTTCTAAGCCCTTATCCCAATATGGCTGATCTCAAATGGCAAACTCAAGTCATTTTGAATATGAATCAGCAAATTCACATCCTGGTTCATTTTCTACTAGTGAATTATTTTCAGGCTTTTTTTCTGAATTGGTTTACTTGGGGAATATTAGCTCTTTTGTATGCCTTGCTTACTTTGCATAGTTTGAACATGTATGGTTCGATGTATACTTTTACAAGTTTTATACTGGTTATAACATTGGAGCATGGAAGTTTAGCACAGCTATTTTGGGTTATTTTCTGACAGTCAAAAACCTTGGCTTAGCTTTCAATTCTTAAAACTATACACAACAAAGTATTTTTAAACCTTTATTGTAGTTTTTTGAAAATCTACAATTTTACCAAAACTGCCCTCCACTTTTACCTCAATATCATATACAGCATGTTGTGAAAATTGTCATTAACATTACACACTGTAACTAACCTAATAGAATACAACACAACGTAATTATTTTTACACTGATGCATTTCTTAACTCAATATACCCTTGCTAATAGATGGGTCGAATATAAACTTCAAGAACTAGGCGGATAAAAAAAGGATTTATAATTTCCTGAAGTCTTTTCGGTTAATAACTTTAGGTGTACAATTAGAGGGGAGGCAGCTCGAAGAGACAGAGCGGTCCCGGCAAAAATGAAGCATCAAGCCATTTGGTTGCCGCCTGTTCATTAAACTCGTCTTTCTTCGAAGCGGCTGCTCTGCTTCAAAGCGCTTGATGATAATACGGATTTTGGTGGTGCAGAGCTGCGCCATTTGAAACCTATTTGAACAAATCCTGACCACAAAGTGTCACATTTCAACAGGCTGACCTCTCTCGCAAGCAATCGGAGTAAATCGAGGCAGAATATTTGTACTCTGACTGTTTTTTTTATGTTTTTAACACCGCTGCAGTCATATCCAGCTACCGTGGGAACTAAAAACTTGAGATTAAATGCAACGCATTTGTCTGTGACAAAGCATTACAACGGCAAAGAAAAAGAACCAGACAAAAAATGGAACAGTTTCCATTCTCCTCCTGAAGCGGCTTTCACAATGTGTGATTATTATTAAAACATTCGCTCCTTCAGGGCACATATTCACATTTTCTCTTCCTCCCGCAGAAGCGGAGCCGCGAGTCTGAACAGCACACGGGTATAATCGACGCAAAGTATGACGCGAACACAATAGTGCTTCGAAGCATAATGAAAGAATAGTAAAGTTCCGAACATCGCGTAGAATGCTTCATAAACAAATGTTAACCAAAATTTAAAAAGTGCAACATACCACAAAGCACCTTTTAAAACTTGTTCTCAAAGCAATGTCACATTTTAAACAGTGTCCCAACAACAGACATCTGTACAACAAAAAACACAACCGGCAAAATCATAAAAAATTGCGTCTGTTGCCTTAGATTTCGCTGTGTTCAACTTTTAATCCGTTTTGGTCCAAATTTCCACTATACAGGTTCGAGAGAGCGCCACTTCGCCAAACTCTTCTCTAATCAATGTAACTATTTATTTTTACTTGAATATCAACTACTAGAACCTCGTTACAATTCCGTTCACGTACATAATCTTGCCACGAGCAACAGGGATTTCATGCAAAAACGTCAGGCAGCTATGTGATAAAACAATATAGAACGATTCACCACTAACGTAAACGGTTAATAAAAAAAACAAAAACTTCCCACAAATAATGATGTATATGGCATTTTCGAAGCATAATATAGAACCTTAACAAAGTACGGGAGCATGTCCTGACAGGCACACATCGCAGTACCTCCTTTTCTTTTTTCAACCCCTTCGCGACAGCCAAACTTTTTGAAGACTTCCAAGTTACGAACAAAAATCAGATATTCAAGAAAAGATTATAATGTCCAAGTACACACCTTTTGGGATCAGTATATTCCTTTTAGCACTTGACCGGATCGTTTAAAAGACTGAAAATCCCGCATGGCCACCATGGTCCCCTTTCTTTTTACCTCCACCTCCTCTCCCAGTTCCCCACTCTCACACTCTTTCTTTCTTTCTCTCTTCCCCTTGTTCCCTTCCGAGAGACTGCCGGATCCGTCCGCGTCCTGTTACAGTCCGGATCTACTTACTACTGGCATGTAGGTCTCAAGCGGCGCCACTTGAAAGAGTAAAGGCTGATTTGTTTCAACGCCTCTACAGCTATACGGAATGCCTTGTGAAGTTAAGCAACTTGATTTATTCATTTATTTTTTCAATTGTGACTGGAGAAAAATAAAGTAACCTGTCCAACTACCCGTGAAATAATACTGTAAACCTTAACGAAGCCAGTCGGATTGAGTTAGATGAAAGGAAAATACTAAAACAATAGTATTTCAATATACAGTAAATATGCCTTGAGGAGATGCGTTTCAACTACATATTCTGTATTCCGTTCTCTTTATATATGTTTACATACTTATACATGCAGATTCACAAACCACAATAATCAAATCAGGGTTGCTCTTATAGATAGATAGATAGATAGATAGATAGATAGATAGATAGATAGATAGATAGATAGATAGATAGATAGATAGATAGATATGTGTGTGTGTACTGTATAAGGGCTTGAAAATTATTTTATATGCAGATATAAATGTTTTAATAATTGTAATAAGGTTTCCACTTAACCGTCCTTTTCTGTCAGGGCAAAAAATTAAAAAAACGTTTTTTGCAAAGATACTTCCAACCAGCTATCGCGTACCTATTCCACAGATGGCACATACTTGGCGATTTAAACACTAAACTGTTTTCCGAGAAGTGCTCTTTTATACTCGTATGTTATTCATTTGAAATTATCGTTCAGTCTTTGCATGACTGGTGATCTGAAACCAATTAACCGCACATTAGGAAATCTCACGTTATAGGTAGATGCACCTCTGCAAATATAGTACACCTATTGCTGAGCTCAAGAGGCGCTCCCCAGTTAAGGAAGATCAAGCGGCCATTGACAAAATCGTCCTCTGTCTTTCTTTTTGAAAAAATATAAGCGCATACATTGTCATGCAAACAAAACGAATGCGTAATGTATTGGTGTTTTCCTAGGCGTCCAACCTGCATTTCTCAAATCTTTCGAATGTCATGTTTAATAAGAAGGCATTCAGACATAATGCATTAAGCTAGAAATAAAATACATTAATTTCAAAATAAACAGCTATCGGAATAAAACCCACCGTTATGTGGAAACACCAAATAGCGAAATTAGAAAAGTCGAATTTACTAAATCTTTTTCAAGTTCTGGATTTAACATCTAGCCATAAAAACATTGGTTACTAATAAATGAACGATAAAAATATAATAAACTACAATACGGATTCAATGGCGTCAAATTGCTGTAATTCTGATTGTGGTTTCAATTATTGAAACGAGTGAAATGTGATTTTGACTCTTGTATTACATTGTGTATAACAGATGCCACTGTTCACTTATTAATATATTATTATTATTATTATTATTATTATTATTATTATTATTATTATTATTATTATTATTACTACTACTACTACTACTGCTACTACTACTAATACTACCACTACTGCTGCTTCTACTACTATTACTATTATTAGGACACAGTAACTCTGGCTCAAAGTTCCTCGAGAACGGACGTAAGCTACTAAATCCCACATTTTATGAACACATACCACTTCTGAAAGCACAGATGGCGCTCTATAACAATACTTCGTGAAGTCTTTTTTTCCTAACTAAATTGAGGCACCTATTCGGAATAACTTGTGAAATTATACGTTTATAAAAAATCAGATTTTTTACATGCACGTCTTATTTTCATGATATATTATATTTGCCGTCTAAGTACAGAATGAATGACAACAAAACTAATGGCAGGTAAATATTTTCTAGTTATAAAATGTAGTCTTTGTAAGGGTATCTGATTATCAAAAAGAAAAAAAAAACGTTACGTATAAATGGATGAGTGGTTTTATTTTTTCAAAACTCACCAGTCCAGCTTGGTTTATTTCAAGTTAGTCCACTTCAGTTATAAACGATGATAGCTGTTGACGAATTATGCGGTCAGACATTCTTTCCATTAATGCAGTCTAATCGTAAAAATCGAGCCAAGGGGAAGAAATTCCAGTAAAGCCACACTTCCAGTGCCTGAGCGGGTAGCGAAAGACACGTTGTATATAACGACCTGGGAACGGCGGAGTTGGGTCGCTTGGCAGGGAGCTTCGCCAACTCTGCGAAGGAAAGCGGTTGAGTTTCTCTGTGGGATACCAGCGCTCCCTCGGCTCTGATGTCATTAATCCTCACTAGATGGACTTCTGCTTGGTGCTTTCCCTTTTTCCTGTGGATTCTTTCACCGAGATGAATACGCCGTTGCAGGAGAATCAGACCACCAAACAAATAGGCACGCAAAATAACAAATGCAGGGAAGTAGTGTAATATTTGAAGCAGTGCCGGCTGAAGGCAGACTTATATCCTCTATTCAAAGATTTCAGTTTACAGAAGTGCCGTCTTTGTCGAACAGGAAAAAGTGCAATGCATATGGTTTAGAGCAAGGTAATGTTGAATAAGGCGGCGTCAGAGTGGCGAGTGATAGCGCTCAGAAGATTATTATTATTCACACGTCTCTGAACACATGTATGCAATTACTACCGCCTTTAAAATACCCTTTAGAGTTCCGTAATGATATTGTGGTCGCCCAATTGCCAGGGGGATCTCAGTTTTTTTAGGACCAGACACCTCCACCCACAATTAAAAACAATGTGCCAAACGCATACGTGGGTATGATTGCATCTGATTTAATTCTTCAAATTAAATTGTTGGTTAAAATAGTTCCGAGAGCCAACTTCTCAAAATGTTGATTTGGCGCTTATCAGCGTGATCTTAAATAATAACACTTGGCAGCCATATATCAAATATATGCAGTTAATTCGTTCATCAACGTTAAAGAATATGAATATTTGTCAATGGGCGATTTATTTACTCTCAGTATGGTTTCGTTTTCATTTTATTTTAGGTTCAAAGGAAATATAATTGAATTTACTGACATATACTGTAAGTCATTGAACTTTTAAAGGTTATTAATAACAGTTTAAATGTGTAGAACACACGGTATCTTCTAAGTACACACTGTTCTGTTTTCTGTTTGGTGAAAGAAAGAAAGAAAGAAAGAAAGAAAGAAAGAAAGAAAGAAAGAAAGAAAGAAAGAAAGAAAGAAAGAAAGAAAGAAAGAAAGAAAGAAAGAAAGAAAGAAAGAAAGAAAACTTCAACATTTTCAGTTCTACAAATTAGCTGAAAGTAGAGTAAAAAAGAATGACAAAGTAAAACTAAATTGCAGATGGCAGAGTAGTTATCCCTGTTGCCTCATAAGTCCTGCATTCAAATGTTGTTCCTGGTTGCTGTCTCTGGGATATAACCATTCTCACCAAGTCTGTGGAGGCTTACTATGTGTTCCAGTTCCCCACTTTCCAAATACTGTACATGTAGGCTGATTTTTGATTCCAGACTAGATTAGTGATTTACTGATGTACAGTTCAGAGGCATTTCATGCCTTGTGCCCAGTGCTGTTGGGATCATTTGTGCAACCATGAATTGGTTTAAGACTATTATCTTATATTAAAAACATTTAATCAAAAAATATTAATGTACTTGTCATTTTCAAGATTTGTGAATATACAGTTCATTTTCTGTTCTCAGTATATGCAGCTTTTCCACAAAAAGCTATTATCAGAATGCTGTAATGTTGTTTGACCCTTGTCTTTTAATATTACATTTCTTCATAATATCTCCCAGCTTTACCAATTAGTTGATTTTAATTCTGATAGAAACTTCACCTTTCAAGCTAATTCAAAACGTTTTTGAATACAGATGTAGATTTTTACAAGGCATTATCAATTAAGGTTGTATTTACTCTTCAGATTAAATGTTTTGTGCTGTTACATTGTTTAGCATTTCCAAATCCCTCTACTATAGGCATATGCATGAATATTCCTTGATTCACTGGCACTCTGTCCAGTGTATCCTGTCTGCCACTTAGTGCTGCAAGGAGAGGTTCCATATATGATGGATATAAAATCAAATAATTCACCATCCTTCCATTTATCTGTTTGTTTTTCAGAACCAACTCGGTCGAGTAAAGATTCAATAAAAGCTTAAGCCTAGCCTGGCACCATTGCACTCAAGGAGATCAGTCATAATCTATGTGGATTTTGTAGATTCTTTTCATGTACAAATGATATATCATATTTGACAAAATCATATTTGTCAAAGCTGATGTGTTACTGTAATTTAATTGACAAACCAAAATTATCCTGTAATGTGAAACCAGGCCTTGTGATGAACAAGTACCTCATCCACAGCTGATTCCAACTTTGCCTGCAATGCTGCCAGAAGAAGCTACTGGTGGAAGCTACTGCAATAAGATGCTGCAGATGTTCTATCAGACGGTTGTGGTGAATGCCCTCTTCTACGCAGTGTTGTGCTGGGGAGGCAGCATAAAGAAGAAGGACGCCTCACGCCTGGTTAAACTGGTGAGGAAGGCAGGCTCTATTGTAGGCATGGAGCTGGACAATTTGACATCCGTGGCAGAGCAACGGGCGCTCAGCAGGCTCCTATCAATTATGGAGAATCCACTGCATCCACCAAACAGTGTCATCTCCAGACTGAGGAGATCGTTCCTCCCCCGTACTATGCGACTCTTCAATTCCACCTGGGGGGGGAGGGTAAACATTAACATTATTCAAAGTTATTGTCTGGTTTTACCTACATTTTTATTACTCTTTAATTTAATATTGTTTTTATTTTATTTTTTTTTTGTATCAGTATGCTGCTGCTGGAGTATGTGAATTTCCCCTTGGGATTAATAAAGTATCTATCTATCTATCTATCTATCTATCTATCTATCTATCTATCTATCTATCTATCTATCTATCTATCTATCTACTGTATGTCTCCCTGTGAATCTGAATATGGATTGAGATGGTTGAATAAATTGATTTTTCTGCATTCTTTTTCAAAACAGTCTTTAATTTATTAACTTGTGGAAATATTTAGAGAAAGAAAAGTCAACTGAAATAATTTGCAATAAAAATCAGGAGTGCAACTCTTGAAAATTTAGAGGATTTGGGTCTATGTTAATCTTATATATTCATACCTAAAATGTTTGATTTTAAGTAAGATCATATTTAAGTAAATGCATGGTGGATGTGATACAGTATTTCACTTCACATTTTTAATATTATATGTAAGAGTTATTCTTAGTCATTTAATGCTATTGTTAAACTTATATATGTTTTTGTGTAATTAGGGTACAGTTTATGCCTTTGCATTGATAATTAGAATGTTTAAATAGATCATAGAAGGTCTAATCTTACCAAAATCTCAGAACTAATCATGACAAGTATTCACACAGATGTTGGACTTTGTTCAGTTTTGTTCAGTTACACACATACCCTCCTTTATACTGTATTTAGTTTTGTGTATCAATAATTAAAAAGTACATAATACAAAGCAAAGTTCATTACTGAAATGAAAATGTCAAGGTATGAGGACATACAGCTTTCTGATCATCTATAGTACCATATACAGTAACATTAATAATAAAATACTTAGTCATATAGCAATGTAGTAACTTAAGGAAACTTAAAAAGTTATAGAACCCTGAAAATATTAATCACAGAAAGAAAAGTTTTTTTCCTTTTTTTTTGTATGTGCTGTGAAATTTCTCTGTTCCTTTTTTGTGAACTGTTCTTACTTGAATTTCACTAAATAGTTTTAAAATTCAGATAACTGGGTTGTGGAATTTTTTGTGTTGCACATCATACTCAATGCTTGAAACTTTGGCATCTCAGTAGTCATTTGATTTTAGGAACTTTGAAGAAATGCAGCTACAATCTACTGCATAATAATAAGTATGTGCATCCAGTTTGTCTGAACAATTTGATTGGTTAGTTTTACTTTGGTGTGATTGGTCAGTTTGACTTAAGGTAGGAAAGAGGAAGTGTGAATACAAGGAAGAGAAATGGCACAGGAGGTATGAGGAGAGTCTTTTCCACAAATGAGATGTATAAAAGTGGACTGGATGTGAGAAAGCCACCTTGAAAATAATGATGGAGTCTGAGAACCAGGCTGTCTGGGAACATGCTTGAGAGATGGAGAGCTGGTTAGTAGAAGTTCACACACACACACACACACATACACACACATACTGACGAAAGTAGCTGAAAACGCACATAGGTCAAGAGATAGCAAATATTTTGAAATGATTTTTTTTTTACGTTTCTTCAACAGTTAGTGTGGCTAATCCACCTTGAAAAAAGGATAAATGTTTGTGTGTCCTGCGGTGTGCTGGCGCCCTGCCCGGGGTTTGTTCCTGCCTTGCGCCCTGTGCTGGCTGGGATTGGCTCCAGCAGACCCCCGTGACCCTGTAGTTAGGATATAGCAGGTTGGAAAATGACTGACTGATGGACTGTTTGTGTGTCTGTCTATGTGTCACTCCAGTTGATATGACTCTGTCATTCCAATAGATGGTACATCACAAGACGTTTTATTAATAAAAAGCATTGCATTTGTCATTCTAGTAGACAGTACATCAAAACCATTAACACTGCATTTACTAATCCCATACCAAAAACAGAGACATATACATTGCATGGTGCACTGCAAATGTTAGCTCTGAGGTCTACATTGGTTGTTTTGATTTCAGCCCATCTAAGATGGGTAGCACAACTAGCATGAGAATAAAATCCTTCTTGCAAGTGAAAATTGGTAAAGGTATCCTGTAAATTTGACAGAACAAAAATTAATTGAAAAATACATTTTACAAGTTTTGCTGTAAAGTCAGCAAAGTTGACTTACAGGTTTCATTTCTGTCTTAATTATTGTCCATGTTGACTTTTCATATTCTTACTCTTGTCTGTAGTTTTTTTTTAATTTTTCCTGGTGTTTTCTTAATACATAACAAGTACTTGTAATCAAGGTCAATTGGAGGCATTGGGCCTTTGATGTTGTGCCCTATAATGGACTAGTGTACCATCAAGGGTTGATTTCTGCCTTGAATCCAGTGTTGCTGGGATAGAATCATGTTTGCCGTGACTCTGTATGTAAATAAGAAGGTTTGGAAAGTAAATCAACTAGTAATTTGCAAATATCTGTGCATAATATTTTCTGAATGATTTACAGCTGAAGGGAAGCAGTAAAGGAAAATATAGCATGAAATATAACATTGCTGCATGCTAAAACATCTAATGCCACAATTTATAATGATTTTCTCAGAATCTGTTTCAGTTATTATAAGTATTGCTTCTTTTATCTGCCAGACATTTTAGAAAAGGGGAAAAGCTGATCTGGTATGGCAATCTAGATATGTCAACAGAGGCCAAAGCCAAGCTTCATGGCTTGCATATTATTTATTTATTATGTGTGCTTTGTCTAGCTACCCAAATGAATCAAAACCTCTTGCAGACAGTTTTTTACTTAAGGAGAGGCCCACTAAACTGTTGCTAGTGGTAACCAAAATGTGTTTACACATAAAGGTGACCATAATGTAATGTTATGTTATTTTTGGCAAAGGATGAGGAACGTAACTGTCTGTAATCTTTACCAATACACTTAAAAACGAGTCTAAGGTAAACTGTTAAATAAACAGAATCCTGCAGCAGTGAGCACAAAGCAGACATCTTGTAGAGCACATTTAGCATCAGCCAGGACACATATTTTTGAAAATATACTTTTCACCCAAATATTAAAAAGACATAAGAAGCAGCAATATTATGATTATCAGTGTTTTTCAATTCCATGCAATATCTGCTTCACATATAAAGAATAAGAGATATGTTTAAAACCTCAAAAAATGCATACAGCCCCACCAAAGCATATTCATTTCCTATAAGCTATTCCTAGCATGCTGTTAATCCTGTGGCAACATTTTTTTGAGATCCCAGTGATTGAAATGACACACTTTTAAATGTAATTCTCTTGAATGTATTCATTATCTTTTGCCTAAAACAGTTCTTTTGGATTTTTAGTTCTGCATTTATTCATTTTTTATACATACCCCTAGTTCTCTTTATTATTTGTGAATGAAGTGTCACTTTTTACCTTCGTATAGTTCAGTTTATTTATACCATTTACTATTTGAAATACTGAAAGCAAATGCCACATCATGAAACATGCTACATCTTATTTGTAAAGATTTCTAAATTTATTTTCTAATAAATGGGCTGTTCTTGTTTAAACCTGACCTCATGCTAATGTCAATTTGGACTGCTGCTTCCTACAGAGAAAATGAAGTGACCACATTTCAGAGAAAATTGGATTTAGGCACATTATACTGTAAAGTATGGCTTTGTTTCATATTGATGGCAGTGTTTTAGTACTCATTTTAATCTGCACCATCCATACAATTAAGTGTTGAGTCCCAAAGCACCAAAAGATCTTTACTGTTTCTTCTGTATTTCTTTGAAATCCATTTTCTATTTAAATAGCTCTTCCTAACCTGCATTAGCCAGGAATAATTAATACATGGCTCGAGTAAGAACAATGAATGAATTGACTTGAAATCAGCTGATTTAATTGTTCATCTTTTTTATTATTTACTATGTCTTCAATTTCTATAACCAATTAACTTTGGTTTCAATACAGTTAATAAATGTAATGAATTATTATTATTACTAAGTATCTGAGGAGGATTTTATAAATAATAAATCTATAAAAATGCTGCCTTTCTCTAATGATTTGATTTTATGCACATTATTTTTTATGTCTGTACGAAAGTTGCATCATGCAACTGCATTGAATGAGTTAGAAACTTTAAAGATATGAATATTTTGACATTTTGAGCTGGAGTCATCTGCATAATTTAGCTCTGCAATTAAGACATGGTTTGTCTCATCTTATTGTATTTTAGATGGGAATCACCAAATCTCCATATATAAGAAAATGCCTCAGTAGGAGTTTTAATCAGTAAGAAGATAAAAGTCCCATTTTTTTCTGGCTGCTTAGATTTTTAATTCTTCTTTTAAGCAAAGGAGATTAAGAGGGAAGACAATTCTCAGTTCTAGTCAGCTCTACACCACACTCAGTTGAAACTCAAAATGACAGATGAACTGTCTTATATGGCTAATCAATCTATTCATGCAACTCTCACTTCCAAAGAAGGTATGATGTTACTCAAAGGTTCTCCCGTAATGTTACATTCCTCGTCCTGTTCCAGAGAACGATTGACCAGTAAACCTAAACCGTTATCCAAAGTCTTAGCTCTCACTATACCACCACAGTCCAACAGAGGATTTGCCAGATTGTTACTGCTAAAGTCAATCTCATAATTATTTGTGAACAAGACCCTAAGTTATATAAACTCCTTCACATCAGCCCACTACTCTTCTAGATTAGAAAGAGATGGGAAGCACCAGACCTTACGTTTAGAGATGGTAATTCTCATTTTCACTATATTACACTCAACTGCTTATCACTCAACAGCACAATGGAGGTCACCATCTGAAGAGGCAATGAGGACAATCATCTGAAAACAACAGTGATGCTGTACTTAGTTCCCCAAACTGAATGCTGTCCAAATCTCAACTTCATCTTGTACATGAGATTCACAAATAGGAGCGAAGACAGGAAACATGTCTGCCAGAGTCCTCTGCCTTGTTGAACCTGGACTTGACTTAGCCCCAATTATTCAAGTATAACTCTCACAATTCAAATACAGTACACAGAAAAATGTCACCGAACACAAACTAACAAACATCTTCCCTGAACCTGGTTTCAGGAATCGGTTTAAGAATCCATTTTTGGGTAAGTTTCAATCAGAGGTGTTAAGAACCATCATGAGAGACTTACTTTTGACTTTCACTTTGTTAGATCCTGCCATTTGATCAAGCTTTCCATGGGAAATAATACCAAGAACATAAGTCCCCCCAACAACAAATTCTAAGGAATGCTGGCAAGGTACATCAGCTTGCCTTCTATATTGGATTTTCAAAATCATCTAACTTTGTATAAAATTGTCCGGTTTAAATAGCTAATCCTGTTCCTCCTTAATGTCCTGATTTAAATATAATATTATACTTAACTCCACATTTTGACTTGTTTACAGTCTCAGATTTACTGTTTGAGTGGAGTTTGCACAGTTTTCATGTATATGTGATGAGCATGTCTAGTAAATTAACTGCTACACTAGTTTGCATTAGTTGGAAACTACATTTATTTACACAAATGGGAGAAAGGTGCTTTGTTCTTGATCTGCTTAGTCATCTGTTTAAAAAAATCTTAAGAGCTAATTCTAATAAGTTTTGTCTTTTTTTGCATTATGACACTTTTTACTAAGAGAGTTAAGACGCTGTAGGCTTAATAAATTAACTTTCATCATGTGTAAGATTATACAATCAATACTAATAAGTCAACAAATAAAAGTATCTATATAGAAACAGCTCAATACAAGATGGAAGATTGCTTTTTATCAAACAGGTCATAGCTAAAGGGGATAGTGAGTGCTCATATTATTAATTCAAAATTGTATTTCCTTTAAGTCCTGCATGGAAGTTTGATGTATAAAATATACAGTGTGCTGCATTTGGAATGCAGATGGTGAAACATGTACTGTATTTGATTTATTGCTAATTGCTGCTGTAATGAATGAGGGTGTACATAAATACTATAGTGGATTGACTCTGTTAGTTTCTTAAATTCAGGAAAGCAGATTGCTTACTTAGGCACCTGGTGATTCAAGAATATCCTGCAATGTGAAATGCCAGTCAGGGAAAAAAAAGGTTATTGTGAGTGGAAAAGTCCATGATATATACAAATTGAAAATACATTTTTTTCCTTTAACTTAAGTACAAAGCAGACTACCAGTATCTCTAAGAGCATTCAAGCATGAAAAGAATGATGTGTATCACATAGTAATAAAACAAGATAGATAGATAGATAGATAGATAGATAGATAGATAGATAGATAGATAGATAGATAGATAGATAGATAGATAGATAGATAGATAGATACTTTATTAATGCAGTGAATGTCCAACAGTTTTAAATCCATCGCTCTGCTAATGTAATAACGATGATAGATTCAAATAAACAGAATGGCAGTGCTCATTGTTTCCATCAAAGAAATTCTAAGCCAGTTGTGTATTGTTGTCAGTTAGGGAAAATAGTGTAAGATATAGTACAAGGATATCAACAATGTACGTCACCACATTCATTTTCTGAACCTAATTACTCTAATTTAGGGTAATGGAAAAATTGAGTCTGTCCTGGCAACATGGGGATCAACATAGAAACTAAATCTTCCAGGATGCTGCTCTATCAGACCACACAGTCTGTCATACCAGACCAGTTTAGATTTAACAATCGTTGTAATTTGAATTTACATTTAGACATAAACTACAGCACCCAAAACCCTCTCTCTGTCTTCGAAGCAGTAGATTGTACCAGCCTCTATTCTGCCCTGCAATAATTTCCAATAAACTGGGCAAACATTTTGAAAAGCTGTCAGAAGGTATGTTTTTGAAATCTTACAACACCCTTCATGTTGCCACTCATCACATAAAAGAAAGAGGTATACATATGACTAGCTATATAACCAAATATTATTACAGAAGATTATGCACTGTTGAACCAATGACAAAAAGCAAGCATATGTCTAATCATAACACTGAAAAATAAAAACTGTTCATTTCTCCCTAATAATAAAAAAAATAAGGATAAGTTAATGTTTATAAAACATTTATTATTAAAAATATACTGTGTACACCCTAAGTCTCCAAGACTAATGAAAATCAGAATTCAGCTCATCTATAACCATCAACTTCATTGATGATTCAGCATCTTCCATTCCCTGAGAAGAAATCCTTAAGATCATCTTTCACTCTCCTAGAACACATCTCTGTTATGCTCTGGCTCCACCTAAGAAGCCTGTCACTGAGTCACATCCATTAACTGCACTCATGATAATCTAGCCTTACCAGAGGCAATACTAATATAAATTACACAAAAGCTGCAAAACAAAACCTGCATAATTTGGATTAGAAGTCGTCCAAATAAAAACAACTATGTTTAAGATAATTAGAGTCATATATCAAACTCATTGGGAAGAACTACAGTTACTGTAGCTTTGAAAACAAATACATAACACACTAATTTAAAATTACAGTATAATCCATTTTGTGCATTATATTATATGATAATAAAAGTGAGAAGTCCTTATTTCAGGATATTGTGAGTCACATTGTCTTTTATTTTAATTCTAAGTCATTCTTAATATTTTTCTTTTACACATTCTGGCAGTTGTTTACAAAGACTTAGTTGCCAGAAAAAAAATACATGTGTGAAGGATCAGTTGGTTTGCAAGGTTTTTTTTATAAGTTAAAGTAACACCAAAGAGGCATATAAGAGGACAATGAAGGACTGACAATAAGACAAGATCATTTACAATTGATAGGAAGGAAATTAAGGTGGGTGCATAAAGACAATTTTCCACCTTTAATAAGGTAAGCAACATTAGGGTGTCTGATAAAGTAGGCTATTTAAAAGTCTATTACATACAGGGTTAATAGTGTAGTTCTAGTCCCTGTACCCAAAATCTATCACCCCTGACCAAAGAAATGATTCTGACACTTGGCCCAGATGTGACCCTGGGGAGGTTTACAGGTACCTTAGGCTAAACATGCAGATGAGTGTAGAGTCTGGAGTATATGTTGGTATGTAGGGTAACTAAAAGGTGAATAAAAGCCAACATTCATATTAATGAATCATATTAAACTTGCAATCAAAAAATGTAGTAGAGAAGAAAGTGGATAGGGGAAATTGAAGTAAACAAAAGGAGCAATCAAAAGTTAGACCTAAACACACACATACTAAATAATTATAGGCCTATTTCAAATTTACCCTTTCTCTCTAAAATACTAGAAAAAGTAGTCGCCAATTAGCTTCAGTCACACCTTACGCATTACAATTTATTTGAGAAATTCTAGTCTGGTTTCCGCACTGGTTATGGTACAGAAACAGCACTAATGCGGGTTGTAAACGACATTCTGATATCCTCTGATAAAGGAAACTCCATTCTAATTATGTTGTTAGACTTAAGTGCAGCATTTGACACCATTGACCATTCTATTTTACTGCACATGCTAGAAAATGACGTTGGGCTTACAGGCACTGTGCTCGCTTGGTTTAGTTCTTATTTATCAAATTGATTCCAATATGTACAGAAATGTGCTGACAGTGCTCCATCATTATACACAGAAGTGAGATATGGTGTCCCGCAGGGCTCAGTACTGGGACCTTTACTGTTTTCATTTTACATGCTTCCACTGGGATCTATCATTAGGAAACATAATGTTAATTTTCACTCGTATGCAGATGACACCCAGTTATACCTTTCATTTAGATCAAATGAAGTTTCTCCGATGTTGTCTTTAATTAGTTGTGTTAGTGAATTAAAGGAGTGGATGGATGAGAACTACTTGTCTTTAAACACAGATAAAACAGAGATGTTAATTGTTGGAGTCAATGACGCTGATCACAACAATATTTTGTCATCATTTAACTCAGTTGGAATCACCATTAATTTTACTGAATCAGCCCACAATCTAGGAGTTCTCTTTGACTCTAGCATGTCATTTAAAGTGCATATTACAAAGTTGTCCAAATCATGTTTCTTCCATCTTAAAAATGTTGGGAAATTAAGGCACTTTCAAATAAACAGGATTCTGAGAAATTAATTCATGCATTTATTTCTAGTAGGATTGACTACTGCAATGTGGTGTTCACTGGATGTTCAAACTATTCTTTATATAGCCTCCAGTTAATCCAAAATGCTGCTGCAAGAATTATTACAAGAACAAGAAAGTACAAACACATAACTGATGTTCTTAAATCCTTACACTGGCTCCCGGTTAAGTTTAGGACATATTTCAAAATCCTCCTTTTAACATATAAACCATTAAATGGCCAAGATCCAGCCATTACTTATCATTACTTACAAACCAGAGTGCACATTAAAATCTCAAGAAGGCGGTCTGCTTATGATTCCAAGAATTAATAAAATAACAGTGGGAGGTCAAGCTTTTAGTTACAGGGCCCCTAAACTGTGGAATGGTCTGCCTGCCACTATAAGAGATGCCCCATCGGTCTCAGCTTTTAAATCCTGGCTGAAGACTCACTACTTCAATTTAGCATATCCTGAATAGAGCTGCTGATTAACTGTACAGACTGCATCTCTGTTGTTAGTCATTAGCACTAAAACATAGGTAACATAATAGTTATAATTTGTTACTAACTCTCACCTATTCTGTTTCTCTTCTCGGTACTCAAATGTGGCACTTGGTGCCACGACCCACCTGCCAAGTTGTTTTGCCTGCCTAAGGTAAAGTCATCCCTGATGGAGGATTGCAGGAATCGTGGGGTAGAGGGGTCCTTTCATCGGATTGGCTGGCAAGCAATGTTTCACCTGTGGAATGGCCAAATGGGGGAGGCAGCTTGATGGCTGAGGTCTCCAGGACTCTAAACAAATCCAAATCATATTATGTGATATCATCTACTGTTAAATTCTGGTCCGTACTTGTAAAATTTTGATTTTTATACTGTATTGAGGATTTGTTCTGTTCTGTGTATTGTATTGTATTGACCCCTTTCTTTTTGACACCCACTGCATGCCCAACCTACCTGGAAAGGGGTCTCTTTTTGAACTGCCTTTCCCAAGGTTTCTTCCATTTTTCCCTACAAGGGTTTTTTTGGGAGTTTGTCCTTGTCTTCTTAGAGAGTCAAGGCTGGGTGGCTGTCAAGAGGCAGGGCCTGTTAAAGCCTGTTGCGGCACTTCTTGTGTGGTTTTGGGCTATACAAAAATAAATTGTATTGTATAAAAGATGCAAAACCTATCTATCTATAATTTTTTATATAGTAGTTTTATAGTTACTGTACAATGAATGAGTGTATGTATTTAATAAATAAGAACACTATATAGGAAAAATATATTATACGAATAAAAAATATATAGTATAATATTCTCAATTCATATTTAGTAAAGTTCAGCATCATGGAGGACAGCTACTCTGGGAGCAAGGTAGGAAACAACAATGGACAGAGCTGTTCCATCATTGAGTTCTTCATGCTTACACCCACACAGAATTAGTTTGGAATCCCAGTCAGTCAGTCAGTCAGACATTGTCCAACCCGCTATATCCTAACACAGGGTCACAGGGGTCTGCTGGAACCAATCCCAGCCAATGCAAGGTAGGAACAAATCCCGGGCAGGGCGCCAGCCCACTGCAGGGCGCACACACACACACACACACACACACACCAAGCACACACTAGGGATAATTTAGAATCGCCAATGCACCTAACCTGCATGTCTTTGGACCATGGGAGGAAACCAGAGCACCCGGAGGAAACCCATGCAGACACGGGGAGAACATGCAAACTCCACACAGGGAGGACCCGGGAAGTGAACCCAGATAACAAAGATAAACACCAGGGGCCTCATGTATAAATGGTGCGTACGCACAGAAATGTTGCGTACAAACGTTTCCACGCTGAAATCGTAATGTATAAAACCTAAACTTGGCGTAAAGCCACGCACATTTCCACGGTAACTCATACCCTGGCGTACGCAATTTCTCCGCTCGGTTTTGCAGACTGGCGGCACCCAGCGTCAAAGCAGTGCTACTGTTCCTGTGTGGTCACCCTTTCTTTCTTAGCTCTACATTCCTGATGCGGCTTTATAAATACACTGAAACTAACTGCATATTGTTTATTAGTGTAATGCATCTGATTATTATTATTATTATTGATTAATGCATCAATAAGATGCTGCAGATGTTCTATCAGACAGTTGTGGCGAGCGCCCTCTTCTATGCGGTGGTGTGCTGGGGAGGCAGCATTAAGAGGAAAGACGCCTCACGCCTGGACAAACTGGTGAGGAAGGCAGGCTCTATTGTTGGCATGGAGCTGGACAGTTTAACATCTGTGGCAGAGCGAAGGGTGCTCAGCAGGCTCCTACAATTACGGAGAATCCACTGCATCCACTAAATAGTATCATCTCCAGACAGAAGAGCAGCTTCAGCGACAGACTGCTGTCACTGTCCTGCTCCACTGACAGATTGAGGAGATCGTTCCTCCCCCAAACTATGCGACTCTTCAATTCCACCCGGGGGTGTAAACGTTAACATTTAACATTATACAAAGTTATTGTCTGTTTTTCACCTGCATTATTATCTTTCTTTAATTTAATATTATTTATTGTAACATTATGCTGCTGCTGGAGAAGGTGAATTTCCCATTGGGATTAATAAAGTATCTATCTATCTATCTATCTATCTATCTATCTATCTATCTATCTATCTATCTATCTATCTATCTATCTATCTATCTATCTATCTATCTATCTATCTATCTATCTATCTATCTATCTATCTATCTATCTATCTATCTATCTATCTATCTATCTGTTGTAATTAAGCTGCAGCAATATAATGGTCCAAGGAATAGCCATAGTATTCCAAATACCATAACTTCTTTAGCGTTGTAACTCTCACTGCATCTTCTTCTTCTTTCAGCTGCTCCCGTTAAGGGTTGCCACAGCAGATCATCTTTTTCCATATTACTCTCACTGCACCACTCGGAGTATTTATATCACTAAATCAGTCCATCAAGTGCTCCTTGTAGAACTGTTTGTACTTATAAGTACAATCACCTCACTGTAAACTTGCACTACAGTTATAATATTGCACAACCTGCTCCACTTTATAAAGCGCGTATTTACATATGATGACAATATCATTTTTATGATGAAATGCAGCAAAATATGTTGATTATGTTGAAGTATCGGGCGTGCTAATTGACAATGTTCTTGACATAGTAAATTCGTCACTAGATACGGGGGTCTTCCCAGACTGTCTTAAGACTGCGGTAGTTAAACCCCTACTTAAGAAAAATAATCTCGATCCCTCTGCTCTTGAAAATTATAGACCCATCTCTAACCTGCCTTTCTTAAGTAAAATTCTAGAGAAGGCAGTCATTATACAGTTAAATGAGCACCTCAATAAACATGCTATTCTTGATAAATTTCAGTCAGGTTTTAGAACAAATCACAGCACAGAAACTGCACTCGTTAAAGTAGTAAATGACTTGCGGGTAAATGCAGACAGAGGCCATTTATCTGTTCTCGTCTTCTTAGATCTGAGTGCCGCATTTGACACCATTGATCATAATATTCTTAAGAATCGCCTTAGTCAATGGGTGGGCCTCTCTGGCAGTGTCTTAAATTGGTTTGAATCCTACCTGGCAGGGAGAAAATTCTTTGTTAGTTGTGGTAATTATAACTCAAAGACACATGATATTCTATATGGTGTTCCACAAGGCTCTATCCTGGGTCCACTGCTCTTCTCAATCTACATGCTTCCATTAGGTCAGATTATCTCAGGGCACAACGTGAGCTACCACAGCTATGCTGATGACACACAGCTGTATTTATCAATAGCACCTGATGACCCCAAATCTTTTGATTCGCTAACACAATGTCTAACTTGTATCTCAGAATGGATGAATAGTAACTTTCTCAAATTAAATAAAGAAAAAACCGAAATCTTAGTGATTGGCAATAATGGATACAATGAGGCTATTAGAAATAAACTGGATGCATTAGGATTAAAAGTCAAATCGGAGGTAAAAAGCTTAGGGGTAACCGTTGATTGTAATCTGAATTTTAAATCGCATATTAATCAGATCACTAGGACAGCATTTTTTTCACCTAAGAAACATAGCAAAAGTTAGACCTCTTATATCATCGAAAGATGCAGAGAAATTAGTTCATGCGTTTGTTTTCAGTCGGCTAGATTACTGTAACGCACTCCTCTCAGGTCTACCCAAAAAAGACATCAATCGTTTGCAACTAGTGCAGAATGCAGCTGCTAGAATCCTTACCAGGAAAAGAAAATCCGAACACATTTCTCCAGTTTTGATGTCACTACACTGGTTACCTGTGTCATTCAGAATTGACTTTAAAATTCTGCTTATGGTTTATAAAGCTTTAAATAATCTCGCCCCTGCTTATATATCAGAATGTCTGACACCTTATATTCCAAATCATAACCTCAGATCCTCAACTGAGTGTCTCCTTAGAATTCCAAGAGCAAAACTTAAAAGAAGTGGTGAGGCGGCCTTCTGCTGTTATGCACCTAAAATCTGGAATAGCCTGCCAGTAGGAATTCGCCAGGCTAATACAGTGGAGCTCTTTAAAATACTACTGAAAACACATTACTTTAACATGGCCATCTCATAACTTCACTGTAATTTAATCCTGATACTCTGTATATCTAATTCATTATAATAACTATTCTCTTCTGTTTCCTTTTCCAGTGTCCTGTTGGTGGTGGCGTGCGCCACCACCATCTACCCAAAGCACCATGATGTTCCAACAATGATGGATGGATTAAAAGCCAGAAGTCTGCATGACCATCAGCATCAAGTGACTCCGTGAAAAACCCGAACTACAAAGAGGACTATTTCATTTATGTTAGGTAGAATGCCCAAAGGGGACTGGGCGGTCTCGTGGCCTGGAACCCCTACAGATTTTATTTTTTTCTCCAGCCTTCTGGAGTTTTTTTTTTTGTTTTTTCTGTCCACCCTGGCCATCGGACCTTACTCCTTTCTATGTTAATTAATGTTGTCTTATTTAAATTTCTTATTTTGTCTTTTATTTTTCTTCTCTTCATTATGTAAAGCACTTTGAGATACTTTTTGTATGAAAATGTGCTATATAAATAAATGTTGTTGTTGTTGTTGATTATATTATACAGATAAAACTTTCACTTCATTTAAATAATCTTTATTGTTAATAATTAAACATGTGAGGACACGGTGCCGCAGCGCTAGGTAGTTCAGGGATTGTTCCTGCATTGCGTTGTATTCTTGCTGGTGCTGACGCGACACTGGAAGGATAGACAGATATAATAATTAAACATGTACTACGAAGATATTTCAATGTTCCTTAAAAGTTTTGAAGAATCGGCGTTTTAAGCTTACAGATGGCTTCACGTCTATATAGCTGATTGTGTGGCGATTGGGTTTTTGGAGAAAGAAAAGTAAGGACAGAAATTGGAGGTTAGTACGTTTGAAAGAGACAGTACTTCTGAAATAAATTATTTCATCGAAGGTTGCGCATGGCGCAGCAAGCCTCTTGCATGAGACATGAACAAGCACTGCGCCACCATGTTCCCATGTTTAATAACATGCTTTCATTCCTATCATCATGAAAAAGATATCACGTATACATCTCAGTATTTTAATTAATCAGAGAGCTGTAATATCACGAATGTAATGGATTATGTGTCCTGTCGGAGAAAGAGAAAGCCCGTTTAAGAAGCAGGTAGTGATTCACACATGTAGAGCACATAGAAGATCAAATACAGAACAAAGCATTTAATGTGCCACTTTAGTTACAATGGGATTTGAGAAACTAGTAAATTAAACGATTTTAAGATGAAGTTTATGATGTCCTACTTTAATGGCAAAATAAACTATGTGATTAAAGTGGAAATTTCGAGATTAAAGTTGACATTTTGTGCTTTTTTCCCACTGTGTGCCTATTTTTTTGTCTGTACCCTAATAAGCTTTCATATGACACTCAGACGGTGGGCTACAACTCGCCTTTTCGCGGCGACTTTGATATGTGATTTCTTTTTTATTTTGGGCACTGTGCGACTTTGTGAACTTGAGCCTTCGAGTTTCTCCGACACTCTGTCACTCGATCAACTTCCTTTTGTTGATTATACCACTGTTTAAACCAACAAATAGTATGTTTTTCCTTTGCCTCCACTTGGTATTCGCTGAAATTCTTATATTTCTCCCCGTGCTTTTCCCATTGTCTTTTCACAGAAGGCTATTTATATTGATTTGCATATTCAAAGAGGTGTAATTCTGGGAGGAGTTGGGGCGGGACAGAAGGCGCGTGCACGTGCGTTACTTTTCACGCTGATCGGGATTTATGTAGTGGAAGAACGTGAAAGTTTGCGTATGTACAGATTCCTGCATCTGGATTTTTCTGTGCGTACGCACAATCCCGCTTTTGTGCTTACGCCATGTTATAGTGTGAGTTCTACACACGCCGTTATACATGAGGCCCCAGGTGCAGGATTTGTATCCAAGATGCTAGAGCTGTGAAACAGCAGTTCTTATCACTGTGTTACAGTACCATTCCATAAAATATATGCACTTTATGTATACTTTATATAAAATATATATAACTTAATATATACATTCATGTACACAAATATACAGTATCAATACATTGTCACACATGTGCGAGTAGGAAAGAGCTAAAGGGCCTGAGTAATAGTAATTCCATGCCAGACCAGAACTGTCTTTCTCAATCCCTTGCAGACAATTTTCAGGAAATCCCTCCCGGTTCCAGTGCATCTGATGATGTCACTTCCGGTTTTTGTGGCGCTGGTGATGAAGTCAATACCGGTCCCGACGCTAGTGACAATGCCACTCCTGGTCCCGATGATGTCACTTCCGTTTCTGGTCTCGATGATGTCACTTCCTCCACTGGCTTTTAAAGCCACCATCTTACCTCCACATTATCAGTTCTGTTTTGGACTCATTGTTGTGATAATCTCACAATTATTCCTATTTGCAGCCAAGGAATATTATACGGGTGGCTGCCCCAAACCTTTACAATGTTGTTGTGTCGTTCTTGTGAGAACAAATATATACCAATCCTTTAATAATTTCTAAACAGACTTATTTTTTATTTTTGCTTATCAATGGCAGGCCTTATTTTTTGAACAACCTTCTTATTTAGGAACATACAAAATATTTACAGTGAATTGAAATGAGACATTTATGCAACAATTGATGTTATTATTTACAGGTATCTCCACACGGTACAGTGTCATTTCAGTTTCCTGAAATTGCAGAATGAATATGTAGGATATGAATTTTTCCAAAATCCCATTCTGTTTTGGAGTCAGTTAAAAGTAATACACAGAAAGACCATCATATTAAATGTACCTGCACTTCTCATATAAATGACTACCCAATCAGTGAAAATATCTTTAAGGATTAATTGTTATTTAATATAGGCTCACCCCGTGACCCTGTGTTCGGATTCAGCGGGTTGGAAAATGGATGGATGGATATAGGCTCACAGTTTACAACAGATTGTGTATGTAAAATTCAAACATGGAGTCAGTAAATCTAAATGTTTATGGCTTTAAACCCAGCACAGTTGTGGACACCAGATTCTCCTGGTGCATAAAGTACAGCAACACTGCTAAGACTTTCAAACACCATTGTACTAATAATGGGTCTCCAACCAAAAAGCATTAAAGTCAATGTCAGACCTGAATTATGAAACAGCCCATTGATGAAGGGTGCAGATGGTGCACACTACAGTCAAATAAACAGCAACTGACTATAGCTAAGATGTTAAAACCTCATATCAAAAATGTCAATTGCATCATTCTTTGTCATGAACATAGCTCTTCAGCCAACAATCAATCTGATTTCTGCTTCTGTCAGCAAATACCGTGAAGATGTGGTGGAATTTAAAGTTCAAACACTGTAAACTGAAGGATTGGTAAAGGATTAAAGAGTCTTAAAGGCATCAAATAAGTTAAAGTTCCTATTTAGTCAAACTGATGGGAAAATCCAGATATGGCAAAAGTCTTGTGGGTCCAGGGATTCATCCTGTCCTTTGTTAATTATACATGTTGGTGCTGACAGCATAATGGCATTTTTATGACCAAAATTGTTTTTCTTGGTACAAGTAAAGCAATGTTAAAATAATAAGTTAAGCATTTAAAGATATTGAATGATATTGAAAAAATAGAAATACTTCTAAATATTTTATAAATGTAAAAATTATACTATTGTGCTTTTCTGAATATAGAATAAGAGAAGAGAAAAAAGACCAGCTAATTAAATGAGATCGATTATTATCACTGATTGTGAATCTGGTTGGAACAAAAGCCTGCAGCTGCATAAGCTCCCCAGTGCTAAGACTGAGAACCCCTACTCTAGGGTATCACCCTATACCCTGTACCAAAAAAGTACTATAAAGTGTGTTAGTTTCATGTAAGCACTCTCCCGCAATATCTGCAGCACTACCCTGTGCTGCTTGTTTCTGCAGCATGCCCTTGCTCTTTCCTGCGCATAGGCTGGCTTCTCTTTAACATGCATCTCAGCTTCATTATTTAAATTACAATTGAATTTTAAGCAGTTATTTTCAACTTTAGTTTTTCTGAAACAGGGAAAGGTATCAGATATCAAGAGACATTCTTTCCACATTTAAAAGTCTTGACATATCATAATTATGAAAATGAATGAGACCTAACGTCACTAGGATGAACCATATACCATACCATATGAAATGTAGTATAAATTCCTAAAATGTTAAGCTGACATGATTTCAGAAATCTGTTTTTGTATTTTTTTGAAGCAAACAATATGATATTTTGGTCCTTTATTGTTTGTATAATAATCTGTAATGCTTTTAAGTGGGATTAAATCTTTCTGTGACATTGATCTAAGTGATATGTTGGGAATAGACAGAACCATAACATGCTAGGATTCACCAGTATGGCCCTGCACAATCGTAACACAATGCACTACATATTGTAATTATCCTGTAAAATAGAGAGAAATTTTTTGATAATTTCTTACTAAGCATATTAGATAAGCAGATCTGTGTTTTCTGTTAAATAAAATGTTGCTAATGATTTAAAAACATTGCTGGTTATCATTGAGCTAGACAGTAGTGAAGTATTACCTATTGGTCAGACAAGCAATTAAATTTTCAGTGTACTCTGTATAAGTAATACTACTACTATTACTACTACTATTACTACTACTACTACTACTGCATGGGTTTGCTATGAAGCTAATCATCTTTCTCTATGTTTATAAAGTTTAGAATATAGACAGATTTACTATGGACAACAGAAGTACTAGGGTGTTGTACTGTGTTAGCCATTATGAATGTAGAGAAAAGCCAAGCAAAAATGATACCTTTTATTGGCTAACTAAAAAGATTACAATATGCAAGCTTTTGAGGCAACTCAGGCCCCTTCTTCAGGCAAGATGTAATCAATTACAATTACATCGTCCTCTTCCAAACCCTTCCCCACGCTGCCTGTGGCCTCCCATACATCTTGCTATTTTTGTTATACTGCAACGGTTGTTTCCTAAGCCTTTGTTATAAAATGAACGACAGTATCTTCTCTGTTGAAGGGTTTTTGTACAACGTCATCTCTATTCCAGGATCCGGCAACTGCCTGTTCCTATCAGTGAGTTATTTCTTGACACAAACGGTTGACGAAGGCAATGCACTCTCACTACGACATAGGGCATTAGATTTCATTGCATCACATTGGGACAGATTTGGAGACGTTCTTCCTGTTGTTCTTTCCAACACAAGTCCAGTTATCACAACAAGTCAAGAGTACTATCAATACATGGCATCATCTGGAGTTTATGGTGGTGAAGCTGAAATTCAAGCTCTTTCAGAAATTCTCCATGCTACCATTGTCATTTACTTCAAACACGATCCCAACATCCCGCCTTGCAATTACAATTCTGGAAATACTCTCTTCATTTACCTTCTGTACTCAGGACAACTGTACAATGGCCACTATGAAACCCTCCTACCGATTCCAATCATGTCTCTACAGCAGCATATAATGTCTGATAACACCAACATATCAGTCTTCAGTCATTCTTCTCTTCCACAAAACACTACAATTTTGTCTACTGGTACAACCTTCCTCTACAACATTTGTAGTAAACCTTTCAAAACAAAACCCAGCCTTGCCAAACACAAGAAAATTCACCGCAACGACAAATTGTTTCAGTGTCTCACTTGCACAAAACGTTTCACAACGCAGAACTATCTTCACAAACACACAAAAATTCACTCCGCTGAAAAATTACCTGACTCCCACTCCAGTAACACATTCTTCCAGTGCGATTCCTGCAACAAAACTTTTCAAACACGAACCTCACTTGCTAAACACAAGAAAAGGCATTCTTCTCAACAACTATATGAGTGCCAGAAATGCAATAAGAAGTTCACTACACAGAATTGTCTGACTAAATACAACAAAACTCATTCACAACTCTTGCAATGTGACATCTGCAATGCGACATCTGCAAAGCAACGTTTCCAAACCAACGCAGTCTCAGCAGACATACACACAATCCTCTTCCTGTTACCACAGGTACTTCTTCACCTGATTCCTGTCTTCCCGTCCAAGAGTACAACATTGGGACTCCAGACCAGCAGTGCAAACACTGTCATGCACTATACTGGCCTGCTGAGCGTAATACATCCAACAAGTACTCGAGGTGCTGCCACAACGGTAAAGTAGCTTTACCACCTTTGCAGGAGCTACCTGTGTCTTTACAACAGCTTCTTACACAGCAAACATCAGAAGCTAGAAATTATTGTGAACACATTTGAGAATACAACTCTTCTCTAGCGTTTGCTTCCATGGGTGCACAGATAACTCAACCTCCTGGCCACGGACCATACTGTTTTAAAATACATGGGCAAATTTATCACCAAATCTCTCCACTATACGCTAACACTTCTACCTCTCCAGGATATGGACAGTTGTATGTTTTTGACACAGTGCAAGCTACTGAAGTACACTTACAAAATAAAGCAAACTCTGCATGCAACGAAAATTTACTTCTCCAGCTAGATTCCATGCTCAGAACCATCAAACCCTTTGCTAAATCAAACAAACACATGCATGAAATCGCTCAGTCCAATCCAACAGCATATGTACGAATGGTTTTCAAGGAAAACCCTAGGCAGGATTTATGACGATACAATGCCCCGGCATGTCACACTGATGTTGCAGCGATTTTCATCGGAGAAGATGGCGAACCACCTGCCGAAAGGGACATTTGCATCTATCCCATAGGCAACTCCTGTAAACAGATTTCCACATTCAATATGAATTGCGATACTATGGTTTACCCACTTTTATTCCCTTACGGAGACATTGGCTGGAACAAAGATTTACAACATGTTCCAGATAAAAGAACCACCAAGCGAATAAGGCTTACTCAATGCCAGTTTTACGCATACAGATTAGCAATGAAGAATACATTTAGTATTTTGCACTCCAGCGGCAAACTATTCCAACAGTACGTCGTAGATGCGTATGTTAAAACAGAGGGCGCGCGTCTCAACTATCTCAGATTACATCAACAAGATCTGTGCATGGAATTATCAGACACACTGCAAGCAAACAATGAAAATAACAACGTACGTGTAGGCAAAATGATCATATTACCGTCCACATTTCCAGGAAGTCCAAGATACATGTAACAAAACTATCAGGATGCCATGGCCATAGTACGTAAATTCGGAAAGCCGGATTTATTTATCACTTTCACATGTAATCCTGCTTGGCCGGAAATTCTACATGCACTGTCGGATACCCAAAGACCAGAGCACCAGACCTGATACCACTCTTCAGCCACGGTCAGTTGTATGTGGCTTTTTCTAGGGTTAGATCTTTTAACTCATTATCTGTCTTATCCACCAAAATACCTATGCACACAGTTTTTCAAGAAGTATTTATTTCTTCTTGATTTCTGAATTCCTTTCTCACCGTTTTCCGTTCCTATTCTTACACTGCCGTATACGGCAGGCGTCGGCTAGTATATATATAAGTAAAAAATATAAATATATATATATATATCTTATATATAAACATCTATGCATAGAAGTGTGTCTGTCTGTCCAGCCCAGAAGAGCAAGGCTACAGCATGAAGCTGAAAGAAAGCAACCCTGTTGCCAAAGTGAAACCACCGAGAAAAGAGAGAAACTTGCTTAGCCGCTAATACAGAAGTGAGGCAAGCACATCGGCAAAACAAAACCTCCAAAAAAAGAGATACTCGCTTAGCTGCTAATACACAAGCAAGGCGATCACGTTGGCAAAACGAAACCTCCTAGGAGAGAGATGCCCAGAGTAGTTCCTTTCAATTACCCGACATCTGTACAACTTTTTTTCTGACGTTTTCAATAGTTTCTAGGACCCCGGGCTTTTTACAGCACAGGCTTACACAGCTAGTATATATATATATATATATATATATATATATATATATATATATATATATATATATATATATATATATAGTGGTGGATTGCCGGCTTCCTATTCCGGCCCTCACCCCCAGGCCGCCAGTAGGATCTCTCCCAACAGGGTCTCATGGAGTATGTAGTTTGTATACACAGCCCTGCTGGATACCTTGGGGACCACTGGGAGTCGCTTTCGGGAAGCCTGTGGACTTATGTGTGCCCTGTAACCTGGAAGTACGTCCTGGTCATGTGAGCAGGAGAGATTATGTGCTTCCAGGTTGAAGATAAGGACTGAGAAGAGAAGGAATAAGGAACTGTGGACTGTTGGGCAGGAACACCTCCGGGTCAGGGTGTATAAAGGACTCTGGGAAAGCCCAGTACACTGAGCTGAGCTGGGAGGTAGGGTGGCGAAGTGTCTGGGCGAGGAGGAAAGAGTATTATTGTGAGTTGATTTATATGAGTATTATGGAGTGGAGGGTGCTTGGTGCACGTGAGTACAAAATAAAGAAGTCTTGTACTTTCATCCGGTGTTTGGAGTGGTACCTGAGGGTTAAAGAGGTGGACACACGCCTCAACTGCTACAATATATATATATATATATATATATATATATATATATATATATATATATATATATATATATATATATATATATATATTAGTACTGGGCAGCAATTAAAATTTTGAATCGTGATTAATCGTAGACAATTACAGCAATCACACTGTTATGTGTAAAATTAAATAATGAACTCAAAAGTAGTGTATTGCGTGTATTTGGTTTGCAAACACTTTAAACAAACAAGGTTAAAATATTTCTTGTAAATCTGAACTTAAACATTAATGTAATCAAATCAAATATAAAACCAAAGCTATTTGCCACTGCAAGGGCATTAACATTTTATCTAGTTTGTTATAGAAAAACAAGTTACCCTCAGAGTCCATTGCCGCAATCACATTATAACAGGCACCTTCCGAGCAGCAGCAAGTTAACATTTTTAAATCTGTTTTCTTTTTTATCTGAACAGATACCAGCAGAAACATTTTCTTTTATTAGGGAGCAGCATAAACAGTCTATGTTTAGCAGCAACTCTTTGAGGGCTAATATTTTTTCCAAAAAACTCAGTTTTCTGAAAAGCCTACAAAGCAATGGTTTCACACATAAATCAACATAAAACGTCTGTTTGCATGGTGGGCTGGCTGCCTGGCTGTCTTTGTGAGACAGGTGCACTGGGGTGGCAGTTGCAGTGAGACGCAATATGGTTTGTACCTCCTGTCATCGTGTCTGTCCTCCCAAGCGAATGTTGCCATAGGTGCATCAGCTACACGAACATGTTCAACACCATGATCAGCTAGCGACCGATCAGCTGATGCCAGTATCTCAATTTAATTTTCGATCTGCATCTCCAGATCACTTGCATCAAAATCGAAGTCCGACAAATCAGAGTCTGATTCAGCGATAATACAAAAAAAGTCACAGATTATTTTGCCTTGAGCATTCACTTTGGTATCTCTCCACAAGCCATCTTAGAAGCTGTTTGCTCTTCGCTACTCATGCATGCACAGGGACTCGAGATCAAATCAACAAAGCTAAATTTCCTTCTAGCAAAAGCGTATTGAAAAGTGAGGTAACAAGAAGATCACTGATCTCTATCGATTGCTAGGGAGACTGAGGCTTAAAAATAATAATAATATTAACAAAAACTGCGTTAACGTGCAATAAAATAATTGTCACTGTTAATTAATTAATGCGTTAACCGAACATAATGCGTTAACTTGCCCAGCCCTAATATATATATATATATATATATATATATATATATATATATATATATATATATATATATATATATATGTACTTAGCTTGGGTAAATTAACAACAACAACCAGAATAATCAAGATAAATTAACATGAAGCAGTAAAAGAAACATAAAAATAAGAAAACAAGATATGAACACAATTAACAAACAAAAACAGAAACTAGCAAAGCAAAAAACCTTGAAAGACAAAACTGACATAACAAAAAAATGTATCTAAAAATGTAACTCTTAGATTGCAAACCTAAGTTATAAGCCATAAACGATTCCTAAAAATGCTAATAAAAAGCAAAATATTATTATGCCTAACTCATTTTTCCCTGGGAAACTTATAACACCACGCCAGAGAGCAAAGAACTTAGCCCAAGAAAGAAGAGTGTCAGAGAAATATGAATGCCACATCAAAAAGATCTAGCACACATAGGTCTTTCATATCAACAAAGCAACAGCAGTTCTAATAACTGCAACATCTGAGGTGAGAACTCCTCCCTTCTGAATCTAAAAGAATTAACAATTAGCTTCCCAAATGACAGAAAAAAATGCAAAAGACTGGAGCTAGAAAGGTTAGACAAGAAACTGACATAGAAGAATAAAAGTAAATAAAATACATTTTCTTCATGTGAAGTAACTTTGCTGAATCAACTTGAAATAATTCCATACCTATTGTTCCACTGTTTATAATATTGCCTTCATGCTCTATTAGATGCCAGATCCTCCACTCAGAGCCTACTGAAATAAGTATGCTTTCTGAATCTATAACATAATGTACATTTTATTGGTGGCAGTTGACTTCTTCACTCTGTGGATTATAGTTTTCAATGTTTCCGGCTCCTTGACTGTCCAACTGATTTATAGTCATAGCCCAGAACCTTTTTCCATCCTTTAAGTTACCTGAATCTCTGTAATCCAAAATTAGTAATGGTAGGAATAGAGGCCTACCCAAGTAACATTGGCTTCAAAACTAGTCCTGAATAGAGTACCACTTCATTGAAGGTCACATTAATAATAACTTATACCAAGACAATTTAGAGCCGTCAATTAATTAAACACATATAGTATAAGGATGTGGGAAAAAAACAGGAACACCTGGAAAAGAAGCTAAGAAGACTCAGGGAGGACATGAAAAACACAGTAACTGGGTCAGGATTTAAATCCAGTTTTCTAGACCTACCATTATACCACCTTTCAAGCAAGAATTGCAAAGGAATGAGTGGTAATATTTCAGTGAAATACTGTATAACATTTGCTACATAACCTATATTTTGAGCACACCCTTATGCCACTGAGCATTTATACACAATTTATCAGTGATGCACAATGCATTCATGCACAAGATATGATCATTCTAAAACTAATTGCCAACAAGTGAAAAGAAGTAAGTCCATGCCATTGCAATGAACATTTTTTTGGATATTTTTCTGTTATAGCCATCTTTAGAGGTCTGCCTTTGTGAAACAAGTATACTGTTATTTACCTATCCAGACAGGTATGTTAGATTTACTAACAAACAGCCAGCTTTGTCAGCATATTCAAATGAGAATGCCTTTTGCCTAAGTAACACTTTGTGAGTTTGACTGTGAGTTTGACTGTGAGTGCAAATCTTGCAACAGGCTCATTTCACTTGGTCTGGCAAATTGCTTACTAATTCTTGTAGTCCTCAATTATTTTTTCCTGCCTGTTAAGCTAGCAGTGATAGAAGCATCAGGCTTAGCAGATCAACAGTCAAATGAAATGCACCCACCAATCCAAGAATGAAAATTATCTTTTTAATAAGTAATCAGGGGTGACGCTGACTATTAGTATGTTTATGACATAACTGTTCTATATCCTTTCATAAAGCCAAGGGGGTTTGGAGAGGCCACATAAGTTGGCGTTGTCCACTTCCAGACCCCCTTTACACAGAGGTTAAACCACCCAAGACTTAATGTAATGTATAAATATAGATTTAGATTTAGGATGATCAACATCTTTGAACATGATATGAATACATGGATATAACAGAATAAACAGAGTGTGACAAATACAGGTAAGCAATGAGCTTACAATATTTTTCTGTTATGCTCAACTCCCCTGATCAGATCCAAAACAAAAATTGAATGTCAAGTTAAGTGAAGCACAATAATTATGATGCATGAGCTAATGAGAAACAATTAAACTTAAATTGAGATAACTTCATATTATGTTGTTAAAATAGTAAAGCTGTATATAGGGGAATACTAGATGTGTTTTATATCATATCCAGTTGTATACTATAATGTAAAACATGTTGAGAAAGACTTGTTGGTAACCTGTAACCTGGTAACCTGTGAGAACACAAAAACACAAAAAATGGATTGACTTAACGTAAGAGCCTATGAAGTTTTATGGTTATTTCACAGAGAAAAAAAATGTACTTTTTCCTTTCATTGTGTATTGTATGAAAAGACAAGGAGTAGTCTAAGGGTCTCTCCTTATTCAAAGCAAATACTATTTTAAAGGGCAAGTAACAGTGTAAAAAATGTACAGTAAGCCTGACAAGTTTAGATGTATATGAAATGCTCTTTAGAAATCTTGTGTAACAGAATTCACTGGGAGAAAACTTTGAGCCATATCTCTTTGTCTTCAAGATAAAGTCTTTTTCACACTAGTCACCTATCTTAAATTTTTCATTACAAACAGGAGATTCTGATTCAACTCAGTTCATGTGCAACACTTCGCATTTTAAAGTTGAAATAAAATGAGTTTTGAGACTATGCATAGTTATTTACAATAAGATTGTAAGAAGCACAGTGAGTTGCCAATGCTGTGGATTCAAGATTGCTCCGTCCTTTTCCTGTTTTCTCTGTTACTAGAATACTGATTATGCTTTTTTTCTGTATTAGTTTAGGAACAGAAGAAGCTAGGCTTTAAAGTTAATACTGAGATTTAGTAGGACTATACTCTACATAGACATCTAGCTCATGATTCTTGAAATGTAACTTCTCCTAAGAGTATTCCAATTATCATTTACTGAAGCCACTTGTGATGATGTAGCTCAAAGTGCTTTACAGGATGTAGAAAGAGAGAGAAAAAAAAGAAAAAATATAAAAATAAAATTAGGCAATACTAATTAACAAAGAATAAAGTAAGGTCTGATGGCCAGGGAAGACAAAAAAAACAAAAAAAAAAAAGTCCAGAGGGCTGGAGAAAAAAAAAAAAAAATCTGCAGGGGTTCCAAGGCCACAAGATTGTCCAGCCCCCTCTAGGCATTCTACCTAACATCAATGATCTAAAACAGTCCTCGTGGTTTTCAGGCTTCACATGGAAGAATTAGACGATGATGGTCATGTGGACCTCTGGCCTTCAATCCATCAATGTAGGGACTGCACGGTGCTTTGATCAGGTGGTGGTGGTGCAACCACAGAAAACCGGAAAAATAACAGCAGAGAAAGTAGGGGTTAGTACGGGTTTTGGTAGCCATGAAAAAAAAGATAATTAAATGCATATACAGAATATCAGAGTCACTAAAAGGAAGCTATGAGAAAGCCATGTTAAAATAATAGGTTTTTAGCAGTTTTTTAAAGTGCTATTAGCCTGGGGAATTTCTATCGGTAAGGTATTCTAGATTTTAGGTGCATAACAGCAGAAGGCTGCCTCACCACTTCTTTTAAGTTTAGCTCTTAGAATTATAAACAGACACTCATTTGAAGATCTAAGGCGACGATCTGGAATATAAGGTGAAAGGCATTCCAAGATATAGGATGGAGCAGGATTATTTAAGGCTTTGTAAACCATAAGCAGTATTTTAAAGTCAAGTCACTTATCCAAGCTGTTCTGTGTTAAAGGGTATTAAAGTATTAAATTACTTTATTGAACTTTATAAACATAGAAATATAGTGTTGAATCATTGTATGCAACTGTCCCCATGATCATTCCATTTGGCCATACATCTGCCTATTTTATGGACCCCCTAATTCCAATTCATAGCTTCAGGAGGTCAGACCTTCTTTCAGCAAGACTGTCATTAAATTAATTTACAGGTAAGATAGTTCAGAGTAGACAGTCTTTGGAATATGGATGGAAACCAGAATACTTGGAGAAAACACAAGAGAGCAGCCAAATTCCATACAGTCAGTGGTATTAATTGTATTTTAAATAATTTTAGTAAGTAAGTAATTGTGCACTGTTTTAAACTCAAGGAGCTTGTTTCAATAAAAGAGTAAAGACACATACTCATTGTGAGAGAATAAATTTAGAGTAACATAGCATTCATCTTAAAGAAACAGCATTAAAGGTTATTAAATAATAGAAACCCATTCAGTCATATCAGGAAACCAGATAAAGGTCAAGTGAACAGCAAAGATAAAGATGTAATACACAAAATGTACTGAAGAGATCAGATGTCCTATATTCAATAAGACTAGACAGTTGTTATATACACAGAAATTTCAAAGGTGGTGAGTACCCAAAGCATATAGGAATGATAATATAATAGACTTTTATTTTATATAGATCATTTAGGTGTAAAGCAACAAACCATCCAGAGTAAATGTATGCATTGATTGACACTGTTATGTAAATTCCGTTGCTTATAAAATAGACCAACACTTCTAATATTGGACCATTCCAATCATGCTTTAAAAGAATCCTCCCAGTTCAAGCATTAGCTGAAGAGTAATAAATGATGCAGATAGACAAACCTTTCTGCTGACTGATTACCGATTAAAAGGTTTTATCAGACTTGTCTTGTTAGAAGATAAGTTTCTTTCTTTAATTAAGATGCTGATTTCTACCACACCATCATTGCATTCCTTACTGCTGGGATTGTTTTTATAAGTGTTGCTTTCAATTGTAGAAAAAATGTATCCTTCTGGATTTTGTATGAGCAAACATTTGCTAAAAATAAAGATACAATTTAAAAATTATGTTCTGAGATTAAAAAAAAATTATGTACAGAATAGGTGACATGAGACTAAGAAATGATTGTAAAATAAGAAAATAATCCTGATTTACAGGCCCACAATGGAACTACCAAGTATTATGATAATGGGGCTAAATGCAACATATCCTGTGAGACATTAAATGAGAAGCATTCATGCAACTGCAGTGAGGGGCAGAAATGGCTATCAGAAGACAGCCAAATTTAGCTAGTCTCATTGGTTGTCCCATTCATGTTTTTTTTGGAGATAAGTTAGGCCATGGATAGTTGCTAAATAGGATTATGGGGTTATTATTCACAAAGTATATGTGCATTCCTAAAAAAGTCATGCATGTGTGTTTAAGTAGACCAAATATGGAAAATGACAGAAGGCATTACTACCTGCCTCCGAGGCTCACATAATGGATTCTTGAGTGTCACCAAGTTTCTTCACACATTTAAGCCAAACCCAACAAGCAAAGAGGCAATAAAATTTCATAGGTGATGTCATTGCATAGCTTGAGAGCCACTTTTTTCAGTATGATATAACCCATTGTGTCTTCATGTGGAAAATCCAGTGTGCATGTTTATGTTTCTATGCTGGCATTTTATTATTATCAATTTCTGCAGAGATATGCAAGTAAGAATTTCATTTTTTCATTGTGCTATGTATACTATGTTCTATGTGTACACAACAAAAAACAATCATTCACATGGGAGTTGACCGACAAATCAATGAAGCTGAACAGAAGCCAGGTCACAACAGTGCGATCTTTTTAAGCCTGACAGCTTTCTAAACAACAATGGCAATGGTCATTAATCAAGGATAGTTTCATAATAGATACTAGAGTTGTCCTACCTGTTCAAGGTGTTGACTCATAGCTGGAGTCAAAAGAAAGGGCAGCCTCCATAACAATCACTCCAACTACAGTCCAATATCTTCTTAAATAGGAGTTCTCCTGATTTTTATATGCAGTAACACAAAGTAAGCATACAAAAAAATTACAAAGAGAGTGAGCGTGTATAATAAACAAGGATTGTCAAGCTTCATACCAGCACCACTAAATGCTGTACCTTTTAAAATAATTCTCATTAATCATCCAGATAATCTTTACTTGCTAACTGATGTCAGAGATATTATTATCTTGTGGCACTCAATAATTAGGAGTCAAAATTTAAAATATTCATAGTATGCGTACAAGAACCTTTAGATTTAATAAAACCATAAGCATTTAGATTAAATAAAAATAACATAAATATGCATTCATAATTTATTACTCTTTAAAAAAGGGGTCCTTTTTTCTACATATCTCCAACCATTTATTTGGAATAAGAGAAAATATTTTCTGTAACTTATATAATGTTATTATGAAAAGACTAAAGGCTCTCTCTGCATTATTGTGTGAATAATTTAAGCAAATGAGCAGCAGTTCCTTCCAGATATTTTTTTCTTAATGTCATATGTGTTCTCTTCGCTCCAGGTCCCTTCTATACAGTACACAAAAGATTATTACAATAGCTGCAAAAGACTCAGATTCTTTGTCTGAGTGGGTGATTATACATCCTGATGTGGCCATTGTACTTCAAAAAATAATCCTCTTCAGGCTGCCTCTCCAATGAGATCATCTCCAGTGCAGAAACCCTCTTCACAATCACCAGCGCCTTCTGCTGAAATTCAGCACCACTTTGTGACACAGTCTCCAGCAAGATTAATAGCTGAAAAACAGCAATAGAGCTTTTTTATCATCTTTGCGTATAAATCTTTCACACGAAGCACAGCATTTTCCTTTGAGTTTCATTGGTTTCAGTATTAGTTTCTTGGAAAATTCCTTTTCTTGTGAATGTTCAGGAAATATTTTAAAAACATTCCTCTTTTTAACCATTAGCATTTCTTATGACTGCTTATTTTCATTGACCCTCAACCTTTAGTTCTCTGAACAGAAACTGAGGATCTGAAACTCCAAAGAAACCAAAGGATTTCATAGACAAGATCAAAATATTTTTGTCATAGAATGATAAAAAACTTTAGATTAGCCCAAGTAGCATATGTAACACGTATTAAGATGTTTGTTATCCAATATTGTTTTACTCATATACCGATAAAATAAATAAAAACTGAATATATATAAAATCAGTGAAAAATTTGCAAATCATAATTTTGCAAACAACAGATTTTTAATTGAGCAACATTTTGTCGCAAAAAAACAAATTTCTTTGCTTATGCATTAGCCACCAGTTAGTTTGCTTCATCATGGCACATCTTCATACTCACCCTTCTGAAATTATTATAGAGTGAAAGCCTGGAAACTTAAAAACAAATCTGGAGTTATTGACAAAAGCATACATTATTACAGTTTTTCTCTATTGCTTGGAAACATTTATTGAAAAATAAGCTCCATTTCCTAAAACTCTAAATAGAATTTCATAACTGTACACTCAACTCCTCAAACTTCCAGCTCAAAACCAAACTCTCTACTCAAAACCATGTAATCTTATATCAAAACCAAACTTTGCTCTTCAGACATCTCACAAAAGCCCTCAAAAACACATATGCTACAACATGGCCTTACACCATGCTGAGATCAATTCAAAACACTACTGTAAAAACTTGTTACTGCAATGAGTAATGCTATTTATAAACTCCCCCCACAAACTATGTCTTAACGTAATAAACACTATATACACAACAAAGGCAGATATTGTCTAAAAAAGTATCCTTTAATGTGCAACACAATACAAAAAGAATTGAAAAGAAAAGAAATACTATTCATCCACAGCATCCCTTCTCTGGTTAGGGCCAGGCTAGAGAATTCCATTGACATAGCATGCAATATGAGTCCTGTTTATACAGTGGGGGAAAAAAATCCTTGCATGCCTTATACATCATTGGAAAGCCTCAACTGTGATGTCCAAACAAGCTTCCTCCATGGCCTGGAAGATCTGAACACAAATGTAGGGGTCTCAGTCATAGACCCTTTCACCACCATGCTGAAAAAAAAATCCTCTATAGGGGTTTAGGAAAGGAGAATATGTTGGCAGAAAGATGCTGCTGAATCTGGGGTTGTTGGTGAACCAGTCATGAACCATATCAGCCAGGTGGAATCTGACTTTGTTCCAAAATACAACATAGCATAACTGCTCTGGTTGTGCTGGCTCCCTCTGGTCAAGGTGAGGAAAGCCAGTAGAAGCATGGTGTAGTATGGACCAAAGATGACATGTCAGTGGAGGACCCTTCGGAGGACGATGGCAACACACATTGTCACATTCTCCTCTGACTGGCCAGGGATATTCACAGTGGCCCGTTGACTAATTGTGTTCCTCTCTCCCCTCCTCCTTTTAGTGAGGTTAAAGCCTGTGTCATCAACAAAGATGAACTTACAAGGAGTATGTCTTGCTTCTATTTTGAAGGTTCTCTGCAAAAGATGACTACAGTAAATAACTACTCTGAAACACATTGCTAGTGAACACAAAAAATGAGGCCATAAATACAGTTTGTTCTACTCCATTTAGAGCTGTACAGTACATACCGTAACTACGCTCAAATACTTCACATTGTATGAAAAAATCATGCCTGCACATATTCCAGGCATTGTTTTTTACTGCAACTCTATCAGAGTTCCTTTTGAAAGGAACACGATCATTGTGAACCTGTTTTTTTTTCGAAGAATGCAGTCAATTGTGGAAATGCTGACAGCGTCAATCCCCTGGAAGATTTCTTGGTTCTCAATAGCCAACTGTTGTATCTCCCATTTTTGGCTATAACCATATTGATAATCGCCATGTCTTGTTCTTCAGAATATAGTTTTCTGCCTCCACCAGGTAGTTGCCTCTCAGTTCTGGAAACAAAATACTGCAAGTACTAACTGTAAAACCATACATTTTACTATAGGAACACACAATAACTATGTGAAACAGTGCAGTAATTAAATGCATTTCAGACAACATAGAGTCCAACAGCGCAAACAACTACAGTACATGTACTGTAAGTCTTGTACATAGCAGTGTACAGTACTCCACAGTTACAGTAGAGAGCAGTATGTAAATAACCTGCCTATTTTCCTCTCTGAAGGTTTGTACTATAGAAGCTACTGTGAAGAGGCTCAGGTTTGGTTGCACTCTTTGACCAGCTTCAGCAATTGACATCCCATGTACAAGGACATGGTCAACAAGAGTGGCACGAATCGCATTTGAAACCATTTGTCTCCTTGCTCTTGCTCTTATTCTTCCTCACTCTTTTGTGCCTCCCTTCCTGTGTCCTCTTCCTCTTTCTTCCTGTGGCGGTTGATCCATTGTTCCTAAGACTATGACTGGTGTGTGAACAATTTTGACTTGTATTTTTTGCATCTGGAGAATTGTGTGCTAAATGAATTCCAGCTGTGTTAACCTGAGTTAATGATATTGAAGCCTGTGCTTTCTAAATGAGCACATAGTGAAACCAATGATACATCAAGGTATTTGTGTGTGAAATTAATCTGAATCATATTGTGGTATAGCAGGTCCATGGCTCAAAGATTGGCCATTTTAATAAATACATAATGAACGTGCCTGTGCTGGGGAGTGGGAGCAGGTGTGAGCAATCTGCCAGGAAGACATCCCATCTCCAGGTTGGTGTGAGGCAATCAGTCATCTGTGCGTTGCCTTGCCGGCACATGTGGGCAGTCTGATTGCCTTATTATCAACCCGGTGAAGCAATAAATAAGAAGGGAAAAAACCAAGAGAAGAAAAAGAAGGAAAAAAAAGAGACAACAAGAGACTAGAGATTAAAAGACGCGAGAAGAAGCAGGAACGAGAAAAGAGAGAGAAAACAAGGTGCTGAACAGAGGGTAAGCAGGTGGGCGGAAATAGAGCCCCAAGGAGGAGTGAGTGGCCATCACTCAGGAGGGGGTTGTGGGTCGCTCCTGTTGAGTGTATTTGGGAGCAGGAGTGACCGTCATTCTCAGGGGTACTTTCACCATGTGGAGCCATTGCCAGTGGTGGAAGTACAGAGCACCCGCACCGGGTGGGGACTGGATTGGCAGCAGTTCAGGAGGAGCAGGGTTCGGTGGTTGCCAGCGGATGTTGTGGGATTGGCAGCGGGGGACACGGGCTGGAAGAGATGAGTGTCTGAATCTGCTGGTTGATATCTGTCTGGGCTACAAGGTCCAGATAAGATAAGCTGGAGAGGCATCAGTTTTAAAGAAAGGCATCAGGGCTTGCAGATTTTTAATGAGTTTCCTGCACTGCATTGTTTTAACCTCGTTTTAGCAGATTTATCTCTTTATTGATTTTAATGTCCATATGAACTTTTTTTTTTTTTTTTTTTTACAGATTATTTATTTATTGAACTTTTTTCAGCACTGCATCTGCAACCTGTGGATTTTTTTTATAATAAAAGCACTAGCACTTTTCACCATCCCCTTATGTGGTGTGTTTTGTCCTCATCTGCCACGCTCATCCTGGTCATGACTATCGACAGTGTCAGGTTCAAGAGGCTCCCATTATAGAAGAGGAAGCAAGGAGCTGAACTGCACCGACACACACGTGTCAAAATAGGGGAATAGTGTTTATAAGTTCGGGAAAATAGTTTTTATTTTGGTAGATGGTAGTATGGCTTGGGATTTTTAGTTAATAACTTTGGTAATAGTGTGTAAGCAATTGAGAAACTGTAATTGAAACCTATTTATCTAATGTGTATGTTTTGTGAGAAGCTGGAACTTATTCTAGCACAATAAAGCAAAAAGAAGGAAATGATCCTGGACAGTCCATCACAAGACACATTCATCCAGAAGCCCTACATTGTAGTCCCAAATGAACTTAAAGGAATCCTCTACTCAAAAAAAAAAAATTTTTAAATCTGTTTCTCATTCTGTTTTTGTAGTGATCCCTAAAAAAAATGTTACATTTCATGAAGAACAGAACTAACAAAATTAACATGAAATGAACTTCAATGGGGAACCAGGCTGAACAACAGCAAACAATAATAATTTAATTTAAAGCTTGCATGTTACTCTTTTGAAGTAGTAGTCATAATAATTATAAACCACATTAATTATGTATAGTATAGTTTAGAACTTTGTCCATTGAATAAAAATTGGAAATTTAACGATATTAATTTGAGAGTCTGCTTTTGGTATTGAGTATTTGATGATGATGAAGTATCTTTTAATACTCTCCTTTGGTGTGTGCACTGTATGACAATATGTTAATAGATCTTCGTTTTGTGTGATTTTTTTTTTTAATGACGTTATTTGGCTGACGTTCTATAATCAATGGTGCTGGTATCCAGATACATTGTGAAACAAAGTGCCTTTCCCTCACTCTCTAATGGTGTTCCTTCCATGACAGTTCAGTTATCTTTTTTCTGACATGTCCCCTTATGATATATTCACACTGTCTGTTCTGCCTTGTACCACTAACTTCTGGTCAGAGGCAACATCATTTGCGCTCATTTTCCCTAAATATGTGATCTGAAGCTATCCAAGCCAGGATCTTTCTCAGGATCACCAGTGACTACATGCCAAAGCTAGTGGATTTTTGCGGAGGAGTGGATCTTGTAAATTCTGCTGCTTAAGTACTTGATCATCTTTCTTTCTCTCTCACCCACTCACTCACAGATGCACACACACACACACACACTCCCTGCATGGCTTCACAGGATGGCTCTGCATCTTTCTTCGATGGGCACATAGCCCCCCCAAAAAATTAGAGTGCTAAAAAGTCCACCGAAAATCAAGGAAACAAAGTAAAATAAAAGTAAACAGAAGTCCTAATAACAAGTTTCAAGTTTTAACCCTGACAAATCTAATACATTCATAATTTTTTTTCTTTTATTGTAGGAAGGTAAAAGTATGTGTGCTAGTATCACAGGTCACAATTGCACTCTCCATCCAACTCTAGACTGAAAGAGCCACTGGCTCAAGGCAGCTTTAAATGTTCTTCTGATTATAGTTTTGGTTAAATCTAGAATTGTTTTCAGGATCAGGATGTTTCCATACAATCTACAGTATGTGCCACCATACCATATGCCCTTTGTCAGCCCCAGTACCAGTGAGTCATCCATAGCCGTTAAAAGACTAGACCACAGAGGCAGTTTTTTGTTGGTCACATGTAAAAAGGCTATACAGTTCAATTCTTTCCATTCAGTATCTTTATGCTGGTATCTATTAAAAGTGGGTAAAGGGTATGTTTATCAGGAGGAAGAAAGAATGTATTGCACTTGAAAGAATATTTCTTCTTAGCAGCAGAGACTAAGCAAAACAAATGATGATAACATAGTTGGGACAGCAAAAACTTTAACAGGCTGTCAATCTGGCGTCTAGTGCAAGTACAAGGCAAGAAAGTAAGCTGAGGATAAGCAGAAGTCAAGTTCCTAAAATTCCAAAACATTTGATTACGATTTGATATTTCAACAAGCCTTTCTTATTTAAAGTTCAAACAAATAACAAAACCAGCCTTCCTTTGTATATAACATGGTGGCAATTAACATTGCACACCAACACCCACTCCTAGCAATATCAGTTGGGTTTCTAAACATAACTGTGACAGAATATATGAGGTAATGATGATCAAGAATGAGAAGTTAGCCTGCAGGGAAAACTATTGAAAAGAATGGATACAATTAAATATCTAGGATCAGTGGTAGCTAAAGATGGAAAATTAGATAACCCATACAGTGCACTGTGGGGGACAATTGATAGAAGGTGTCAGGAGTATTGTCTGATTGAAGATTTAAGAAGGTTAAAGGTAAGGTTTTTAAGACATGGTAAAACCAACAATGATGCATGGAGCTGAGACCAGGGCAGTAAATGGAGCACAGAAGAAGAAATAGCTAGATGTGGCAGAAATGAGAATGTTGAGATGGATGTGTGTAATTACAAAACAGGACAGAATAAAAGGTGAGACAATCAGAGGTTCAACAAAAGTGGAAGAAAGTAAGAAAGTGCAGGAAAGTAAGTTGAAGTCATAAGTACATGTGATGAGGAGAGACAATGAATATGTAGGCAAAAGAGTGAAGGGAATGGAAGTACAGGGGAAGAGTAAGCAAGGGAGGCCAATAGCAGAGGTGGATAGTTAAAGTAAAAGATCTGAAGGAAAAGGGCTTGACTGGCGAGGAGGTTCAAGACAGAGCTGTTTGGAGAAGAAGAACACAGAAGTGAGAATCAATAGAGAAACAAGAAGAAGACGAGGTGTGACAAATAAAATACTTCTGATGCCTCTAGTACAAAACCAAAAGTAAAAACAAAAATACAAAAATATGAATAATATAACAATAAAACCAAAGAAAAATAATATATTTTGAAGAATCCTAAATTCTAAAACTAAACACCACTGAAAACAGTGAACAGTGATTTTGAATTGTGTGAATGTGTGAAGAAAAAACACATACAGATGATATCATTGTCTTTGTCCCTTTGGGGTCTGTGCTTAGACCACTTCTCTTTGTAATTAATATTACTGTTAGATTCAGATCACACCAAAATTGTAGGTACGACTGAGAGGTACAGTATTCTTTAAGGTGGATTTACACTTCAAGAACTCAATTCAGTAGAAATTGGTAGTTTCGGTTATCAAGAATATAAAATACCTTAATTTTCAAAACTGTTTAATCCAACTATAGCATCAAGTTCAAGGAAGTGCCATTTCACACACAGGACACACTCACAAAGTATCATTATACACACTCCAGAAAAGGGCAATAAAGGTTTCAAGGAACTTAACTTGCACATCTTAGGGAAGTGGGATTTCAACTATCTTGAGAAGAAGAGCTAAACTATACATAAGCAGTGACTGGGCCAGGAATCCAACAAAGCCTTTGTAGGTGTGAGGCAACTGCACTTACTGCTACATCCCAGTGCCTATTTTGCAAAAATACTATGTGCAGTGAGATGTTAGAGTCTATGAAGCAGAAACATTCTTATGGTCAAGCAAATACACTAAAACAATGAAAAAAGTTGAATACAGGTCATGAGATATTATGTTCAAACTCTATTGCTTTTAGGGAGACTATAATTGAAAGTACTATTTTGGTTACTGTGATTCAAGAAATACATAACAGTACTAGCTGTACAGAAAGGAACAGCAAAATGTTTTTCTGGACTAAATGACTTGTCCTTCTCTCAAAGTCTGGGGACCTAAATGTTTAAAATTAAATTGGAGGACTTAATCCAGGTATTCAAAATTCTCAGAATTACCAATAAAGCTAATTAAGCAGAATTTGTTTAGCTAAACTGTGAATCACTTACTCAAGGTTACTGGCTAAAAGTCTACTCACCATGGAAACCTAGAAACCTTCTTTGTACAAAGGGTCTTGGAATCTGGAAAAAGCTATCAAGTCACAAAGTTGAAATAGAATCCCAGTAGATGTTTAAAAAATGGCTTAAAGAGATATTGTGACAATATAATTATAGCTGCATTTGTCAAGGATTTCCAAATAGTTTAAAAGACTTCAAATGCAGCTACCAGAAAGGCATTCCAGCACTAGTATGATTCGCCACACATAAAAAATTCCACAGTCCAAGTGTCTTCATGTTAAACATTTTAGTAAAATGTAAAGTAAACAATTCATACAAAAATAAGAAAAAAAGGCTGATAATACATGCAAAAAAAAAGGAAAAAAGGGAAACTTCTTGTTTATGGTAATTATATAGGTTACATTTCTTAAGGTTTATATCTGTTATATTATTCATCACACAAGTGTAAAGAAAATTATATGCCAACAGTTTATGTTTCTTTCTAGCTGTCTAACTTCAATCTAAGAGATATTCTATTGTCATACTGTGCTATCTTTAACAACATTCCATTACCTTCAATTTATATCTGTATTGAACTATTTTCCTTTATCTACATTAAGGCTACATTATGTTCAGGTTCAAAACTAAGCAACCTAAGGTAAATGTACCTTTAACATTATCTTAAACAATTTGGGTCTTACAATAATTTTAGCTAAGTAACAGTGGTAGTTTGTAATATGGGGCACTGGGCATCACCATCACCACCAAATATTTTAAAAACTCTACTTAAATTAATTAGCTTATACAAAATAATCATGATGGAGTCACACATATCAACATCCATTAAAAACTTGTTCCAACTTGTATGTACAATATTTAATTTCTGTGTGAATAATAAAAAAAAATGTGTGTGAATAAAAAAAAAAAATTCTTTGTGAATGCCCATATTTCCAGAGTAAAGGACACTGGCAAAATGAGAGTTTATGCAAGTCCCTGACAGTTTGGCAAGCAGATGACCTGAGGCTCCCTTTTATTTGGTTGTTTTCATATTTTTCCAGGGATGCATTTTTGTGCATCCCAAACACTCCCACATTTATTGGCAGCTAATTACAGTAGTATTGTTTTCGATTTTTTTTAATCTAAAGTGATTGGACAATTCGTCAACGCATTCTTTCATATTCACATCCATGGTTCATAGTTAACACCCATCATTAACGTAACTACAGATGAGCGAGCACAACATTAAGGAGATGGCAACTTCAAGGGGAACTTCATAAATCAAAGAAACTTTGGTTATTTCTTTAAAGAAACACCCCTTCTTCACTTGAAGAGAAAATGAAGTCGAGCTTACACACAGACTTTTTCTCACTCTTGTTATGACAAACAAAGTTGGCTAACTAGATATGGTGTAAGTAATGCCTTTTTTTGCTTTCCCTGTTTGCTGTTTCAAAGTGTCTGTACCAAAGTGTTGTAGACAGCGATGGGGGAAAGAAACCTAAAACATCTTTCTGCAAGTGCAAGCCGCATGAAAGTAGCCACAATCATCTAGCCTAATGTTTTTCAACCAGTGTGCCACAGCATAGTGGCGTGCTGTGAGAGCTACCTAGGTGTGCCGTGCCATGGAAATAATAGTGTAGCTCACTTGGGTTTGAACCTGTGATGAACAAGCTCCGCAGATGATCGAGATTTGTCTGAGGAGGATAGGACTACCTGGAGAAGCTGGCATAAAACCAGCTCTGTGATCATCATGTTAGAGCGTTTTGGTTGTGTCTCCTTGCTGCTAGAGTTCATCTGCCGTGGGTGTGTGGTCGCCAGTGTGCCTCACTGGGCTGGTGGATAGTGGGCATATGAATTGCCTCTGAGGCAGAGAATGGTGGGCAAATGGGTGAAACAGCTTGGAGATGCTACCAAAGTGCTCACTAAGTGTCGTGTCTGTGAACACTGATTGCAGAGCTCCATTTTTTTTACTGGCTTCTCCAGTAGTCCTGACCCTTCAGGCTGTTGAGTAAATGGATGAAATATACTGTACATGTGCTCATGGTTAGCAAGACTGTGGTGTGTCTTAGGACAATTTGCTTACAAAAAGTGTGCCACTACAGGAAAAAGGTTGAAAAATACTGCTCTAGACAATAGCTTGAGGCTACATTTTTTTGGCAGGCTTAGTGAAATGACACAGTTTAGGCAGAAAGTAATTGAGAAATGTTGAGGCCTGAAGGAAATTAGGGCCAAATAAGCCAATAAGCACTTTGAGCTACATTATTTGTATGAAAATGTGCTATATAAATAAATGTTGTTGTTGTTGTTGTAAATTTAGAAATATAGGTATCCTGACTATAAAGACCAAATAAGATTTAGGTTGGATTGTGGGTAAGTACAAGACAGGTTGGGGGTTAAGTTATGTTTTAAGATGTGGGTGTCTGTGAATCTTACAATGTGAATTTGGGCCCAGTTGCAGTAAGGCTGGAAAACATGCATAAAACTGAGCAGACTGGGAGCAAGTGTAGAATAAAATTAGTGTGGGGATGATTCTATGGGTGTGCTACATGATAAACTGGAATACATGATTTGAGAAAAATCATAGGACTAGTGATTGTATGATATGGATTTATGGAATACAGTGCGAAGGGCCAAGAACCGGGCACTCTATTAGCAGAGGTAGAATAAGATTTGGATTGGACTTATGCTATGGATGTGTTACACGACACATCCATATTATTGGAAGAATACAGAGGTGGGGGTGCAGACATTATGGTGTAGGTTTTGGCAGAATAGGAAACTGGGAAAGTTGGCAGAGGATTGAGCAATTTAGAGACAGGTGTAGTATAAAATTTGGGTGGCAGGTTCAACTGTTCCTTTCCACATTTATAGGGAAAGTTATGGGAAGAATAAGGGGACTGTGGATATCATGGACTGAAGTTTTTGTGCACAGTAGAAATGGGAAAGTTGCCATCAGATTGGGCAGCATGGTGGAAACACATTTTAACCTGGATTTGTCCTATGGGTCTGGTACTGGACAAGCCAAGATGTGCATTGACACTATAATGAGGACCAGATAGATAGATATATAGATAGATATGAAAGGTACTGTATGATAAATAGGCATGAAACACACTATATAATAGATAGACAGATAGATAGATATAAAAACTACAAACTGGCCCAATACGCTGGATGACTTTATTTGCTTCATAAAGCTTTGTAATGTGAATTTACTATATTTTAATGGTGACTTCATCAAAATATTTTACAATGACATTTGTTGTTCAATTTTAATGTTGGTGCTTATTTGCATTATTAGATATATGACTAAATTGACAGTATATATACTATGAGTGAGATCGTGAAATAGCTTTATAGCAAAAAGCTCAAAATATGCTATAGTATTGCTGTGCCAGGAATAATATATTTTTGAACTAGTAGAGTGAAAGAGGTGGACCAATAATTTGCCCTTCCCTAAAGTCCCATTTTAACACAACTGAACATTTAGTGATTAAAATAATATTCATTATACAATTCCGAGTAAGCACTGTGGTATCAATAGACTGAGCTGTTCTGACCATGCCTCTCTATCCCAAGCAACTTCCTCCAGCTCTTCAATAAATCAGATCTATCCAGCAGCTCTGCTCCTTGGTCTTCTATCAGTAGATTGTCCCATTTAAACGTCCCATGGAAGACACACAAGGTACATGCTGGCTAAAAGGCCCAATCCACTGATCTGAGAAGTAGTGGCTCCTCCTGTATTTTGGAGCTCATGATCCTTTTGCAGACTATAAGTGCAGCAACTCTGTGCAAGAGCCTGGACAACTGTCATTTAATCATTACTCAGATCTTGAGACCATAGGTTAGGATGGAAATGTAAATTGACCAGTAGATTGACAGCTTCATCTAGTGACTTAGCTCCTGATTCATGGTCAAGTGAAATGACCTTAAAACTGCTACTGCTGTACAGATTTATTGTTCAATCTTGTGACCACCTTTCCCCTCATTTGTGAACAAGACCTCAAGGCACTTGAAGTCCTCAATGTGGGGCAGCAAGTCATCCCTTACCTGTGGGATGCAGGACCCATTTCTCCAGAATAGAAGAATGACCTTAGTTTTCAGTGTGCATTGGAAGTCACATTCCGAAGAGGTCAACATTGTTTATGCAAACAGTAGAGATCCGACCCGTTAGGCACTCACTTGATATTGTCCAAATATTGGCTAGTTTGATAACCTGCCCATTAATTTCATGAACAGGAGAGGAGAGAAGATACAATGTTGGAGGAGTCCAATGCCTACAGAGAACAGACCTGACAGTCTCAAATATGCCAACACAGCTCCCACTCCACAAAATACTATGATGTATTATACATGGTCATAAGCTTTTTCCAGGCTGTTTTTGGCAAGGGTGGAGAAACGTTGAATAACTTTTTACTTTAATGGATGCACACACCTCAAAGAAGGCTATGTCTGAAGCGTTGGTTGAGGTTGGGTCTATCTCTGAGGCTGATGTCTTAGCTATGTTTCATATGCTCTACAGTGGCAAGACCTAAAGGGCCAATGAAGCATGTTGATATTGTGAGGGTATTTTTTCTAACATGCCAACTTTATGTTGCTTAGGAGGTGGGGTCAGAGCTGCTGGATTGCCAGACTGGAAGAGTAGCTGCCATTTTTTACAAAAGAGGATAACAGGAGTGTGTTTGAATTACTGAGGGATCACACTCCTAAGCTCCTTCCTTGAAAAGATTATGTTGAGGTACTGGAACCAGAAGCCATCTGATTGTTATTGAACTTCAGATCCATTAGGGGCAATACAAATTGAGTTCTGGCCAGGAATCAGTGGCCAATGATATTTAAAGGTCATGTGAATTTACTAATACTGTCTACTTATACTTTGTGAATCTGGAAAAACCTTAATGACTTCTGATGAAACTGTAATAAACAATGCTTATGCTGAAAAAATGTGTCCAGGACTAGCTAGTACAACAGGTCCAGAAGATATTCTCAAACCACTTCATATGTTTAGTTAAGGGAATTGAGAGATTGGAGGTTGGATTGTATCAGATTTAAATTTATTTATATTTCCATTTACAGTACTTGCTTGTCTGTTGCCTGCTGATGAGAGGGGGAGTGCATAGTTTAAAAGTCTACTCTTAATTGCATTTTGTCCTTTATTTTTTAAATTTCTATTTGAAACTTGGGGAATGAAAGAAAACATTTTGAAAAGTGTGTGTGACCTTGCATGGTCTGCATGTAAGCATAATTGCAGCCGCACCAACAATCACAGGTCTGCTTCACATTTTCTGAAAGGAAATAGATGACTGCATATTCACTGATAGATAGATAGTGCTTGCATTAAAAGCAATTAAGGTATTACATACAGTTTTTAGAGGGTCTGAGAATGTTATATAGTATTATAATATTTTTAAATTGTATAACTTGTTCTAAAAATATCTAATTTCCTTACTGAAGAAGATATTCATTTTGAAATTCTGGAAATCTGTAAACCCTTTAAAGTTCAGAATACTTTTTCAGTTCTTTTTTGGTTATGGAAATAATGGGAGGTTTTGCCCGTTGGCCTATTTTTTGTTATAAACATATCTGAAGGACTACATCACAGGTGTACAGTATATGTTTGGAAAATAATTAAAATCACAATTAACTTTTTTTCCAGAGTGTTTTGCACAGATGATTGGAAACATATGCAGAATATGTGTAATATTTTAAAAAGTGTCACTAAATTAAAAAATGAACCCGAATTATAGCCTAATTATATACAGTATATCTGGGGATGTCCCAAATTAAACATATTTCCTGAGCTGTACAATGGAACAGTACAAAAAAATCTGGCGTATGTGTACTACATTGTGTAATCAAGTTTTCCCAAATATTCAAGTAGATTGGTGTTGAGGTTACAGTGCTCTGTCATAACCATATTTAATATGTGAATTAGAAGTTCAATTTCATGCTTTATTAGTATATATGATAAACTATCAATTTTATTTTTAATATTTGAAAAATTGAAGGATTTCAAACTCTTCTGAACTAAACCATCAGACAAGTTCACATTAAGTGGTGAACAAGACTGCAGAATGGTCAACTGCTTGAACCACTGTTTTAATAAGAGTACATAAAAATCAAGAATACTTAACAAATTATCCAAAATCCAAGTGTATTTGAAACCTGTTGTAAAGGTAACTAAACTAAATTACACTACACCTGTTCTATTCAGATAGGGTGGACTTCTATGCTATTGCTACTTTCAGATGTATTTCAACTTCAGGTTCAACTTCGGTTGCATTAAAACACATGGATGTGTAGGTGAAAATCATGTAAACATTTATTAAAATTGGCTGATTTTTCCTCACATTCAGTAAGAACAATGTGAACTTCATCCTGGTCATAGAACACTGAACCTGCTTCTTGGAGAGCTAATGGGAGTATGTCCAACCAGTTTTCATATTATTTGGGAAAATACATATGAGCACGCTTTTCGGGTACTGCTTCAGGAGTATGGGGTGCTAGGCCTGCTGTTGCAGGCTATTCGGTCCCTGTACAACCAAAGTGAGAGCTTGGTTTGCTTTACCAGTAGTAAATTACACTCGATCCCAATGGATGTGGGACTCTGCCACTTCAGTGACCTCAGGATTGCATCTGTGCTTTTTGCAGATGATGTGGTCCTCCTGGCTTCATTGGACAGTGACTTCAGACATGCAGTTGTGCAGTGTGCAAATGAGTGGAAAGTGGTCGGGATAAGGATCATCACCTCCAAGTCTGATGTCTTGGTTCTCTGCTGGAAAAGGGTACAGTGATCACTTGAGGTTGGGGATGAGGTGCTGCCTCAACTGGATGAGTTTAAATATCTTGGTGTCTTGTTCACAAGAGATGGAAGAAGGGAGTGGGAGATTAATGGGAATACTGGTGCAGTATCTGTAGTTATGTGGACGTTGTACAGATTAAATGTGGGGAAGAAAGAATTGAGCCAAAATGAAGCTCTCAGTTTATCAGTCAATCTACATGTTCACATTCCTGTCCTCACCGATGGCCACAAGCTTTGGGTAGTGACAAATAGTACTAGATTGCACATACACGTGGCAGAAATGAGCTTCTTTCGCAGGGTGTCTGTTTTCAGCCTTAGAGACAGGACAAGGAGCATAGACATTTGGGTGGGGAGAGGCTCAAAGCAGAGCCTCTGCTTCTCTGCATTGAAAGAAGCCAGTTAAGGTGGGATACCTTCCTAGGAAGGTGTTTTGGGCATATACAAATAGGAGGAGAACTTGGGACAGACCTAAGACACGCTGGAGAGATTGGCAGTAGAAAATGGACTGGATGGATGGATGATTTTTATACAGCACAACTCTCATTTACAGACTAAGAGTTATATAAGCATGTAAAAATATCAAACAGTTAAGGCACAAACAACAAGAATCTGATAGTTTCTTCAAAAGAGGCAGATAATTTTATTGTCATGCCCGTGAAGTAGAAGAAGAAGAAAAGAGTTCCAGGAATTGATATGCCATGTGTTATTACTAGATGCTCTAACACTGTTACAACCATGTACACCTGAGTATCAGAAAGTGATGGTGAACTTGGTTGGAAACATTTAATGTTCTTTCAAAACCCTAAAGAGTAAGTGATCCAGCAGACCTAACTTACAGAAAGAGATCAAAGAATCTTTACAAGCACTATACAACAATCAACCACAATATTAAAGACACTGACAGGTGAAGTGAATACTATTGATTATCTTGTTACAATGACACTTGTCAATGGGGTGGAATATATCAGGCAGAAAATGAACAATTAGTTAATGAAGGGGAAGCAGGAAAATGGGCACGCGTAAAGATCTGAGTGACTTTGACAAGAGTCAAATTGTAAAGGATAGGTGGCTGGTTCAGAGCTTCTGCAAAATGGAGCGTGAGGTGTTCCTAGAATGCAGTAGTTAGTACCTACCAAAAATGGTCCAAAGAAAGACAAGTGGGGAATAGCAACAGGGTCCTGGATGCCCAAGGCTCACTGATGTGCATGGGGAGCCAAACGTGGCCCATCTGATCTGATCCACAGAAGAGCTAGTGTAGCACATATTGCTGCAAAACTTAATGTTGGCCATGAGAGGAAGGTGACAGTATGCACAGTGCATTAGAACTTGCCGTTTATGGGGCTGAGTAGCCGTTGACCAGCCAGAGTGCCCATGCTGACCCCTGTCCACTACCGAAAGTGCCTGCAATGAGCATATAAGCATTAGAACTGGACCATGGAGCAATAGAAGAAGGTAGCCCTGGCAACAGTTTTCCCTGATAACAGTGGCCACTTCAACAGGATAATGCACCCTGTCACAGTGCAAAAATTGTTTAAGGATGGTTTGAAGAACATAACAAAGAGGTCAAGGTGTTGACTTGGCCTCCATGTTCCTCAGATGTCAATCCGATCAAGCATGTGGGATGTAAGATATACTGGAAAAACAAGTTCATTCTATGGAGGAAATACATTGCAACTCACAGGACTTAAAGGATCTGCTGGTAACATCTTGGTGCCATGCACTACAGGACACCTTCAGAGGTCTTGATGGATCATAGCAGTTTTGGCAAAATGAGGAAGACCTTTACAATATTAGGTAAGAATTTTTAATGCTGTGGCTGATCAGTGTATACAGTATTTCATATAGTTATTATCAACAGAATCACTTTTCATTTTGGAAATACAAGAGGCAGAAGACCCACACACTGTGGCTTCACTCCATGACTGGAGTTTCTTTTTAAGGTCAAACTTTCTTAGACAGTAGAAATGTAAGAGAGTAAGAGAGTTTCACTAATAAAATGAGGAAAACACAACTTTAGGTACTTTTAAAAGATAAAGTTGATAACATGTACTAGAGACAAATCAGAAGAAAAGATGTAGAGGCACCTTATTAGCAGTACAAAAAAGGTATGTTTATGATGAAAATCACAATAAGAAAATCTCAGGCTAGTAGTCAGAGCACAATCCAAAGTAAGCAAATACATAATAGTGTAGAGCAAAAAACATGTCAGAAGTTCAGAAAAACATAAATGATGCAAAGTCAAAGAGAAATATGAAATCACTTGAGTTTACTCAACAAAGGAGTAACAAGTTACACTATTAGCCTAAAAAATAATAACTGTGCTCCCATAATTAGCGATTTAAGAGAACTGTATAGAAGTGGCATGGGCAAACATGTGAATTAACATAACAATCAGGGCATGTTCACTTGTTAGGCCAAGAGGAAAATTGTCCTGACACAAAGATTGTAATGAGATTATGGTGCCCATTCACAGAACATCCTGAAGAACTATGTTTCTGTTGTGATTTTTATTCGTCATTGGCCTTATCTTACAAGATTAAAACAACAAATATTTCTTGTATTTCTCACTTTTATTTAGCCCCTTCTTATAGTTCATGTCCATGGAAAATATTGAAATAGCCATCAATCAGCTATTTCACAAAGGATCTCTGCTAAAATTCCACTAGTCCAATTATGGCTTATCTGAAACCATTATAAACCTTTTAATTGTAAAGGTCTTTCTTAATCCTGATATTTTAACATCATGTCTATTTTCTGAATTTTTGATTTGTAACACATCTTTCTTTTCTTTTGTTCATTTCTGCCCCGCTAAACTCTGGACTTATTGCTGTTTTAATACAATATCCAAAGCTTGTTGCTATGTGGTTTGCAAATTTATAAGGATGCATCATATTTGGTGGGAGTAATTTTGGTCAGATATTGTACTTCCAACATTTTTGTACAGAATCTTTGACAATGGCTTGAATTTTTAATACTGTATCTAAGTGTTTCCTATCATTTTCAACAACTATTACTTATTGCTCTTTCTTATTTTTTTTTTTCAAATCCTTTCAGAGTTTTAGTTATCGGATGTTTTTTTAGTACAAAAGTTAATTACTATCTATCTAGAATCAATGTCAAATTCGAAAAAAAAAGTCAAAGACAGAAATTTCCTTTCTAAATGAAGGTGTCTAAACTGAGGGAAACAGTTGATAACAATAAAACACACTGTTGAATATGGCAAGAAAAGAAAGCATGAAAATATTTGAAAATGACCCTAGATCTTACAGATTAGTGTTATTGGTAGTCTATCAGTCTAATATCCATAATGCGGAAAAAGTCCTGTAATGGACAACAGCAAAATTAGGGATGTGGTCCAGCCCATTGGCAAAGAAAAGCACCGTCAAATTGTTTGGAATAACAGTCTTTAACTGACCTGACATCTTTCTGTCACAAAATCACTCTGAACTGGGGTCAAAGCACTGTGTCATGTTAATGCTGTATCCTGCACCACAATCAAGACCTATAATTATTAATTGTTAGTTAAAACATAAGTATTGTTAATACTGTCACTTTTAAAAGCCATTTCATATATATATATATGTATATATATATATATATATATATATATATATATATATATATATATATATATATCTTTACTGTTGAGAATTTGTAGTTCCTATTTTAGAAGCTATTACATGAAAAAGCAACAACTGAGTAATATCAAACACAATGTCTTTGCTATACGTAAATCATCATCTTTTTTGTCATTTTAGAATACAAGGTTATAAAGATTATAGATTAAACTGTTCAGTACTGTATACTAAAACTCCAGTAGTGCTCAGTATTTTATATTTCAATACTGAAGTGAATCTTTTTCCATTAAATAGTGGCATATCAGATGATGTAATCTTTACCTTAAAGTAATTCAAGATTATAGCAATTTGCTGAACAAAATAAGTATTTCATTTCTATGGAACCCATGTTAAAAGTACTTAACAACCACTTGCTTGTTTGCATTAGTGAAAGAGAAACAGAGATGAATTTCTGCAGATGACTAGAAACTACCATCTAGATGAACAGAAAATGAGAAAGATTCCATTTTAGATAGATGTAATGCAATTTCTCAGGTTATACAATTCTGGTATTATTTCCTCACTAAAATTCCATTTAATTTTTTGCATTGCAAACAAACAAAATTGCAAAGATTTCATTACGGTTTATCTTGGAACAGTCTATCTTAAACAACGTTATACTATGAAAGGTTTTTAGACATGGTCTCACTGGCTTCTTCCTGGCAGTCATCAACACTCACATACTGCAGTAGCAGCTTCAGCTAACACAAATACTTTTATTTCTTTTTTTAACCTTTCTTCTAATCCAGGCAGGCTGTGCTTGACTAACATTGAAGTAACCTTGATGTGAAACAGGCGCATATAAAGTCTTGCAGGATGTGACTACATCCCACCACTTCCATTCAGGTGAACTAGTTGAAATTTTTTCAACTTGTACAGTGGTTCGGTTATCTCACTTGCCTTTTCCCCCTCTCTATAGTCTACTCATCTACTAATTTATGTGCCTTGCTCTAGATTCATTTGAGCAATATGTACTCCCTAATTAAGCACATTTGTAAGAGACCAGAAGAGGATGTCAGGGCTTTGTAACCACATGACCAATTTAAATTGCACAGGAAACTCTTCTTCCTTTCCACGATTTTCCATGTCAGTTCATGAGTATTTATATCAATGGTGGCCCATAAATCCATTTACAAACAAGATTCACTTGTATGATATCATCATTCATAAAAAATCAAAACACATCTACCTTCTTCTTCTTCTTCTTTTTCCTTCCACTGCTCCTGTTAGGGGTCCCCACAGAGGATCATCTTCTTCCATATCTTTCTGTCCTCTGCATCTTGCTCTGTTACACCCATCACCTGCATGTCCTCTCTCACCACATCCATAAACCTTCTCTTAGGCCTTCCTCTTTTCCTCTTGCCTGGCAGCTCTATCCTTAGCATCCTTCTCCTCATATACTCAGCATCTCTCTTCTGCACATGTCCAAACTATCGCAATCTCGCCTCTCTGACTTTGTCTCCCAACCGCCCAACATGATCTGACCCTCTAATGTACTAATTCCTAATCCTATCCATCCTCGTCACACCCAGTGCAAATCTATCATGCTGTAAAAGTCCTTACAATGGGAACCTTGTAGACCAGTGGTTCCCAAACTCGGTCCTGGGGACCCACTGTGCCTGCGGGTTTTTGTTCCAACCAGATACATAATCGGTGATAATAATTGATAACAACTGATCTCATTTAATTAGCTGGTCTTTTTCACTCTTGTCTTATTCTGCATTCAAAAAACACAACAGTATGGTGTTTACATTTATAAGACATTTAGAAATATTTCTATTTTTTTTCTAAAGCTGTAAATGCTTACGTAACTCTCTTTTGTTGTTTTCCTTTTATTTTCCCCTTTTCCTGTGTAGTTTGCTCCCTTCATTTAACCCTAATAGTGACAATTAACACCCAGCATAGCAGACACCCAGGATGATGAAAGCTGCAATGACTTCAGTGTCAGACCCGCTAATTAGTAAATAATCAATTAAATAACCAGAACACCCGGAAAAGCAGAATGAAGTTTAGGTTGAAAATACAGTTAAGGACTTACAAAAAAATACATATTCCCTATATAACTTCTTATTACATTTTAATAAAAATCTACCAAACTTAGTTTGTATTTCTACATTGACTCCAAAACACATAAACTGGGAAATAATGACTCACTTAATTAGGCTAAGAGTCCAATAAAAAACGGAAGTTGGTTGGAACAAAAACCTGCAGCCACACTGGGTCTCCAGGACCGAGTTTGGGAACCACTGTTGTAGACCATTATATATTTATGATGAGACACGCTTGGAAGTAAAAGCTTCCTAAAGTCGCCATGATCTCACCCAGTCTGGTTATCTACTTTTTTGGACAACACCAGCATTCAGTCAAAAACATGCTTTGAGAGGCCATGGATTTGCTGGAGAAAAGAAAGGTTAAGCATAGAAAAATGGCCACCTTGCCAAAAACTCTTTGTGAAAACCACACATAAGCTTAAGTACAAAAACATCAATTTATTTCTTGTATTGCCAAATATCACAAAAGGAATGCCTTTAACCAGCCCTTTTGTGATCTCCCTCAAGCTTTGACTCTGTGAGAAGATGAAGAAGAAAAAAATATGTACGAAAAACTTGAACAGGCAATTCAGAGAGATATCCACTTTCAGATAGGTTGGGTGTTCAAAGGGTGTCAAAAAATAAATACAACACACAAAATAGAATATGATTAATCCTCTTCACAGGGCTAGATGGCCAATCTATCATTGTCACCTCAGAGAAATGAGAAATTTTATGAACTGTTTTGTCTTAGTGCTCTTAAGTACATGAGCAACATTTCAGAATTATGCACTTACAAGTACTGCGTCACTCATGTTATTGTAATTAATACATTAGAAATAGTTCTGGATTAATATCAAGACATTACATTCTAAATATTCTTTGTTGTTGCTACAAATGGTTAAAAAATCAGAACTATGGGATGTTGCACAAAGTGTTTCAAATGTTCACTGCAAGCTATTAAATGCATATCTGATTGGGAAATTTGCAGTTGCTGATTTTTTACTCCTCGTTAGGCAGAGGGCATTTGTAGACTTTATTTTATTCTGTTTCATTGAGCAGCTCATTAATGGGTGAAGAAACCGATGTCTCATGAAGACTGTTTCCTCACTTCTGAAACTTCATTTTCTTTTGCTCTAATGCAATGCTCCAGTGTATAACATTATTCATTCTTATCTGACATACACATAATGGAACCCTGCTTTTCATGCTTAGTTCTCAACAGTAATCTCATGACTACCACTTAATGAATACATAGTAAATTCCATTTCAGTTAGCCTCTCTGAATTTTCTGATCCATCTGACACAGAACTGGAAGATTTCCTAATTATTGTCAGCATTTTTATGTGTACCGAACGTGATCTGGATTCAATAAAAAAAAAAACTACCTATGTGCCTGTAGCAAAGTAGTGTAGATGATTAGGAGTCATAACTATGGAAGAATCGTATCCAGAGGTTTAGGGGGGAACCTGCCTTGGGACATGAAAGGTACAAGGGTATGAATACAAAAATACATTACAAAAAGCATGATGAACAAACTTGTCATTGGGACAGTCTTTCCACTTTAGATGGAATTTTTAATGAACTGAAAAATATTAAATGACTCCTCTAGACAACTCCTAGATAAGGGTCTCTCAAATTAGGTGCTTCGGGTAATCCATCCTCTAGTCAGCAGCTTTTGCTTCTTTTTTCTTTTATTATGTCCTTAATAGAAGCTTCTTAGCAGGCTTTCTATACCAGTTTTAATGCTATGTTTAAACTGGCAACTGGATTACTGATGTTTACTCTCACATAATGTCTTCTGGATATAAGAAGAAAAGTACATGAACATTAGAATAAAAAACAAAATTCACAGTGAGTAGGTTGAGCCTATACCCCTACTCTCATTGCACTACACAGGAAAATAATTATACATTTATTACATTTATTCACTAAATAAAACCACTAATTAATAATAATACAAAGTACAATCTCATTTTAGTGCTACATGTTTATTTTATATACAGTACAGTATTGCAACAAGTTGCCCAGCTGGCAAGAAGATGGAAGGGTTAGATTGAACTGAGGAATTATTTACACTAAAGGTCAAATCGTATGGGTTAAAATTTTAATTGGAAATCCCACACTAATGCTGGATGGTCCAAGTATCCGTGTTGATAAACTGCTGAGGTAGAAGTAATTAATTAATTATGAGGCCAACAAAGTGAAAAATGGTCATGGGGGACTGGCAGAACACCAGGATAACTACAGTACACTTTTTAACAAATCCTTCTTCAGTATCCAATTTTAAAAGGTGGTAAAGTTAAAACCTGCTTATCTTCCAATAATAAGATTCCTTCAAAAATGTACTTTGTCAAGTAACAGCAACACATAAGTAAATCAAAATTATAAACCAGGCAACTGGTTAAAAGTGGAAGAGCAGTATGTATTAACAATGATGGTGTTTTTGGCATGTAAATTCTGGTGAGACAATACCAGACATTTGCTATATGTGTGCAGAATTCTCTTACATAAACATGAACTTACTTAAGTAATAAAATTTGTTGCTGTTTTGCTAATGACTAATGAAAAATGTATTGGTGATGAATGGCAGCCCCTGAAGTTTAGAATTGAATGGCTTTAAGGTGAAAAAGGAGAAACCAAAATAACATGGAAAGAATACAAAGACTACATACACTTCACAACTAGAGATACACACTGCCCATCCTGTAGTAGCATTAACTACCTTGTGGCCAGGTGTTTGCTGATCAACACGAGGCCTGCAACAATTGAAAAAATGATTTTCTACATATAAATACCTGTTCTTTCCACACCTGAACTCTTGCACTTCTTTGAAACTGGAACACAATATTGTTAAAAATATTTTCCAATGGAAGAAGCACTTAGTGGCTTTTTCACTCTCTTCAGTGTAATCCTCTTCAGTAGTGGTTGAAAATCAAAATACAGAGTTATGACTTTTGAATGATGCATTTCTAATATTGATCTCCCTTCTTTTTTTTCGGATTACTGTGGCTACTTTTAAGTGGGCAAATGTTACTGGACTTTTTGTACCTCTTCACTGGCATGTGCTACATGGCAACAACTGGAAAAAGCTTGAACTGAACATTAAAATACACAATTAAAGGCAGTCCTCATTTTAATATAGTAGATGACCTTCAAGCCCCATCAGTAAACTGGAAAGGTCAGGCTGCGTATGTGCACACATACCCAAAGTCACAGAGAGTGCTTAAGTACCATTTGGTCTAGCCCCTCAGCTGGAAACAGGCTTGCTGCACAGCACAAGCACAAGCACAATTTCATAGACTAAAAGATCCAAAATTTTTCTATATAAATACTTCGACAATATGACAGAAAGCTGGAAAAAAGCTGCTTAAGCAAACAAAGCTGAGGGTTGTTATAAACATTTTAATAATGAGTTAAATTACTGAGGAAGCTTATAACTTATTTTGCACAACATCTGGAGTGGTTGTGTCCCACTGTCCCTTAATGCAGAAATGTCACTGATTAACAAACACATACACACTCGAAATAACCTCCCCAAAGCAAATACTGAAATCCATATTCATATATTTATATTGTGACCACCAGGTGGCGTTTCAGCACTCCAAACCCCAGGCACAACTGTACAGAAACACGTCTCAGGTTCAAACACAAGGTTTATTAACAACAATACCTTAAAAAAGGCTTCTCACAACTTTTATAAACACAATTGTTCATTTTTCTCTTTTCTCTCTCTCTCGTTAATTTCTCCACTCTTCCTGGCGATCCTCCACTCCTGACTCCAACTTGCCTGAGTGAGACGGAATGGCTTCTTTTATGAAAGACCTGGGAGTACTTATGATGCCGCGGCATTGCCTGCTGTAAGTAGGAATCACAGATCTCTGCAGCATCCCCTGGCAGCATCCATGGAACCCAACAGGGTTGATCCATGGCACTGCAGTTCCCAGCATGCACTGCAGGTGTCTGTATAGGTACCAAAGCCCTGAGATACTGCTATCTAATGTATTGGGGGAGACTGTAGCCACAACCAGTTATCTCACACTGTATTTTCATTGTATTAGCCTCCCAGCAGGATAGAAATCCTTGCTCCATCCCAGCAGCTCTGCGTATTGTTGGCATCTTATGCCACTGGCAAAGACAGGAATTGTTCTGTTCTTTCTTCATCCTGGCCTCCTAGCCAGGTAATGGACAAGTACCCGACCCGGAAGGGATGCCAGCCCATTTGTGCTGTCTATCACTATATATATAAGTATATATATTTACAGTGATCCCTCGCTATATCGCGCTTCGCCTTTCGTGGCTTCACTCCATCGCGGATTTTATATGTAAGCATATTTAAATATATATCGCAGATTTTTTGCTGGTTCGCGGATTTCTGCGGACAATGGGTCTTTTAATTTCTGGTACATGCTTCCTCAGTTGGTTTGCCCAGTTGATTTCATACAAGGGACGCTATTGGAGGATGGCTGAGAAGCTACCCAAATTACTTTTCTCTCTCTCTCTCTCTCTCTCTCCCTGCTCCTGACGGAGGGGGTGTGAGCTGCCGCCTTCAACAGCTTTGTGCTGCGGTGCTTCGCATACTTAAAAGCCAAACAGCCCTATTGATTTGTTTGCTTCACTCCTTTGAAGAGGAAGATATGTTTGCATTCTTTTAATTATGAGATGGAACTGTCATTTCTGTCTTGTCATGGAGCACAGTTTAAACTTTTGAAAAGAGACAAATGTTTGTTTGCAGTGTTTGAATAACGTTCCTGTCTCTCTACAACCTCCTGTGTTTCTGCACAAATCTGTGACCCAAGCATGACAATATAAAAATAACCATATAAACATATGGTTTCTACTTCGCGGATTTTCTTATTTCGCGGGTGGCTCTGGAACGCAACCCCCGCGATGGAGGAGGGATTACTGTATATATATATATATATTTATTTATATATATATATATATATATATATATATATATATATATATATATATATATATATATATATATATATATATATATAGTGATGAAATAAGATTCACAAACAAATATAAAGTGTTGGGGATTTGCCCCGTATATTGCTTGGATGCAAAGGTGGTCAAAAAAGATTTCAAAAATCATACATTCGACAACCTGCATAGGTCTGTCATTCGTTTTTATATGGTATGCAAGAAAATGGCTGAAGGAAATGATGTGGCAGGAAGTTTGGGCGGAAGTGACGTCATCTGGAAGTGACATCATCCAGGCTGGATGGAAGTGACATCATCGGCGAGGGACCGGAAGTGATGTCATTCAGGCTGGACGGAAGTGTCGTCATCAGCGAGGGACTGGAAGTGATGTCATTCAGGCTGAACAGAAGTGACATCATCGGCGAGTGACCGGAAGTGACGTCATTCGGACTGGACGGAGGTGGCGTCATCAAAATGGGACAGAAAGTGGATTTTGCTGGGAGACCATTTTCTATGGTAGAAGATGTTGATGTTGTGCATGAATTATTTTTCTTCTCTGGTTCTAGAAAAGTAGGGAAAGAGGCATTAGTACCACAAAACGACCCCTCATCTAATAATAAATCGCTCACCTCTGGGCTTGTTGATTGCCTCCTAAGCGCACGTGTGTGACAATATATATAATCTATTATATAAAAAAATCTTGGGTCAAGATGTGATCATCTCAGAGAGACACTTTGACATCATGCAAGACTTGATCATCTCGGAAAGACACTTTGATGTCATGCAAGACTAGACATTACAACATTAGGAAGCAAGACCCATGAGACGGTGACTTTTGCACGTCACGCCCTACTTACAATACAGTACTTACAAGTAATTTAAAACTAGTTCATGGAAATCTTACCTCGCATTTTTGGAATGCTTTTGGCAGACACACTTCATGTGCTCCCAGCTCTTAAAAATGTTATACGTTCTAGATGGCACGTGAACGACTAAGTGAAGAAGAAAGAGCAGTGCGTTGGAAAGAGACACAAAAGCATTGGAGAGAAAAGAAGGCAAAATAAGGATGCACTAGAGAACAATAATAATCTATGTGCAAATTCAGAAAATAAGGAAAGTAATAATCAGCCCGGATGTCCCGCGAGAGACACTTTGACGTCCCACGTGAGACACTTTAATGTCCCACAAGACAAAGCAGTGAGACCAAAATTCAGCTGCTGTACAGGCTTTTAAATGATCAATGCACAGTGCGACAAGCAGAATACGCAGCTCGGCAGCAGGAGCAGAAAGACAGCAGCTGATCCGTCCGCATCTCCTTAGCTTGCATTCAGCCTCACCCCCTCCACTTCACAATGCGAGTGGCATAGACGTGAAGTGGTAGGTGCTTAGCGTGCCCCAAATTTAAGCAAGCAAAGAGAGGACAGCTGCTGTACAGGCTTTCAAATGATTGACGTGCAGCGCAAGAAGCAGAACATGCAGCACAGCAGGAGGAGCAGTAAGCAAGCAGGTGCTCCGTACGCATCTCCAAAGCGTGTGTTCAGCAACCCCCTTCACAACATGTGTGGCAGAGACGCAAAGTGGCTGGCGCATGGTGTGCCCCATGGTGGGGGGCGCAAAGTGGCTGGAGCATGGTGTGCCCCATGGTGGGGGGGAGGAGGTGGGCTCGCGAAGCGAGCAGGGGGCAGAGACCCCTAGTATATATATATATATATATATATATATATATATAAGCCTCTGAATATTTAAATAACAAATAATTCTCAATACCAAAAATGTATCAATTTTAATTAAAATCATTCATTTGGACTGGAAATGAGCATAAATATATTATTATTGTACAGAAAAAACAAACAGTCTTATTGATAAGGATAACCACTTATTTTTCCTTCCAGCTGGAATCACTAACTGTACCTAAAGTGCATTTCTCATTGTAATTGCTTAGTACTGCCCAGCTGCTATGGAATAATTCATTGTACACCACCATCTGTCACAGACATTAGCATTGGTCACTGTATCAAACCCATATCGTGAGCCAGAGTGGTAGGTGCAGAAAGAGTTGCTGTGCCTACAAGCCTGTAAACATTTTCGGTTACTTTACTATTTTATGATTAAACTGTTGTTCTTAATGTTTAATTAGAAACATTTTACTCTTCAGATCATTGTTGCTGCACTGCTCTTCCCCAATCAAAGCTGATGATAGATAGATAGATAGATAGATAGATAGATAGATAGATAGATAGATAGATAGATAGATAGATAGATAGATAGATAGATAGATAGATAGATAGATAGATAGATAGATAGATAGATAGATAGATAGATAGATAGATAGATAGATAGATAGAACTTTATTTGTCCCCAGGAGAAAATTTGCCAAATTTGAAGCCAGCAAACAGGCTGTGTATTGGATCTTTTTTCATTTAATTTACTATATTTATAAATTTCATTGGCATATTATTTCTGAAATTTGTCATCTCAATTTTAAAAGACCATTATTAAATCCAGTTACAAGCTGCCTGATGATCCACTGTGGCAACCGCAACGGGAGCAGCTGAAAGAAGAAGAAGAAGTTATTACTCTAAAACAGTTTAACAACATGAGTTAGAAAAACTATTAGGCACAAGTTAAAAAAGTAAGTTCTCCTTCCGGACATGACAACCTAACACAAATATTCACAAAGGACAGTTATGGCAAGAAAACTAGAACAGTAGAAATGTAAATCAAACTTAAAGGTTCTCCACTCATACCAGGTAATAGACCATAGATACTACTGTAACAATTTTCCAGGATGTTGAATTCTGTGAGCAGAAATTATGGGCACATACATCTTTAAAGGGTGGCATGTTGGTATAGTACTGTATAACTGCCTCCTCATGCATCCATTATTCCAGGGTTGAAATTATGGACCTGTTTGTGTGGAATATGCCTGTTTTCCCCATTATACAATGTTTTTTCCTACTCACACTTCGATTTTCCTCCCACACCCACACAAATGTTAACTGGAAATTCCAGACTGGTCCAGTGTGGACTGATGCTCTGTCAAGGGCTCAATGTTGCTAAAATCAGCTCAGGCCACCCATTACCTTACATTGTATTATGTGGGTTTGAGAATGTTATTTTATTTTCTTTGAGAATGTTTCCTCTTCAAAGAACGTACAAAGAAAATCAATCAGCTTAGATGTAGTTCTGCATGGTTTTCTTTATCTGTTTTTTGTTGTTGCATACTATATGAATAAAGTAAAGAATAAATTAATCTTGTAAAATTCTACTATTTTAGTTCCTTTAAACAAGTGTGTTTGGTTCTGTGAAAGAATGGTTTAAAAATCTATTGGCTCCCAATAAAAGATAAAGCATTAAGGTAATTACCATTGGGTTAAATTTGCCTCACAAACACAAAAATTCAAGAATCTTAACTCTCCCAAAATGCATTCTGAAATATGATCCGAAGATTTATCAGTGCTGAAATGCCACACAAAAAAATTCTTTGAACTCAGACAAAAATGCAGAGTTGTATTGAGCGGGGTGATAGATCACTGCAAGGGAGTAAGAAACGTAGTGGCAATATTTTGAAAACACTGCAAGGATGGAAGAGAAAGAGAAACAGATGAAAAGGTTATGGCCTACTGCATCTCAATTTCACATTGTCTATCAACAAATAGAAAGAAAGAAAGAAAGAAAGAAAGAAAGAAAGAAAGAAAGAAAGAAAGAAAGAAAGAAAGATGGATGCCATTTTTCCCTCCACTCCCCCAATATTCCAGACTTTAGCCATCCTGTATAATCCAATCAAGTAGCAGAGGTCCCATCTGTTCCAAAATAATTCCCAATTTTCTATAAGCCTTCGTGTTGTGACCCTTTAAATCTTTTAATAAAAATGTAGATTAAAGGTTAATTTCTCTAACTTGAGTGAGTCAGAGAATGAAAAGGATCAAATGGGAGTCGAATCGAACAATCAAAAAACCTTGAAAAGAAATTACCAGAGAAACTACTTTTCTCAAGCTAAACAAAAAAGTCTTTCCTTTGAAAGAAAGTAAAGATAATGACAAAACATGTGGTGTGTCCTTAAATATCATGGTTAACAAAACCATGTGACCACATAACCATAATCACACTTGCATGCACCCACTCAAGACATGACTTTTGACATTTGATGATGTCACCAAAATGTGACTAAATAGCAAGAATTAATGTACAGAGCAACACGTTAAAATTTTCAGTTGTATGGTAGGTGATATGTTGCCCTTTTTTGTGCGCATCAAGATTTGAACCGTGAGATTTCGTAAAGTTTACTTAGACTGTTTGATAGCATAGACAACGTTTCAAAAATAATCGCTGTTGCACCCATGTGTTTTTCAAGTAACACTCTTAAAACTTTAGCTGATAGTATTTATAGATTTTATGTTCTCAGATGTATATAAAAATGTGTCCATCTCAGCTCTGCCCTGGGGCTAATCCATAAGGTTTCCCATTGAACACAATTTAGGACACTCACTTCTCTAATAAATTAGTTCCCAGTAATCACAACTCTCTCTCTCTTTAGGTATGTTTAGCACTCAAAAGTGAGTAAAAGTGATGGTGCCCATAAATCCTCGACATGGAAGCGTCCAGGATGCATCCATATTAGATGCCTGAACCACTTCAAAAGTTGGTCTCGATGCAGAGGGTCAGTGGGTCTACTCTGAGCCTCTCACGGATGTCTTGTGCTTCTCACCCTATCCCTAAGGGAGAGCCCAGCCACCCTGAGAAAGCTTATTTCACCCGCTTGTCCCCGCAATCTAATTCTTTCGGTCACCATAGTTGAGGATGGGGATGTAGAATGACTTGTAAATCGAGAGCTTTGCCTTCATACTCAGCTCATTCTTCACCACTACAGATCGGTATACTGACTGTATAACTGTACTTGCTGCCTCCATCTGCCTGTCAATCTCACCATCTGTTTTTCCCTCACTCATGAAGAAGTGAAAAACTCCTCCATTTGAGGCAGTAAATCACCTCCCACACGGAGTGGACAGTTTCCCTTTTTTTCTACTGAGGACCATGGCTTCAGATTTGGAGGTCATTTCACACTCTGTCACAAACTGTCCAAATGCATGCTGGAGTTCACAGGCTGATGAAGACAACAGGGCCACATTATCAATAATAGGCAGTGATGCAATTCTAAGGCCACTGAACTGGACCCCTCCTACCCCTGGTTGTGGCTTGATATCCTACCCATGAAAATCACAAACAGGATAGGAGATAAAGCACAGTCCTGGTAGAGTGCAGCACCTACTGGTAAATGTACTGACGTTTTTCTGAGTATGGAGACACAACTCTTATTGTGATTAAACAGGGGCCAACTCTCCACATTTGTCAATGTATTCTTTAAAACTGACATATGTTGGATACCATAGGTTATTTGGATGGGTTCTGATAAAAAAAAAGCTGCCAATGTTTATATTTTTAAAAATCTTGAGCATATATTCTTATTCACTGGCAAAGGAAAATTTAGAACACGGATCAATATAAGAGAATGCCAGAAAAAGTGTTAATAAAGAAATCAAAGTGGGGTAAAAGTAATGTGAGATAGTAACCATTGTGTCACTTACACAATATATAAATTGAGCTATTTTATAAACCCACTTAGTCCACTGCAGTTTCATGAGAAACTGGGTGATGTGCCATTTCATCACAGAGGACACTACCACTTAACTTTACACATTTGTCTTTTGTGTTGGGAGAAGAAACAGAAATTAAGCACATGCTAGACATGGGAAATAAGTATAAACACCACACAGGCAGTATTCAGGCCAAGATATGAATTTAATTCACATGAGCTGTGAGGTGACAGAGCTAACTACTTAGCCACTATGGCACAACAAGTTACACAGTGAGAGCCAAATAAGATTACAAAAATGACAAGAGAAATCAGAAATAGTTAATGGAAAATAGTAATACATGTATTATCAAAATAAGAACATGAGTAGCTTAGCCCCAAGAAACAATACCTGGACAAAAATCATATTAATAAAGCAGAGAAAAGGTTGAAGCCAAAAACTATCAATGTTAAGCCATGCCAGATAGAATGCTGGTGGCATAAGATAACTGGGACTGAAATCAACAAATTTGGGATAAAAGTAAACTTAAGGCAACTAGATCCAGAAAGTTATCTCCAATGATAACATGAAGTGTATGTGCTGGGTAAGATAGCAAAACTAATGAATGGCCAAGAAGAACAGCAACATCAGATGCAATAGGATATGAAGAAGATGACCAGAGGTTCACCAGCAAATGAATGGAAAAGAGTTGGTAGTGACACACTCAATTGGAGCCTCTGATGTGAAACAGAAGTAAATAATTATGACAGCACAAAGGCAAGGTACAAAAAAAAAACATAAAAAAACTGGATAACATGGGCAACAAATAATATGAATTTTGAGGAGAACATTTGAGTGGGCAAATGTCGTAGCGGAACAGACAACAGTCAGACATCTGAAGGAGAGTGCAACAGCTGAATACTGTTGAAAATAAAAGAAGCAGAAGACCTCATAGTTGGGTGTTGAGGATGTTGAGTGGCTGGCTGGCTAAGTGGAATTAAAAATCAGATGTATGAATAACAGGCAATAGAATGGTATGGCATGATAAGATCAATTGACAAGAGGACGTAAAAGAAAATCCATGAATAAATTGCTAGAATATAAATTTACATATGTGAGTGGTTGAAAGGCAGCAAAAGGTGAGCATAAAAGAGATACAGGGCAGCAGGTGACTGCCAAACGTAGACACCTCAGCAGGATAGAGTTGCTGTAAGGAGCTAAAAGGCTGAATGACTAAAGCAGGAGATAAAATAATGACACTGCTGGGCTAAGAGGCAATAGGAGTTGACAGCCTTTTGAAGCAGGCAGTTTGAAACACGGACAAAGAAAACAGCATGAAGACACTTTTCTGCAAAAGCAAAAGCAGGTCAGAGTATATTAAACTAGCTAAGAACTGGTGGAAGATGGGAAAAGGAAAAAAAAGAGCAGTTTTTAGCTAACAGTAGGCCTAGCTTCTAGGCTGGACTGTAGCAACAAAAATATTAAGCTGACAGGCAGTGAGTTGCAAAAGAATACAGCATAACTGAAGGAAACTAGTAGTTTGGCCAGCAGACGGGTAAAAATTGGAAGACATGAGGAAGTATAAAGAAGGGCAAGGCAATGGGTAATCTAATGTGAATAATGGAGCAAATCTGATACAAATGGAAACTTTCAAAATCAAAAACTGCAAGCACAGAACTTGTCTGCACCTTAAAAAAGACAAGTGACCAAGTAATGTAATCTGCAGTCTGGTACCTCTACTGAGGTAGACTATTCACAAAATCACAAAATGTGAAGAGTAAAGATGAAGTGAGAATCAGCTGAAAAACATATGACATTGAATTTCACTTTCTTCAAATGAGCCAAATATAGTACCAAAAATCAAAACCAAAAAGGTACAATTGATTTCTCTGCATTATTGAATATTCTCCCTGTGTTTTTTGGTCAGACTTTTTGATGTCAGTTTAACTTAAAGAGGAGAGTTGTTATTTTTTGTTTAATTTGCAAGGTATTCAAATAAACAACCTTAGATTTGTTCTCTGGTGAACTCAGTACAGTTAAAGGGTATGAAATAAATGACTGGACGTACAACGAAGGTTTGGGGCAGCCACCTGTATAATTTCCCTGGCTGTAAAAGGGTTTAAGTTTTAGTACAATGTGTACAGATTCAAGTCCAAAGTAGAACTGCTCAAGTATGGAGGATGAGGGTTTTTGATAGTCAGTTCCCAGGAAGTGACGTCCTCAGGGCTGGGACAGGCAGGATTTCTCATATTTGGTCTGCGGAGAGAAAAGAGAGAGGTTTAGCCCCCCGGCCTGGCATGGAATTGGTGTTTTCTGGTCCCTTTGTTGAATCCCAAGTGCACGTGTGTGACAAGTGAGAGTTGAAAGGTTTGTGTTGATTGAAGAAAAACAAAGAAATTATAGATTTTGAAAACTCTATCCAAAGTCCACACCTCACCCTAATGAAATGTGTTTGCAGTACCTGTAATAAACAGTCCATTTTCTGAAACATATGTAGTTGAGCTACTGTAAAGCAGTTGTGCAGAAGGGAATAGGCCAAAATTGAACATTCTATTATTATATTAAGTTCGTGAAAACAATTTCTTTTTCAGAGAGTTTTTTTACTTAAGTAATTCTTTTAAAGTAATATTGTTTTTAGTTGAGTATTGGTTTGGATTAGACATCAATCTAATAATAAGTGAAAACAAGTAAAAATGATCAAGTATTAAAAATGATTAAAATAAGACCCAAAATAAAACTCACAAAATATAACATGCTTTTCAAACCAAATTCTCAATTTTATTTACTTTTACCTCAGTTGTATCACATATCTCCTTTTTGTCTAAGCTATTTCTCCTAAAGAATTTTAGGAGAAACGTCTGAGACAAAGTTGATTCTTAAATGAAACATAAATGAGAATCTCCTTTAAGTCTCATGAGCCATCAAACATCAGCATTTGAGCAGTAAAATGTTTTTATGGGTACCCACCTCTGATCAATTGTAACCTGCAAGTGTGGAAGGTGCATCATTGTTGCCTATACTCAATTTCTTGTTTTTGATAGCTCTTCTTGCCTCATAGCAATAAACAGGGAGTCCATCTTGGATCCCCAATAGTTTTTACATCTTGCGTTCCTTTTCAGATAACACAAAATACAGAGCAAATTACATTATATTGTAGTTTAAAATTTGAAAGCTATTCAGAACAATATCAGAACAATTTGTCATCCCAGACAAATTCTAAATGCAAATACCATGAAAATGAGATTATTTAAATCAAAAATAGTTACATTATAACCTAAGGAGATGGAACAATGCCCAATGAGAGACAAAGTTACAATTTAATATTATGGTGAGGCATGTGAATTTATTCATTGTTTCTAGCATTTACTAAATATTTTTTAGAAAGTGGGGCGCACATGAAAACATGCAATCGCAAGCCCTGATCACTGTCAATCAAAAAACGGTGAGGACTATCAATGTCCCAGAGAAAGGTTAATGCCAATGGCAGCAGGAACCTGGGGTGACACAAGGATAACCTTTTTTAGTTTTTCCATCATTGTTTTTCAGAAGCAGTCCAATTTATTTTAGTTTTTTTTATTATTAATGTCTATACCCTTTCTGTTGGGCCTGTGGAAGTTAAAAAGCCTGCTTCTGGGTTTCTGGGTAAGGTTAATTTTGGTTCAATGAGTAGACCTCATTGCAGTCTACAGGCCTACTTATAGAGTTAATTCCAGCACATTGTGTACTGGCATTTTTGCTACCCTGGTTAAAGCTGTAAATGGCACTCTGCCAACTCCTTTGCTTTGAGTGGACTCATCACTGCCAGACCTATATATAGAAACCTGGAGACACAAGAACAGAGGCAGGACTGGGAAGAACAAAGTATATAAAGTGTGGATACAAAACAGTGGATTGACAATTTGCAAAGTCAAGGGGGATTTTTGATTTCTAATAGCAACGTCTGTTTATACAACTGTCTTTGAAAAATACACTCATAAGGGCTGACATTTCAGAAAACACATGGGAATTAGGCTATATTAGAAGACTTTTATTAATGTATTTGTATTTAATGTTTCTCTACAGAAAAAAAAATTCACATAATTAAATTATCATTTCAATCTGATGATGGTGACAGTTTAGTTATAATCTTAATAAAGCAGTTCCTTAGCATATAGATGGATAGATATAACTTTACATGCATTTCACATATATTAATCAAACAAATAAAAAACATAAAAAATAAAATTGAAGTAAATATACCCATAATTCCTATTTGTGGTTGTCTCGCATATGCAAATAATGGACTATATCTATCTAATCAATGCACTAGTTTTTCCAGTGACAGGTGGACTATGGAGAACCTTTTTAGTGTGCCAAGAACAAATTTCATAGGTGGTGGTGAACAATGGAGAACAATATTTGCTATTTTTTAATGCAGATTTTAATGTAAACTCATTTGGAAGATTATTATAGCCTGAATTAAGTCAGCCTTTAGCACTGCATTTAAAGAGCTGCAGTCCAGCTGCCATTTTGATCATTTAGTTTTATTTTGTTGTGTCTGTGTCTTCTGTGCTACACCAGTTTGAGGATTATTATTATTATTATTATTATTACTAGCGGAAGTAAAGTAAACCCCTTTTTGGAGTCCCTGGAGGGGGTGCTAGAGGGCATACCTTCTGGGGACTCCCTCGTTCTGCTGGGAGACTTCAATGCTCACGTGGGCAATGACAGTGAGACCTGGAAGGGCGTGATTGGGAGGAATGGCCCCCCTGATCTGAACCCGAGCGGTGTTTTGTTATTGGACTTCTGTGCTCGTCACGGATTGTCCATAACGAACACCATGTTCAAGCATAGGGGTGTTCATATGTGCACTTGGCACCAGAACACCCTAGGCCTCAGTTCGATGATCGACTTTGTGGTCGTGTCGTCGGACTTGCGGCCACATGTCTTGGACACTCGGGTGAAGAGAGGGACGGAGCTGTCAACTGATCACCACCTGGTGGTGAGTTGGCTTCGATGGTGGGGGAGGATGTCGGTCAGGTCTGGTAGGCCCAAACGTGTTGTGAGGGTCTACTGGGAATGTCTGGCAGAGCCCCCTGTCAGAAGTAGCTTCAACTCCCACCTCCGGCAGAACTTTGACCACATCCCGAGGGAGGTGGGGGACATTGAATCCGAATGGGCCATGTTCCGTGCCTCTATTATTGAGGCAGCTGACCGGAGCTGTGGCCGTAAGGTGGTCGGTGCCTGTCGTGGCGGCAATCCCCGAACCCGTTGGTGGACACCGGCGGTGAAGGATGCCGTCAAGCTGAAGAAGGAGTCCTACAGGACCCTTTTGTCCTGTGGGACCCTGGAGGCAGCTGATAGGTACCGGCAGGCCAAGCGGAATGCGGCTTTGGTGGTTGCTGAGGCAAAAACTCGGGCGTGGGAGGAGTTTGGGGAGGCCATGGAGAACGACTTTCGGACGGCTTCGAGGAGATTCTGGTCCACCATCCGGCGTCTCAGGAAGGGGAAGCAGTGCAGTGTCAACACTGTATATGGTGGGGATGGTGCGCTGCTGACCTCGACTCAGGACGTTGTGGGTCGGTGGGGGGAATACTTCGAAGACCTCCTCAATCCCATTAACATGCCTTCCAATGAGGAAGCAGAGACTGGGGACTCAGAGGTGGGCTCCCCCATCTCTGGGACTGAGGTCACCGAGGTGGTCAAAAAACTCCTTGGTGGCAGGGCCCCGGGGGTGGATGAGATACACCCGGAGTTCCTCAAGGCTCTGGATGTTGTAGGACTGTCTTGGCTGACACGCCTCTGCAACATCGCATGGACATCAGGGACAGTGCCTCTGGATTGGCAGACCGGGGTGGTGGTCCCCCTATTTAAGAAAGGGGATCGGAGGGTGTGTTCCAACTACAGAGGGATCACACTCCTCAGCCTCCCTGGAAAAGTCTATTCAGGGGTCCTGGAGAGGAGGGTCCGTCGGATAGTCGAGCCTTGGATTCAGGAGGAACAGTGTGGTTTTCGTCCTGGTCGCGGAACAGTGGACCAGCTCTATACCCTTAGCAGGGTCCTGGAGGGTGCATGGGAGTTTGCCCAACCAGTCTACATGTGTTTTGTGGACTTGGAAAAGGCATTCGACCGTGTCCCTTGGGGAATCCTGTGGGGGGTACTCCGAGAGTATGGGGTACCGGCCCCCCTGATAAGGGCTGTTCAGTCCCTGTACGATCGGTGCCAGAGCTTGGTCCGCATTGCCGGCAGTAAGTCGAACCCGTTTCCAGTGAGAGTTGGACTCCGCCAGGGCTGCCCTTTGTCACCGATTCTGTTCATAACTTTTATGGACAGAATTTCTAGGCGCAGCCAGGGCGTTGAGGGGGTCCGGTTTGGTGGGCTCAGGATTGGGTCACTGCTTTTTGCAGATGATGTTGTCCTGTTTGCTTCATCAGGCCGTGATCTTCAGCTCTCTCTGGATCGGTTCGCAGCCGAGTGTGAAGCAGCTGGGATGAGAATCAGCACCTCCAAATCCGAGACCATGGTCCTCAGCCGGAAAAGGGTGGAGTGCCCTCTCAGGGTTGGTAGCGAGATCCTGCCCCAAGTGGAGGAGTTCAAGTATCTCGGGGTCTTGTTCACGAGTGAGGGAAGAATGGAGCGTGAGATCGACAGGCGGATCGGTGCGGCATCTGCAGTAATGCGGGCGCTGCATCGGTCTGTCGTGGTGAAAAAGGAGCTGAGCTGCAAGGCGAAGCTCTCAATTTACCAGTTGATCTATGTTCCTACCCTCACCTATGGTCATGAGCTATGGGTAGTGACCGAAAGAACGAGATCGCGAATACAAGCGGCTGAAATGAGTTTCCTCCACAGGGTGTCTGGGCTTTCCCTTAAAGATAGGGTGAGAAGCTCAGTCATCCGGGAGGGGCTCAGAGTAGAGCCGCTGCTCCTCCACATCGAGAGGAGTCAGATGAGGTGGCTCGGGAATCTGGTCAGGATGCCTCCTGGACGCCTCCCTGGTGAGGTGTTCCGGGCACGTCTAACCGGGAGGAGGCCCCGGGGAAGACCCAGGACACGCTGGAGGGACTATGTCTCTCGACTGGCCTGGGGACGCCTTGGGATTCTCCCGGAAGAGCTAGAAGAAGTGGCCGGGGAGAGGGAAGTCTGGGCATCTCTGCTCAAGCTGCTGCCCCCGCGACCCGACCTCGGATAAGCGGGAGACAATGGATGGATGGATGGACTAGCGGAAGTACCCAGCATTGCCCGGGTATGTTTGTAGAAGGGGTTAAGGAAGGAAAGCAAAGCTTTATATGTTTTTTAAATGGTGACCCAGTTATTATTGCTACCATCCCAGCCATCTACACTGCCTCTCTAACAATGTCTCTGCTCTCATGAGTTACAGATTTCTTCTTTTTGGATTGAATTGCGTTATTATAACTCCTTGATGGGTTGTAACCATGAATTCTATAACATATGACTCATCCTCTTAGTTAAAGATGGACAGTTCATCATGTTTAAATTATGAAGAAAAGCCGCCAAAACAGGAGTTAAACAACAACCCTTTGATTTTTCTTTGTGTTGTGCTGCATTTCCACTCTCGAGTAAACCTCACTCAACACCTCCCTGCAATAATGCTCCCATCTATGACAGGTCAGTGCCCATAAAAACTACGAACTTGCACTTGAATAAACTAAATAAACATACAGAAGCTAAGTATAGTGCAAACTGGGACTTTGGACCAAGTGTAGACTTGCCAGATGTTAAGACTATTCATTGCTAGTACACAAAAATAATGTAAAAGAATTTAGTCATATTGAGTCAGAGTGTTTGTTATGCTTGAAAAAGTGCCACCCCATAAATTTTACTACCCGTCTAGTTCACCTAAATATTAGAGACGTTGTTGTATGCAATTCAGACCCTTCTGACCCCCCTGTAAAAATGTCAATCTAACCTCAAAGTCTGTGACGTTTCATAATTAGGGCTTGCAAAGAAATTACTGTTAGAGCACACCCTTCCCAAAGGATTAGTGCAAAGTCCTAACTCCACTTTTTTAAAAAAACATTTCCTGCTCATCTATTCACTTTCTTTTTGTTATGAAAGTGCTTTTTTTTGCATTTGTTTTAAATAATGAAGGATATAAAATTATCTTTAAAAAAATAAAAAGAAAATGTCTTCTTCAAATATATTTATATTGGATTTGGCATTTCATAAACACCATTAAAAACATAATTTGTATTAAAAAAAAACTACGAAGAGTCTTCTAAAGTACGCTTTCAAAAATAGAGCATCCATTTTAAATTAGATTCCAGAGGAAACAAACAAAGGCCTATCTTTTAATCCTTATAATACTGGTAAAATCCTATTATAACCAGCTGACTTGTGCTGCCCTTCTTCAAATTAGCATAGATCCCATTGTCTCTTGTGGATGGTCACATTAACATTCTAAGAAGAGTCAAGTGGCAGAGGTTTTGAAATAATTTCTACAGAAATTCTTTATGATGGACATTTTTGAAACAATGCCACAGCATAGTGCTAGATGTAAAAAAAATTAATTTTTTCATTCATTTCCAGCAGTTACAGTATTTTTCCATATATTATAAAATATTTACTGTATATATTTGCTATTTAAATATATATATATATATATATGCAGTATTTATAACTATATATATATATATATATATATATATATATATGAGGAAGATAGTTATAAGTATATATATATATATATACACACTGTATGTATATATATATATATATATATATATATATATATATATATATATATATATATATATATATATATACTTATAACTATCTTCCTCTTAGAAGACTACTAAACTTGTACCTTTTATTGACTAACTGAACAGATTACAATATGCAAGCTTTCAAGGCAACTAAGAAAAAGGGGCCTTAGCAGCCTCAAAAATCTGCATATTGTAATCTATTCAGTCAACAAAAGGTGTCATTCTTCTTGACTCTCATTGCCTCCATAATGGTTAACACTGTACAACACCCTACAACTACTAACAAACTATTGAAATATTCATAGAATTCAAGGAATGTGCCTACAGTGTTGTAACCTACCATTATATTATTTCACTATTAATGCATAACAGGACTAATCCAGCAGAGACTATATGGTGTGCTCTAAAATGTTTTTGAAACAAGCAAGAGGTTCCTTTTGTAGTGGTTTCACTGCGAGGAGGTCATTCATATCTTTAAGAATAGGATTTTCTCTCTTGCAGAGCTTTATTCTTCAGCATCTATACAGTACGCTTTCTTAAAAATGGAAACCACATCAGTTAGCTTGCCTGAATTGTTGGAAATCTTTCCATTGATAATAATCTTGTAAACGTTCCAATAGACTATAATCTTTGTAATATTATAGGCAGGCTGTTATTTTTTATTTAGCTTTTCTGTGTCTGCTTCTTTTGTATCTTCAAATATTGTGAGGCTGCTACCTCCCAAGGAATTACTTTTAGAGTTTTTGTTTGCAGGATATCTTCAGAACTCAAAACCCCACAGAGTAACAACTGCAGCTGTTTTTTTTTTTGTTAATAATAATAATAATTCTTTGCATTTATATAGCACTTTTCTCACTACTCAAAGCGCTCAGCAATTGCAAGTCAAGGGCCTTGCTCAAGGGCCCAACAGAGTATTGGCATTTACAGGATTCAAACCGGCAACCTTCTGATTGCCAGTGCAGATCCCTAGCCTCAGAGCCACCACTGTTACTATTCACAAGCTAAATTTCAGAGATCCTTCCAGGGAAAACACTAACGTATTTCATATTCTCTCTTTAAACTTAAAAATGTACGTTGCCTTTATGAATTTCTGAATGCCATGTTTAATACAAAGCCTTTAAGTCCCTGCCTTTCAGATGCCCAAATTTTCACATTTTCCAAGATGAAAAACTCATTCATATGCTCTAAATTAAGGGTAATGCTGGTCATTAAGGGCATGAGTGTCTGGGGTAAAGTAGTTCTAAATTACTTGAAGTTGTTAAAATAACTAATTTAGAACTACTTTATACCAGAAATTGAGTTTCTTAATGACTAGCATTCCCTTAACTGAGCACATTACCGGCTTAATCAAGAATAGCACATAAGTATTTAGAAATGGCTAATTTAGAATGACCTGCAAGACTTTAATGACAGGTGCTGAGTAGAGCTATGGTTGAGAAAGCCTGCTTTACACTGTAACATCCCCACCTCTTTAACCTCACTTTCCACAAAAAATGATTTTTTTCCCTTTAATTGTAAGATTAGCAGTCTGCCAAGCAGACTAGCATAGATCCATTGTCTCTTGTGGACATTATTTTTTTTAAAATGTGTCAACTGGCAGAAGTTGTAAAATTACCTTTACAAATTTCTTGATGATGTACATTTTTGAAACCTACGTAATACTACCATATGGCAAGCAGTACAAACATTTTTCCTCAGGGTAACCCTGTTGGAATCATTTCATAATTTGCAAAAGACACGTGACTAATTACAAAATGACACACTGTGAGGAATTTACAGCATCTTTACAATAAAATTCATTTCGCAAAATGATTTAGCCTCACTAAGCACAGATAACTCGTAACATTTGGAAACAACATGCCACTTACACTAATAAATCTTCCAAAAAGAGAAGATAATTTTCTTTCTAATATTTTCCAACTGATCTCTCAGTCATAGGACAAGTAATTTGATTATCTAGATAAGTAGGAAAATTGAAATATTTTGTATGTCCCGATTTGCTTTATATCAAACTAGAAACCCCCCAAGGTTAACATTTCAAAAAACGAAAGCATGCATAGTTTTATGTGCAGCTTCCTTGCAATTGACCAGTCCATTGCAGGGCATACAGTCTTCAAGCTGAATCTCATTTTATATTGTCAAGATAAAGCTATCAAGAATATACAGTACAATCAATCAGCGTCTCCATAACATGCAAACTTACACAAAGGAGAAAATATTACTCAGACAATACTTGTATTCATCTCCAGCATCACTAACCCCTGCCATGAAGCATTTTGACTTTTTTGTATTGATCATTATGTTGGTATTTATAGGCCATGGTACACATATACTGTAAATAAATTGCAGTTAAAGAAGGAACTGTATGTGAGATTTTTGTATTCTACATTCTGGGTATGGTGTGTATAATACTGTGTATACTATAATACTGGCAATATTTTTGATTGAACAATGTATAGACTGACTGTTTTAACTGTGGCATAGACAGATAGAGATAACTCAATGATTTTCATTTGTCAGAAGACTGTGGAATGGGGCTTTGACTCTAAAAAACTCACTGGAATCAAAGATCTTCTCCATACCATAACTGTAGTGACCTCAGCATATGTGAAAGCAGAATGCCTTTGGCAGACAGAAGTGTACCTGAGAGGTCACGACTACGGGACATACTTCCCAAGGACAATTTTCAATTAAAAATGATAGGACCTGTAACTCAAGGAACTTGTGACAGGGAAGTGCAATGAAAACATTATCATCATCCTGTAACTTTCAGATGAGCTGTTGAAAATTTTGCCCTCATTTTGAAGTTTAAAACACTGACTCTTCCATCAAAGATAACAGCAAACCAGTTGTGTTGTAACTTGTTACAAGGACCTTAATGAAGACAAAAATGCCCCATGCAGTTGGATGACATGATATTCACCCCTTGTTATTAAAACGTGTCATTTTGCTTGGCTTTTCTCTACATTCATAATGGCTAACACGGTACAACACCCTAGTACTACCCCTTGTTATTAAAATTCTACATCGGTGGTTCCCAAACTCGGTCCTGCTGACCCACTGTGGCTACAGGTTTTTGTTCCAACCCACTTCCGTTTTTCATTGGACGCCTAGCCTAATTAAGTGAGTCATTATTTCCCAGTTTCTATGTTTTGGAGACAATGTAGAAATTACAAATTAAGTTTGGTATATTTTTATTAAAATGTAATAAGCAGTTATATGGGAAATATTTCATTTTTTTATGTTGTTAACAGTATTTTCAACCTAATTTTCATTCTGCTTTTTCAGGTGTTCTGGTTATTGAATTGGTGATTTACTAATTAGCGGGTCTGACACTGAAGACGTTACTGCTTTCATCATCCTGGGTATCTGCGATGCTGGTTGTTAATTGTCACTATTAGGGTTAAATGAAGGGAGCAAACTACGCAGGAAAAGGGGAAAATAATAGGAAAACAACAAAAGAGAGTTAAGCATTTATAGCTTTAGCTAAAAATAGAAATATTTCTAAATGTCTTACAGTACAAATGTAAAAACCATACTGTTGTGTTTTTCTGAATGCAGAATAACAGAAGAGTAAAAAGACCAACTAATTAAATAAGATCAGTTGTTATCGATTATAATCAACGATTGTGAATGTGGTTGGAACAAAAACCTGCAGCCACAGTGGGCCCCCAGGACCGAGTTTGGGAACCACTGTTCTACATCATAAAATGTCAGGACAAAAAAAATATTCTTAATCTTGGAAACCAAGGACACACTTACACAAAAAAATTGTGGACATAATCAGAATCATATAATGATCAGCAAAAATGGGGGAAGCAATAGCTGCATCACACTAGTTTGGAAGAGTTTTGAAGAGATAAGATTGAAGACTTGATTTGGACTTCATATAGAGGTCATGCTGAAATGATGGGAACAAGTGTGCCTTCACTGTTTGGAACGCGGGAGTAGTAAATGGAATTTTTAGGGCTGCAACGTTAAAAGTATTCGGCTGTTTGCTGTTTTTAAGCTGTGGGCATGGGACCATGTAAACAGTTGGACAAAAGAGACACGTTAGTTGAGTCTCAAATAACACAATCACCAAGGCCTAAATTAACTACAAAAAAGCACATTAACTAAATCATTACTAAACAAACGAAGAAAATAAAAAACAACTAATACAGAAAATTACTTAAAGCTAATCAACTTAAACTTACTAAAACTGAAAAATATTAATAACCCCAATTAATAGAAAACCTAAATAAAGAAACAAACTGGGAAATATTGCCAGAAGATACAGACAACATTAAATTTCAAATAAAAATTTAAAAAATACTAAGAAAAGAAAACTCCCAACCTAAGTGATAGAATATAAAGATACCCAGACATATGAAGAAACAAAACAAGTCAAGAACTGATAATAGAAACAAAAGAAGTCCAAAAAGCCAGGACTTGAGACCTAATTCAAGCAGAAAAATAGAATTTCGATCCAAAAAGATAATAAAGCTGATTAGTGAAAAAACTTGCTGAAAAAAAGGCATGCAACATCTAGACAAAGATAAATAGTGTCTAAAGACATTTTTATTATTGAAGCCACATACATTATGAAATTGGCTCATAATTAATGTCAAATAAACCCATCTATAAAGTACAAGAGAAAGCCTGAAATGAAATGCAAAGTTCCAAGTATTCTGCCTTAGTCAGGGTGGGCAGAAATCTTTTTAAAATAAGGTACCAGAAGAAGACATATGAGTCAAGGGACAAGCAAAGTTTCTCAGTTTGGAAGTCAAATAAACATTATCATCAAGTCAAAAATTACAACCCAAAATCATAGTCAAATAAACATAATACTAAATAAATGCCATGCTAATCTTTTAGCATTTTCTCCGTAAACTTCAATGAACAACCAGATGATGATATTACCGACTACACACTTACGTTTCGATCACCTGGCTATGTGAAAACAACTGATCCACAAAATGGCAGTGCCCAAAATAAACAAAATGGCATCAAAAATGATGCAAGAATAATTCAACTTTTTTTGAAGATTTGCAAATCCTCATTTTCACAAACATAATAAGAGCATCAAAGGCTTTATCAAAACACCATAGGAAAGCAACAAAAAATTACATTTGTAACCAAATCATAACACTAATACCTAAACTTAATAAGCCTGGATTAGCATATTGGGTGGAGCTCAAAACAAGAGTTTACCCTTTATCGATTACACCCAGAACAGATTAACTTTGCAGCGCAAATCAGGCCCATCCTTCTCCCTAAGACGCATGTTTCCAATTAGTAAAATCATTGCTATGTTTTCTATAGTTACGGTAACACTGAGAGTTGATACCCCCTCTCACCACACCCACACCAAGGTAACTCACCATATTTCATTTAAAGGAGTCAGCAGAGAAAATGATGCCAAAAAATGGAATCCATGACTCCAGAAAGGCTGCCACTTCTTTCAATGGCCAATCACACCAACTCTACTGTATCATCACATTCCTATATATTTTTTACTCCTACCACTTTAACTAGCATGGTCAGTGATAAGTTTACCTCCGACCATCAGTATGCACTCTCTGTAATTGATGACCAAATGAGTAGACAACTGAGGTGGCTACACACAGCAAAAGCCATGGATCCAGATGGACTTATTCCTCACATTCTTAAGTCTTGTGCTGGCCAACTTTGGGGTATTCTCTGTTACCTGTTCAGTCTGTCACTAAGGCTCCAGAAAGTGCCACTGCTGTGGAAAACATCTTGTATTGTTCCAGTTCCAAAGAAGGCAGGCACCACTTTACCTATTGACTATAGACCAGTGGCCCTTATATCCCACATCATGAAGAACTTTCAGAGTTTTTTCTTGAGCTGAGTTGTTAAAGGTCACTTGAACCCATTGCATTTTGCCTATCAGACACAAATTGGAGTGGAAGATACAATAATCCACCTGCTCCACCAGGCTTATTCCCATATTTACAAAGCTGGCAGCACTTGTTTTTGTGTCTTCAATACCATCCAGCTATCCCTATTGGGGGATAAGCTCAGGGATATGCAGGTGAATGAGCCTATTGTGTTCTGAATAATGGACTATCTGTGTGGCAGACTACAGTTTTTTTGAGATTCAAGGCCCTTTGTCTCTGACTTGAAAGTGAGCAATCCTTGAGCACCTGAAGGAACAGTCCTATCACCTTTTATGTCAACTTGTACATTTTGGACTATAAATGTAATACCAGAGGTCTCATTTATAAATCTTAGTGTGGTTTCAAGCATGAAAATAACCGTATACCAAAAAACAGGAAAATTTATACACCATAAAAATCTGATTAATAAGACCTGCTGTACGCACATGTGTATGCAATTTACCCTTTTTAAATCACAGTAATCTTATAAATGTACATATATGAATATGCTTCACAATCTGCCCAGTTGCATCCTGAAAAAAACATGTATAGACCATGTTAATCAACCTCATACATACTGTATATAATAAAAAGATTTACATCTAAGGCAAGACAATGGTGACAACAGAGAAGAGAAGCAAAAAGAGAAACTTTGATGACCGCAAGATAGAAGTTCTTGTTTCTGAAGGCATGCAGATAACTTTTATGTGGTGGTCTAAGTGCTGGTGCCTCCAAGAAGCGAAAATATTTAGAATGGTAACATGTTACTGCTGCTGTGAATGTGGTGAGCTCTACCAGCTGCACCATGCCAAAAATTTAAAACATGATCCAATCTCAAGGTGGATACAAAGAAATGGATTGCTTGTCTCCAGCAGAATGTGAGTGTAACAGCAGGGGGAAAGACAGCATCTATAGTCTACAATTTTGATCTGTGAATGGCATTGATGATCGAGCATGCTTTATTATGAGGCATTATGCCAGAGCAGTCTTGGGACACAGATATGGCAGATATGACAGCTGCAGAGGAATCATGTAAAAACAATAAAATAATGTATGCCTTTGAGTAAAATAACCATGCTAGTGCATTATTTACAGTTGTCAGACATTTAATGACAATCTTTATCATGGCATAGGCAGTTACAGCTGCTAGTGAAGAAATCACTCAGGAGGACTACAGTGTAGCCAGTCCCACTCCAAGTGTTGTTAGTGTGTCCCGCAGTGGCTGTGTTCTCACAGTGGTACTGCAAATACAAAGTGAAACAACCACAGAAATGCAAGAAGTGAGCTGGGAGCTCAGGGAAATTAGGGGGGTACTAAAAGAATTGTCTAAATCATTAAAAGTCTTTAGACAAGGGACAGAAAGTGGTGTTTGGAACGGATTTCAATGGGAATGTTGGTGAAGGGAACAGTGGAGACGAGGAGGTGATGGGTAGGTATGTTGTCAAGGAGAGGAATGAAGAAGGTCAGAGGATAGTGGATTTTTCCAAAAGGATGGACATGGTTGTGGTGAATACGTGACAGTGAAGAGTTACCAGACAGCTGGGAAACAACAGCAGATGTAGTAAGGGTGACAGCAAGAAGGGTGCTTGGCGTGACATCTGGAAAGAGGAAGAAGGAAAAGGAAACCTAGTGGTGGAATGAGGAAATACAGGAGAGTATACAGAGGAAGAGGATGGCAAAGAAGAAGTGGGATAGTCAGAGAGATGCAGAAAGTAGACAAAAGTACAAGGAGATAAGGCGCAAGGTGAAGAGAAAGGTGGCGAAGGCTAAAGAAAAGGCATATGATGAGTTGTATGAGAGGTTGGACACTAAGGAGGAACAAAAGGACCTGTACCGATTGGCTAGACAGAGGGACCGAGCTGGGAAAGATGTGCAGCAGGTTAGGGTGATAAAGGATAAAGATGGAAACATACTCACATGCAAGGAGAGTGTGTTGAGCAGATGGAAAGAGTACTTTGAGAGGCCGATGAATGAAGAGAACGAGATAGAGAAGAGGTTGGATGATGTGGAGATAGTGAATTAGGAAGTGCAATGGATTAGCAAGGAGGAAGTAAGGACAACTATGAAGAGGATGAAAAATGGAAAGGCCGTTGGTTCAGATGACATACCTATGGAAGCATGGAGGTGTTTAGGAGAGATGGCAGTGAAGTTTTTAACCAGATTGTTTAATGGAATCTTGGAAAGTGAGAGGATGCCTGAGGAGTGGAGAAGAAGTGTACTGGTGCCGATATTTAAGAATAAGGGGAATGTGCAGGACTGCAGTAACTACAGGGGAATAAAATTGATGAGCCACAGCATGAAGTTATGGGAAAGAGTAGTGGAAGATAGGTTAAGAAGTGAGGTGATGATTAGTGAGCGGCAGTATGGTTTCACACCAAGAAAGAGCACCACAGATGCAATCTTTGCTCTGAGGATGTTGATGGAGAAGTTTAGAGAAGGCCAAAAGGAGCTGCATTGCATCTTTGTGGACCTGGAGAAAGCATACGACAGGGTGCCTTCAGAGGAGCTGTGGTATTGTATGAGGAATTCGGGAGTGGCAGAGAAGTACATAAGAGTTGTACAGGATATGTACGAGGGAAGTATGACAGTGGTGAGGTCTGCAGTAGGAGTGATGGATGCATTCAAGTTGGAGGTGATATTACATCAGGGATCGTCTCTGATCCCTTTCTTATTTGCAATGCTGATGGACAGGTTGACAGATGAGATTAGACAGGAGTCCCTGTGGACTATGATGTTAGCTGGTGACATTGTGATCTGTAGCGATAGTAGGGAGCAGGTTGAGGAGACCCTGGAGAGGTGGAGATATGCTCAAGAGAGGAGAGGAATGAAGATCAGTAGGAACAAGACAGAATACATGTGTGTAAATGAGAGGGAGGTCAGTGGAATGGTGAAGATGCAGGGAGTAGAGTTGACGAAGGTGGATGAGTTTAAATACTTGGGATCAACAGTACAGAGTAATGGGGATTAGAGGTGAAAAAGAGAGTACAGGCAGGGATGCTAAGATTCGCACTGGGTGTGATGAGGATGGATAAGATTAGAAATGAGTACATTAGAGGGTCAGCTCAAGTTGGATGGTTGGGAGACAAAGTCAGAGAGGCAAGATTGTGTTGGTTTGGACATGTGCAGAAGAGAGATGCTGGGTATGCTAAGGGTAATGCTAAAAGGATGCTAAAGGTAGAGCTGCCAGGGAAGAGGAAAAGTGGAAGGCCTAAGCAAAGGTTTATGGATGTTGTGAGAGAGGACATGCAGGTGATGGGTGTAACAGAACAAGATGCAGAGGACAGAAAGATATAGAAAAAGATGATCCGCTGTGGCAACCCCTAACGGGAGCAGCCGAAAGAAAAAGAAGATTAACAGTCTTGTTAGAAAATATTTCCATGCAACTGTTTGCTGATTTCACAAATGACGCATCATATCTTCACACTAACTCACTGCAGGAAGGGTAGATGCCTAAGTAGGAAGCAGGGACATCTGACTCAATACCATCAAAGTCGGGGGTGGAAGATTATTATGGTACGCCATGTTATGCAGCACAATGCAGGCAATCACATTGTTTATGGACCTTTGTTGGCTGGTTTCCCAGGCATCACCACCTTTATCTGAGGAGTAATGTGGCGAGCTTCATAACTGAGCATGGAAGAACAATTGAGGAAAACCCAAGTCATTTCTTCAGTGCAAATACACAACACAGGCTCTCTTAAAAGGCAATCAAAATAAACTCTATACATCACATTCATCTCTTTTGAGGTTTCATGTTTTTCACATCAACATATTATAATAAAGGCATAGTTGTATGAATTATTATATGAGGTGTGATCAAAAAATACGGTGAATGTTTTTAAAAAGAAACATTTATTGCAGTATAAGATTTACAACTAGTAGTCACCCTCAAAATACTCTCCTCCACTTTGAATGCACTTATCCCAACGTTCCTGCCACTTTGTGAAGCAGTTCTGGAAGTTTTCTTTCGATAGTGTCTTTAGTTGGGCTGTCGTGGCTGCCTGGATATCCTCAATGGATTGAAATTGTTTGCCTTTCATGGTCATTTTCAATTTAGGGAACAGCCTGAAGTCATATGGTGCTAGATCCAGCAAATAAGGTGGATGCGGACACAGTGTAATTTTTTATTTGACAGAAATTCTCATACTAGAAGGGATGTGTGACAAGGAGAGTTGTCAAGATGAAGAATTTCAACATTTTCCGAGGTTATTGATGTTGAAGGACGTCCTGATCTTTTCTCATCTTCAACTGAGTCAGATCAATTCCGAAATCGATCAAACCACTTGTAAACAGTCTTAATTGTCGGTGCAGTGTCACCATAAACCAATTTTAACATCTGATGGGTTTCCTGAGCTTTTTGCAATTTCAGTCAAAATTTCATGTTAATGTGTTGCTCAATATCCATTATTATTGACAAACTCGAAAAACACACTTGAACTCAACAGTGGCTCACAAACGACTGACAGTATCAAACAAATTGAAATTGTCACAAACTAGACTCTAGGATGGACATGTCAGAAGCTGCATTGAATTGTTCTGCATTGCTCTTGGATGGTGCTCTGCATCAACATTCACCGTACTTTTTGATTACACCTCATACACATGAGTTGTCATTTTGCTGGTTTGGTTACATTTCCCTACTTTTTAAAGGGTGCCATTTTCATGGAAATGTTGTATACAGGTGGATCAAAGTTGCCATAAATATATGCAAGCTCTCCAAACGAGTTTTCTATTATAAATCCTTACTTTTGCTTGGAAAGTTGCATACATAACATTTAAGGCCTCTTTTTGTGTGTAGACACATTTTATAAATCTGACCTCAGGTCATTTCATTTTCACACATTCTCAAATGATTGTTCTCTAATTTGGTGTATTGACAAGAGGGGATGGGACAGAGTATAGGAGTGAGGTGGCAAACTTTGCTTCTTGGTGCAAAGAGAATTGTCTGCAATATGCCATACTACAAAACAAATGCAAGACAGGTTTAAATAAAAAATGAAAAACAGTCTCCTGAGTCAGGATCATTACCTGAATGCATACTACTCTGATGTGATTATTAGTAAAAGGGACATAGATAATGACTTTGCTTTGTTTCTCAATAATGTTATTTTCAAAAATTAGGTTAACCCTTCCACTAGCCCTACCTTAATATACTGCAACAAAGATTTCCTTGAATTCTAATGAAAATTGCTGGATGTGACTGAAAAATACCACCAACTACCTGATGTACCAGTAATGCATTGCATCCCTAGTAATATATTTATTTTGTTACATGCCACTTAAAGAAACACAAATTGTTACAGACTTTACACAATTAACTTACTCTTGCAAATTTGTCACCTTGGCAGAGCGCAAAGGAACTGCTCAAATATTAACCGTTATCTCTTCTGAGAAAATGTCAAAGGAGCTGACACCAACAAGTATAATCATTTTTTGGCAGAATAAAAGAGTTTTAGACTGGAATTTCCCCTAAAGCTTCAACTAGGTGTGGTGAAGCTCAAATATTTCTCAGATATAAGAAACGGGATATGAGTCAATGACACCTTAGGCAGTGATCTGCCAGTGATCTGAGAATGCCAGACACTGTTTTCTACAGAAAGGATTTACAATATATATGCATGTTGCAATTTGGCAAAGAACTATCCACCCAGCAAGTAGGGTAGAGTAAAACAGAAACTAAAATGCAGACAATGATCAATTTATAAGTACTTTTAGGTTAAAACAATATTCTTTTTGTACAGAAACGCCTTAATTTTTGGCAAATACAAAATAAATGTATTCTTAAACTACACAGAATAAATTAAAATTATGTTGAGTGATCTCATGCAAAACAAAATCTTTAAGGGCAAAGAAGCAACAAATATTGGTTAGTAATATTTTGCAGTGTTATGTGTGAAGAAGCACTGTACACTACTTGCATTTCTCAAGAAGGAATTTGACTCTTGTACCGGTTTGAATCTTGACACCAACACAATCTCCTGGATCATGACTACCTGACCAACAGACAGCGGTTTGTGAGGCTAAGGGACTGTGTGTCAGAAATGGTGGTATTACTGGTGCACCTTAGGGAACTGACCTGTCTCCATTCCAGTTTACCCTCTGCACAACAGACTTCCAGCACAATACCAGTACATACTACCTACAGAAATTTTCAGATGATTCATCTATCATAAGTTGCATTAATAATGGAGACGAGCCAGAGTACAGGAAAGCTGTGGAGGATTTTGTCTTGTGGTGCAGGGACAACAACCTGGAATTCAACATTAGCAAGACAAAAGAGCTGGTGGTGAACTTCCAGTGTGCCAAGAAGCCTCAGAGACCAGTCACCATTCAAGGGGAGAATGTGGAAGTGGTGCAGAGCTACAAGTACCTAGGAGTCCATATAAACAACAAACTGGACTGGTCTGGCAATACAGTAGCACTGTACAAGAAGGGCTAGAGCAGACTGTACTTGCTAAGGAGACTCAGGTCTTTTGGTGTGTGCAGCAAGCTGCTGGAAATGTTCTACCAGTCCATAGAAGCCAGTGGGGAGTTCTACCCTGCAGTCTCCTGGGAAAGCAACCTGAGTAGAAAAGAAGCACAGTGCCTGAACAAACTTATCAGAAAAGCCTGCTCCATTACATGAAGAACCCTGGACACACTGGAAGCTGTTGTCAAAAAAAGGGTGGCATCATAAAAAATTCCCTCCATCCCCTTCAAGTGGCACCCTCTTGGAGCACTTTTAGCCACAGGCTTATGTCACCATGTTGTGCTAAGAAGCACCTCTGTGGGTCTTTATTCTCACTGCTATCAGGTAATTCAATGCTTCCACCTGATGTACTCATTAAGTTTATTTTTATTTATTTATTTACTTATTGATCCATTGGTTGTATTATCTGTCTTGCGAGTTTGTATCCTTGATTTTTATGTTTCTGCTCATGAGATTAATAAAGTTTATCTAATATAATATAATTTTAGGACAATTAAAATACACCAGTCTACCTTCTCTCCACCAATCCAGGTCTATGAATCCATTGTTCATTACTTATTTATGTGTTTCTGCTTACTGTTTTATAGAATTTACTTTAACTCTACCCATTTTAACCCCTTGGTATCCTTTACCTGGTCACAATATTAATCCAGAGTATGACAATACCATTTACATAGGCATTTGTGACAAGCTGCTGTGCTAGTCATTGTTCATTTGAAATGAGATCACTTTGAGCAGGCAAAGGGAAATAAAGTTAGCTTGGCTCCAATCAAATCTAACTAAATAGTATGAATGTTTCACCTTATTAATGGGGATGTTTAGTATAAGAGCCTCCTATCTCAAGGTGACTAGGTTCTACTATAGGTTTGGCTTTTGTTGGTGTATGCACGTTCCCACTGTATCAACATGGATTTTCTTCAGACAATATATTTTTCATATCACATGCTAAAAGAGAAGTAGAGTAGGTTGACTGGTTAATCTAAACTGGTCCAGTGTGAGTAAGTGTAGGTGTCTGTGTGAGTATACTTTGTGACAGACTAGTGCCCTGCCACCTTTGGTCCCAATTGGGATAGGCTCTGACTCAGATAATAAAACCAGAAGCAGTAGGTTCAGTAAATAAATGGTTAAACACATGCCAAACTTACTTATTATATTAATTTCATAGTCCCTTTTTAAAATCTAAATGTTTTGTACCCATATTTGCATAGTGCATCAAATGCATTACATGAAGCAATGTGTTGAAATATAACTTTAATAAAGCCATCTCAAAAGACTTGAATATTACAATTTTCACATTCTGAATATGTTCTAGTAATTTTTTCAGAAAAATCCATTAAATTTAAAAGGCAGTGCTTATCCCTCTAAATGCCCAATAAAGACGGACTAACTCTTTGAAGGATAATCTTTAGGATTTGTTTTATGATTCATTCAAATACTTTAATTTCATTCTCTTCACTGCTCCGTATACCAGGCTTAGCACCTGTGACATCTTACTGATTGTAAATTACAACAAAGCATCTTTAAAGCAAATTAAAAACAAAATGCAGAAAGTGTTATTTTTTCCACTCACATCTCCAATGAACAGTACAGATAATAAAAATGGAATGAAAATATTTGTGTTTTCCCTTTTACGAATTAGATTTGCAATGCATTTGTCACATACTGAGAAGATAAGGCACTGGACAAATAAAACTTGAATTAGAGACATTTCTGAGACATTGTGCTTTTTTTGAAATGAAATACATTAATCAGATGCTTCCCACTGCTAGTATTCGTTCAGACAGACTTCTCATTTCCATTTGTATAACCTCATTTAGTTTTTACAATGACCTTAACAGACAGATGCATTTCTTATCTGTTAATTTGAGAAACATCATATTTCAAGGAACAAGCTCTCCCTGTCTACAAAGAAAGAACAATTAAAAGCAGAAAACTGGGAAATATCATGTCAAACATCCTTTGTTTTAATCAAAATATCCAATATTAAAAAGTGTATTATTTTCCAATACATGCTCTATCCAATGGCAAATCCTTAAATCTGCCACTTAATAAAGTCTGATAATTTTTCATTTTTCAAAAAAAATGAGAACCCTCAAATCATACAAGCTGATATCATTAAATTTCGTAATCCATGGTGTTTGTCTTCTGCATTTCATGCTTTAGCTTTTCATATGCAACTACCTCATGGATTCACATTCAAAGAGGCACAGACTCATCCCACATCTAAGCTCTATTCTTACACCACAGGAAGCTGGGTGATGCCGCCAAAGAATAAGCAGACTTATCATTCCCTATGATTCACACTTCATATCAAAGGTAATCAATAACAACAGAAATTGCTGAGCATAAGCAAACCGTTTTCTTAAGATAAAAGCAAAGGCATTAATTATTGCTCACTCTGACAGTTTTCTACAGATTGCCAAACTATGACTGTACTAATAGTTATTTTATTGTTAACCCTTTTACCAATAATTCTGTTTCTTTAGTATAATTGGGATAATCAACCATTCGCCCATTTTCTAAACCAACTTTTCCATTATATGGACATTTGGAGCTTTGTAAACAAGATGACGATCCATTGAAGGACACACTAATCACTTTGCTGCCTCGTTATCCTTGATATATATTCATTCATTTTGTTGTGCAATAGATTCAAATAATGATGATATAGTGCAACAGTGGTTAGCACTGCTTTGGGGTATGGGTTTGAATTCCTGTCTGAGTGTGGTTTGCACATTCTTCCTCTCTATGTGCCTGTATATATTTTCTTTGGTTTCCTTCTGCATTTGATAAATGTTCACTGCAGTTTCATTGCTAAATATAAAGCGGCATGGTGTCTGGGAATGTGTTCAATAATGCCAGCACAATGACCAGATTAAGCCATTTGTCATGCTCCCAATTCTGATGGCATATGTGCTGGCTACCTGTTGTTCTACAGTGGAAAAAGCTAGCTCAGACAATGGATTGGATACAGATAAATAATTTGCTTTGCTTAACAGTCTCCTTTAATTGTCAAACACTCAAAAGGACACTCATCCATCAGGCTGCCAAAATGCATCCGTATGTCAGGGGGCTTTTCTGGACACATCTAGAACCTGAGTGCTTCCTGGAGCAGAACTGAAATAGGTGTTTTGTTGTCATGTTGCCAGTCGGACACAGTCATTTGTCTGACTATCCAATATGGAACATGGTATTCGTATGTAGGTTTAGGCAGTTGTGGCCTGTGTGCATCCTGAATATAGTAATTTTCTTGAGTCTGTTGTGCAGGTAGTAAGCACCTTGACTATTGTATTTTTGGTGCAACTGCAGTCACATACTGTGTTGCTTTGCCTTGATCACTGACCTGGCTTCTGGGAAGGCAGTAGAACTATCCACTTGTGTCAAAGACTTCATTGCCACGCACATTGCAGTAGGAGGGAATCCATTGCAAAATGACTGTATGGGCTCTGAAAGGGAGTTAAGAGCAGATAACAGGTATGAAAGAAGTCACCCTTGGACACACAAAAAGATTTGGGGCAGCCACTCATATATTCTACCTAGCTGCAAAGGTTAAGTAAAATTGCACAGTTGTGCTCAGGACAAGTTCTCAACATGAACTGATAGTAGTGGCAAAGATGGCGGCTTTAAACGCCATCAAAGGAAGTGATGTAATCTATGTCAGAAGCGGAAGTGACATCACTCTTGGGGCCGGAACCGGAAGTGACATCTCGTATGAGAAATAAGGCAGGCTTTCCCATGTTTGGTCTGTAGAGAAAATAGAGAAACGTTTCATGCACCCCACCGCCCCCTGGACTGGCGTGGAATTACCTTCTTTGGGTCTACTCAGCTTTCTCCTACTACACAGGTCATTCACTTCTTTGTTTTTAGAAGTCTGCAATGCCTGAAGGACAGACAGACATCTGTCAGGAAGATGACATAGTTGGAGGTGTCTGGGCTGCACTTCACATGGGTTGCTGCTGTCTGGAGAGCCAATGTTTCCGTTTGCAATTGGTAGAGTAGAGGCCGGTAGAGAAGGTGATCCTTTCTTCTCTTTCTTCTGGTTACTTGATGTACCAGCTTAACAGTGATTTTACAAAATATACTGAAACATTAGCACTGTGCTTCCAAATGTAACTTGAATCAAGGCCTAAACTTTATTTTTTTTAGTACAGCTCACACTTATTTCAGTTACTATAGGGAAACCACTATGGAAATGATTCCACTTGTCCAAATATAGTTTGGTACTTTAACATTTATTTGCAATTTTTAATGTTTTATCTGTTCTAATGAAGTTACTTTGTTAATTATACCATATACTTTATAGTCTATTAAGAATACCTTAAATGTTTACAGTGCCAGCTTTTGTTTCAGTTCAAAATACCTAAAGCTTTGTTTATTCATGTCTGTAAAACATATTATTGTGGAATCACAACACATTTCTCATATGGTGTGGCACGGTGGCACAGCGGTAGCACTGCCTCTTGGCTCAGTGTGTGTGGGGTTTCCATGTTCTCTCAAGTTTGTGTGGGTTTCCTCTTACTGTCCAAAGTGAATTGGTGACACTAAATTGGCCATAGTATGTGTCTGATCTGCGATGGACTGGCACCCTGTCCATGATTTGTTTCTGCCTTGTGCCCTATATTAGTAGGGATAGACTCCAACACAACCCTGTTGTGGATTAGGCAGGTAAGAAAATGACATGACATTTTTCATATACTGTATAGTGGAATTAGTCAATCATGTTTAAGCTTATAAATATTTTCCAGTTATTAGGAATGTTTATTTATTTTCATGATCTGGAATTGGCTGTAGATAAGCATGGCACTAATCTGGAATGACAGGGGAAGGACATCTCAAAGGAGATGTTTAAAATTCTACTCTGGAGAACAGAGCGATTAATGACATGTATGCGCCAATAGACAGCAACCACAATGGGGCAGTAAATTCTATCATTTTGAGGTGAGCCCTGAGAAGCAATCCTCTGGAAACACTCAAGAGACAGTGAAAAAGGTTACAACTCTTTGGGAGAATACCTACACCATTCCTTCAGGATACTACTGTAGACGTAATGCCTCTCAGTCTATGCAAAGGGATGTCTAACCTTCTAAAAGAAAGTGAAAAAATATGGAGGGCTGCTAGGAAGTCAGTGTAATAATATAACAAATACCTTGAGTATGACAAGAATGGACAACTTCATGATACAAGGGAAGTCTGCTGTTCAACTCTTGGAACCTGCATGCACCATGACCATTTAAGATGGAGTTCTTATAGAGGCCACTATATGCTAGTATAAACAAGTGACTATAGAAACCTGGAATGGGGTTTAAATGTCCCTCACTAATGGCAGATTTCATTCCAGACTACTCAGTTCAGAGAAAAATTGGGGTTTTGGGAAATAGCTGTAAAAAAAACCAGTTATTGTATATAAAACAAATATGTACAGTCAATTCATGAGAACCTTTTTAACTTGATCTAAACCTTTTTGTACAGTAGCTTTGAATATCAAAATTTGAAGACTACTAGGTTGTCCTTTTTATAATAACATTTTCATACTAATTTTAATTAATATATATTCAGTTCCATATCAATGATTCACCTAACACATTTCCACAAACCATTTATCCATTTGTATTGTGATTAGCAGCACACAAAAACATCAAAAAGCAGTAAAGGCCTCAAAATATCCTAAGGCAGACCTAGTACTGACCTGGGGTCTTATTTATAAAACTTTAGATGCACTCTAGTGTAAAGGTATGTGCACACCAAAAAAAGAAAATGCATATGACAAAAAAACCTGGTGTGTGCACATTTGTATACAATTTATCCCTTATATAGTAAATCACAATTATCTTGGAAATAGTGCGTACATGAGCACACCTCGAATTGTACCAGTTTGCCGATTTGAAACAACCATACTGTATATGGACCATGGTAATTAGCCTCATATATGTGCAATCACAATGCTACAGACCTTCATTGGCTGGTAGAAAAGCCTCTCACCTCACACATCCAGCCAATACGTACAACACCATCAGCAAGCCTTCTGCCAACACTACTTGGCAACAAAATAAATGAATCGTGGGTTGACTCAGGGCTCCAAGCCACAACATTTGTTGATGCTTGTGCGTTAATGGAATGTAACAGCTTAAAGTTAGAAAAAGGCAGCTTAATTTTCATTAATGGCCCTTATAACAATATGAATGCAGTCAATTGCCCTTATTACTTCAGGAAAAAACAAACACTGCTACAAAGTCATTGTCTGAAGCTTGACTGAGATATTTCTGACTTCTTGGGCAGTTCCCTCTGGTAGGTACTTGTTTCCATAAAGGCAAACATTGCTAAAACCTGGATATGGACAGGTATAGCCTGATTTCTTCCATTCTGTGTTTCTAATACCAGGCCCAAATCAGCACATAGTCCCAAGAATATGGCTTTTGGGAGCCCAGATTGGCCAATAAGCCAGTTTTCATCATGGGCAAAAAAATCTTTCCAGTCCCCAAAAACACATTCCCTTCATATATGACCATTTGCATAGTCTTCAAGTAGCGCCAAACAAGTCTTCTGTAGCTTTCTGTATGCAGGGAGTGAATCACATTTAAGGGTTTGCTGGGTCTTGGTTTTTAATCCTGAGAAGTGTCAAAAGGTAGACAATATAAACTTACAAAAAAAAGGTTAAAATATGCAGAATTGGCCCTCTTACACTGGAACTAAAATAGAGCCAATACACCATATTCACATTTGAGAAATAATGTCACACAAATGAATGTTCTAATAACTACTCAGTGATATAAATAAAATGCGCGTGAGTTGTCATGGCTGCATTTCCCTATTTTATCAAGGATGTCGTAATCTGCCACTTTCTCTGAAATGCTGCATAAGGATAGATACTTTTATAAATCCCAACTTTTGCTTGGAAAGTTGTGAACACACATTTCAGGCTTCTTCTTGTGGGTACGCAAGTTTTATATATTTAATCCCTGGTTTGTAATGCAAAAGCAGGCTTTACCCCAGGAAGCTCAAAACTCAATAAGCAGGCTTCAAGACCTACACAGGTCCACAATAGGGGTCAGTTTAACAGTTCAAAATACTTTGAAATGTCCCAGATATACAAAAACACCCTTCAAGAGAGACAGAGAGAAACCATAAAACCCTTGGCTTAAAAGGTTATGGCCAATAAAAAAATTATTTATTTTATGGTAGCAAAAAAGAGAACAGAACGGCAAAATAAGGAAAAGAAAAAAGCAATCCAAAACAAACAAGTCCAATCTATAATCAGTAGACTAAATAAAAAGGCAAGCAATAAAATCACAAAAAACAGAAAATCCAAAGGAGTACTCATAATAATGATCTTTTCTCAAACCTCAATATACCTCTGAGGGACTCACACCCCAGCCTGAAATATATATGCTGAGGGCGGTCTCTCAGTAGGAATGCAATGTCTTGCCTCTTAGGGTGCCACCTACACAAAGCCAGGAATGTAAATGAAAAATCCAAATACACAATATAAAACAATTAAACAATATTTACATAAAGCAATATAAACAAAATTTACATAAAAACAGAAAACACATAAACAATAACTTAGAAATATGGTCCAAATTCTGTTAGAACAAATTCTATTTTAACGAAACACACATTTTCACAAATTTATTTTTTGGTTCTGACCAATTTCCTACACTAATGTTAAAAAAATCCATGACAGCAAATTACTTTTTATCTGCAAAATTCAGTACAGCTAAGTAATCATTCATAAAAAAGCAAAAAACAGACTATTTCCTATATACTTACCCCAAGAATTGCAGATCAGGAGCTCTGCTGAACAGCAAATTAGATTGCATGTCTATGTCACTTGGTTTACTCAAAAATTGTCACACTCTTGCAGCAGAGAGGAGCTCAGAAGAGTTACTGCCGACCAGAGGCACTGTGGGCGTATCTAGGGATGGGATAACTGTCAGTCATATTTAGCTTCAGTTGTACTTGCAGAGCTCTGGAGGCTCACCTCAGCTAGATTCTGCTGCTTTTTTCTGGGTTTCTCAAGTATGGTTTAACTTTCAAATTGATCAGACTGAAGATTCATTTTTGGCTCACCCTTCAACAAACGTGCTGACTGCTGAGCTTCCCTCGTGTTTATGCTACTCAACAGGTTTTCAACATTTTTGTAAATTCACTCAGATTTATCCTATGAATCTTAAAACATCTTAAAAAATTTTTGGATTTGAGTTTTATGCTCACAAATGTATACATCCATTTACTCTTATTTACAAATGTGACCTTCATTTCATCAAATTTTTTATCATGATCTTTTTATGTAAAACTTCTCCAGGTTTAAAAAAAGGGTGACTCTCAAAAGAGTAGACGGCAGCCAGAGAGAGCTAGTCAGTTCATTAGGACATTCCCACACAAGAGGAGCCGTTTATGAAAGTTAAGGGGTGTGTGTTATGGACACTGAGGGGCACCACTTATGTAACTCATGTGGGTGCATAATCCAGATACTGAGGGGGACCCCCCAAACTGGACCTCGAAATCTAATAATATTGACTGTGCGCTATGGATATTGAGGGGCACCGTTTTAATAAAAATGTTTTCGAAATTCTTGCTGCTATTGATGCAAGCAAGAAGAAAACAGACATTGCCATCGAGTTCAAAATTCTGCAGTCAGCTTTGTCAACTGCACATGCTGAAAGACCCCAGTATGTTCCAATTCCATTTTAATGAAATCCCCATTATAACAATTTTTTTTCAGTCTTGTGCGATTTGTTCTAACAGAACTTGACCAGTAACAGAAACAATCAAGAAAAGGAAGATAAATATAAACCAGGCAGTAAACCCTGGCCATTAGATATCGGCTTGCATGGAGTACTGTCACTTCTACGGGGACTCTCATACAGCCTCCAGTACCATCCATGGTAACGGAATTATGTACTGTAATCTGCGATTTAAGAAAAAAATAAATAGCTTACTTATAGCTTTATTATGTAAATAACAATAATGTCTAATGCTAGTAAATAATTTTTCAGATGTGTTGTGAAGATTATCTTCAACTGAAGACTCAAACCGACATAGACATGAGCAAAGACACACACACACGCACACACACACACATACTATTTAAAGAGTGATATGAAAAAATTATTACTGATATTAAAGATGCTTCCCTCCAGTTATCATAATTCATTTCTTCACAGATCAAAGTAGTTTTTTTTTTGGCATTAAACATAAACCAGTATTTCCACTTTTACACTTAAACTTGATTACAAAAATAACTTTATCTTGTGCACTAAACTAGGCTGACATGTTATTCTTTTACTTCTACATACTGTAATATGATAGCACTTGGTAGCTTTTAGTGTTCATTGACTATCTTCTATGACATATGCCCCTGAGCTTTATAACTGAACTCAGGTAAACTGGAATCTAAAAAAATGATCCATTACATTGTCTTGTATATGGTATATTATAAACTTTCAAAATTTAAACTTTACTTGTAACAGTAGATGCTGCTGTTATTTTTCAGGTTTTTGTTAATTTTCCAATTGAGTTCAGTTAATTAAATATTTTCAGAACTGCTTATTCTAGTCACCTGTTTTTAGATCCTAAAACAATCTTTGAAATAAGAATTCTTGGCTGTTATAATACCTTTAGTTACTTGTTCGAAATGCCTACACACAGTTTTGTTCAATAACATTGCAACAGTAGTACTTAAAACAAACTGCAATTCCCAGTGACCCCAGGAGCACTGTACCATTGTACAGCTTTGGCTATTGCCACAGGGACTACGGGGAGAAAGAAGATGAGGTGCTGAATTTAAAACGGAGCTGTAAGAAGAGGGAAGGGTTGTGATCAATTTGTGTTTTGGCTATCATTTTACTGCTGCGGCAATACATTTTGGTTTACAACTACCCATACCCATTGTACTAAAGTTTTCTCTGGATCTGTGTTCTTGTTGTGTTCCTGCTTGTTTGTGTGGTTTTGCCTGAGATGAACAATGTCTTGATTCTTCTACAAATCTTCATTGAACAACTGCACCACAGAATTAAAAAGCTTTAAATTATATTCAGGAGGCTGTTCACCAGAATTTCATTCATTCATCACCCTGATCTATCTATACCGGACTGTGTTGGACTGTGTTGTGAGTGTTTACTGTTTATCATTTTGTGTGTGTTTTTTTGTAGCTATGTTTAGTTAATTATCACCATTATTTGGATTAAACAGTCACCAGTCACTAAAGTCAGCCCTCAAGGCCTCTCTTATCAACGACAGGTTGATCGACCGTCTGCAATGGGTGATTTTGGGGCTACGTACAACTCCAAAAGAAGATCTGCAACTGAACTAGTGTAATTGCCTGGGAATTGTATCTCCCTGAGTTCTTTCCCCTGGACTGCATCCTGACACTGCTCTCCATTCCTGGACACAGCAGCTGACTTAGGTGCCTACTGCCCAGCAAGGCTCACTTCACTTCTGGTTTTCATGCCACCTGAAGTCAGCAAAGTTTGTGATTGTCCAGCACAAGAAACATCATGGCCCACTAAAAACACCTTATGATGGCCCCTTCTGAGTCCTGGAACACAAAGACAAGACGTCGTGCTTGACATAAGTAAGTGGCACAGAGCAGACAGTCTCTGTTGATTGCCTCAAGTCTGCGCACAAAGATTTGACTCAGGATTTTGACTCAGTTCCAGACCCTGTTAGTGACCTGGCTCCTGCTGCCTCTGACACAACTATGCCTACTGAGCGAATGTATGTTAGTTCTCCAGGTCCAGTCCATGCATAGTGCATGCCCCAACCAAGATAACAATGCCTGTGCATGTGAATTCTGGGGTTTTGGGGCTAGGCTGGGCTGGGCTGGGCTGGGCTAAAGGTGCTGAACCAATGTAAGGAAATAATTCACATGCACAGTGTAGTATTTTTGAGGACAGTAAAGGGTTGTCACTAGGGGGTAATCAAATGTAGGTATAATAGCAGATTATTATATGAATTTGATCTTTATTATTTGGTGGGGGAGTTGTCAGTTTAGGCTTTCTTCGGTGTGTTGGATATTGTTTGGGAGTGATGTTGTATTATGGTGAAAATAAAGTTGTTTAAGACCTAAAGCGGAAGGCGGCATGGCTCTACCTAACTTTCAATTTTATTACTGGGCATCAAACATACAAACTATATAAACCTTGACATGGACAGAAACAGACAAACATACACAGGTTTGGTCCACAATAGAAATAAAATCTGGCAGTACTTCTTTATATTCCTTGCTTTGTACCCCAATAAATACAAGTTATCGCCAATATACTAACAACCCAATTGTGCTTCACTCATTCAGAATATGGAACCAATGTAGGAAGTATTTTAAGATAGAGATGCTTTTATCTGTGGCATCTCTGCATGAGAACCACCTTTTTCAGCCCTCTCAAACATATGCAGTTTTTAATGCCTGGAAAACATTTGGGATTAAATCACTTAAAGATCTGTACATAGACAACGTTTTTGCATCCTACGAACAATTATACTCCAAATTTAACTTACAAGCAACACATTTCTTTCACTTCCTTCAAATTCGAAACTCTGTTAAACAGAACCTGCCCAATTTTCCTCAACTCCCACCTACCTCTATACCGGAAAAAATATTGCTCAGTCTCGAGGACTCAGACAGCATTTCTGTAATATATAAAACTATTTTACAGTCGCTCCCTTTCAAAGATCCAAGAGAACAGTGGGAAAATTGTGAGGAGACACGTGGATCAGGTTCTTGCAGTTCTGTAGGAGACCATTGCGTTGGAGGACATTTGGGAAGATGTGCCTATAGGTATATCCCAAGAGGCAGAGGCAACTAATATGCCTAAAAGTGTTTTTCTGGATGGTGATGGACTCAGTGATCTTGGATATGGAGGAGCTGGGTGTGAGTGGAACAAGTGACATAGACACAAAGCGCAGCTGTACCTATTTGTCAGTCCCAAAAGTATGTTGAGAAACCAAGCTACCTTAAGAACTTTGAGCTGTGAAACCAGAGAAGAAATCAAGTACAGATTTATCTGCTTATATAAGGCCTGAGAAAGAGATACTGTTCTTGTTTAATTTTGTTTTATTAAATATAAATAAAAAACTATATATATATATATATATATATATATATATATATATATATATATATATATATATATATATATATAGTGACCAGTGTCATCACCGGTTAGTTGCCCTTAATGGCGGTGACCATCGCTCATGTGCAGTTTTTCCTCCAGCATAGTACTGCCAGCTGCACGCTATTACATTATTACCTGCAAGCTGTCTCTCTGTTAAACAGTAAATATATAGCAAAGAAACACAGCGGCCCTTTAGAAACTCCCCTTTAAACAGTATTTCAATGAGAAACAAAAAACCTCTTACCCATCTCCTTTGCAGGATCATCTGCAGGCTTGCAGGCTTATAGCGCAACATGCTTCTTGCAAAAGGCCGAGTCCTGGCTAACTTAAAGGTTCACTCTCCTGTTCTCTCTCCCTCAGACTGTGTCTGCCCAGTCACTCTTCTGAGCTGCTGAACCCGCTTGATGAAGAAGACTTTGTGTTCTTTTGACCTGGAGAAGGGAGCTGGACCGCCATGTTTGAGAGCTGCAACCTGTGTGCTCCTCTGCTGTTGATAATCCCCTTCTGAATAAAGTCTTGTGTCTGTACCTGCCAGTTCAGCAATAAATGATTTGTATCTTGGAAACCTGGTCTTTTTTCCAGCCACCTGTGCAACTCTGTGACTCAAGCTTGACTATATATACAGTATATATACAGTGCATCCGGAAAGTATTCACAGTGCATCACTTTTTCCACATTTTGTTATGTTACAGCCTTATTCCAAAATGGATTCAATTCATTTTTTTCCTCAGAATTCTACACACAACACCCCATAATGACAATGTGAAAAAAGTTTACTTGAGGTTTTTGCAAATTTATTAAAAATAAAAAAATTGAGAAATCACATCTACATAAGTATTCACAGCCTTTGCTCAATACTTTGTCGATGCACCTTTGGCAGCATTATGGGGTGTTGTGTGCAGAATTCTGACGAAAAAATGAATTTAATCCATTTTGGAATAAGGCTGTAACATAACAAAAGGTGGAAAAAGTGATGCGCTGTGAGTACTTTCTGGATGCACTGTATATTGTGAGGTTTATAAACTTGGGACTCCCCCCAACGGGACAACATGCTGAAGAGCTTCCTGAAGTGCCATAACCACATCTGTGGAAGACTGTTTATCCATTGCCAGGGCAACCGCAGGCTCACAGCACTGCAGCGAATGAGAGAAGTCGCAAAATCAACCAGAATGTTCAAGTAAATTATAGAAAAAAACCCGATCTAAATCTGTTAAGTAGTTCTCTTGTTCGCTACCTAAGGGGAAGTAAGGTACGCCTCAAGGCTGGCGTGTGAGTGAGGAGGCCCTCCCCACCTCGGTCTGCTGCATGTCTCTCGGATTCATGCAAATAAATCGTTACCACAAGCAAACTATGATGCATAGCGCAATGAGAGAAGTTGCAAAGTCAAACAGAATGTTCAAGCTAATTATAGAAAAAAATCTAAATCCGTTAAGTAGTTCTCTGGTGAAAAGCGAACAGACAGACTGACGGACATTGGATTTTATATATATATATATACAGTAGGGCGGCACGGTGGCGCAGTGGGTAGCGCTGCTGCCTCGCAGTTGGGAGATCTGGGGACCTGGGTTCGATTCCCGGGTCCTCCCTGCGTGGAGTTTGCATGTTCTCCCCGTGTCTGCGTGGGTTTCCTCCGGGCACTCCGGTTTCCTTCCACATTCCAAAGACATGCAGGTTAGGTGGATTGGCGATTCTAAATTGGCCCTAGTGTGTGCTTGGTGTGTGGGTGTGTTTGTGTGTGTCCTGCGGTGGGTTGGCACCCTGCCCGGGATTGGTCCCTGCCTTGTGCCCTTTATTGGCTGGGATTGGCTCCAGCAGACCCCCGTGACCCTGTGTTCGGATTCAGCGGGTTGGTAAATGGATGGATGAATATATACAGTATATAGATATATTAAGTTCTCTTAGAGTAATCATATGGAGATGTTACTACAAAGGAAGATAAACTAAATTTATTGCTTAAGGGGTGAGAAGTGTAATATTATTAAGGAGGACTCTAAAGGGTTGTTACTAGGGGACAATAGATTTAATAACAGATCTTTGGTGGGGGAGTTGTCTGTTTAGGTTTTTTTTTGGGCATATTGGAAAAGTTCTAGTGTGATTGGATATTGTTTGGGAGTGATACTGTGTTATTATAAAAAATAAAGTTGTTTGCTGGAAACCTACTGGTGTTCCCCTCTTCCTTTTTGCTTTCTGAAGGATATCACACACTGCATGGTGGGAAGGAGCAGGGTGATGAGATCAGAGGTGTGACAGTTTATGTATAGTTTATTGTATTCAATAAAGTTCAGTTGTTTTTTTCCCTTGCTCAAGAATTTCCTGGTTTGTTTTATTTCGTGGAACACTACACAGTGTTAGATTTATACCACACATACCACTTAGTTTTAATGCCAAAAAGTTCCACCTTAGACTCATCAGACCAAAAGACTTTCTGCCACATGTGTACAGTATCTTACGAGTGACATTTTGAAAATTCTTTATGAGCAAGGAGGTTTTTTCAGTCAGGGCTTCTTCCTTGCCATTCTATCATAAAGACCCTTTTTATGCAATCCCTTGGAAATTGCTGAGTGATGAACATCCTCTCCAATCTCAGTTACTGACATCTTCAACACAGTCAGCATAATATTTTGTAGCATAGTAGCTTGTCTCTAAAATGTCATTTTAAGTTTAGATGGTAGCCTGACATTGGCAGTGTGGCTGTAGTTTTTCACATTTTATGCTTATATATGATGGACTGCACTAAGTTCTGAAGTATGCTGGATGGTCTTGTACCATTTCCTCAGGTCTGATCTATAATCAAATTCCTAACTTGTTTGCTTTGAGAGAAATCTGTTGGAGTTCAGCAAGAAGAGATTATTTTACCTTCATACTACAGCTACTTTTGTAATCCCACAGTTGAAAATGTTTCTTTTAACAAACTGTTGAAAACTTAAATTTCTTTTGATTTGGGGTGATGCATGATGTTTTGCAGATCAGATGAAAAATTCTTACTTTATTATATTATAAGTTTAGAATGTGAGTGTCATGGTTCAGTCAGGATGGTTGCCCTGGTTCATGTTTATTCTTTGCTTATTATTAGATATTTTTGTTATCTTACAAATATTATTTTGTTGTTATTGTATTTATGTATTACTATGATTGTATTGATATTGAGTTGTTAATCTGTTATTTTGTATTATTGTATTACATTAATAATTGTGGTGGACAACCGGGACCCATGCCTGACTGTGACGCCCCTTTGGCACTGAATCCGGGGGAACAGACATAGGCTGCACACTACATCCCCCGGAACGAGTGGAGGCAGCCCCCCTGGGTTGCATCGGGGCCACAATCATGGAACACCGGAGCTCAGCCCTGTTGGGCTCCATGGCCACTGCCAGGGGGAGCTGCACGACTTCCTGACCCCGTGTGGGCTGTGATGCAGCCACACCCAGAAGTGCAGCCTGAATTAGGTCAGTCATCACCTGGAGCACTTCTGGGTGGGCTATAAGAGGAGCCAGCAGCCTGCATCCACTTCTGAGCTTTGTTATGGCAGGACTCACAACGCTCAAAACAATAAAATGTGAACATAATTTTGGGAGCTGAATACTTTTTCACGCCTGACCCAACACAGATTCACACCAGAGGCACATATAAAATAAAAAGACTTTTATTTTTCGTCACCTGTGGGGCACGTCTTCCCCGTAATCCCCACAGGCACAACACAGTCCCAAGTGTAAAATAAACACACCAAAACACCACACTTCTCTCTTTCTTCCACCACCACCACTCCTCCTCCAAGCTTTATCTTCCTCCTCCTGACTCTGGCCACTGAGTGGTGGTTGCTGGCTCCTGTTATTAGGCACCCAGGTGGTTGATTGCTGACATCCGGCTGCACTTCCGGGTGTGGCGAAACTAGTGCCCAAAAGGGGCTAGCAGCTCCTGCTGTAGCACCCCCTGGCAGCATCTACGGAAGCCAACAGGGCTGCACCAAACTCCAACTCCCATGAAGCCCTGCGGGAGTCCGAGGTACCGCTACAACCCAGGGAGGCTGCCATCTAGCATCCAGGGAGAGATACTGGGTTTCCCATACTTGCTTCCCTGGAACATATGCTGCAGGGGCATCCCAGCCGGGCATGGGCCCAAGCCACCCATTACAGAGTGTTCCCTATATGGGTATGCTCCATTTAATGTCCACGATATGTTCTATTATGCTATTTCGATGTTGTATAAACACCATAATAAATACAGTACTTAGTAAAGATGTATGTGGTACTGTACTGTACCTGTTTTGAGAGATAATGCTAAAATTCCCAAGAGACTTTCGATACACAAAATAGGATGCTGCTGCCTACCAATCAATGCAAATACTGATACACAGTAAACTTTTCATTTATAAGTAGGTAAAGTTCAAATTATAATAGTGATAGAAAGTACGGTAGTGTACAGGAAGCACAATCACTTTGTATACAGGAGACATGAGATACACGTGCTGTGTGTGGGTGCTTGGGTCACAGATGTATATATATATATTGTGACAAATAAGGGCACTGTTGACCCCCTTGAACCCTCAGACCAAACGTCAGACACCAGATAAAAAGTCCAATAATTATTTATTACAATAATAATGTGCACAAAGCACCCTCCACTCCACAATACTCAACAAACAATACAATTCTCTATAACCAAATCACAATCCTCCACTCCCAGACGCTTAGCCACCCTGCCTCCCAACTCAGCTCGACGTCTGGGATTTCCCACAGTCCTTTATAGTCATTGACCCAGAATTGTTTCTGAGCCCTCAGTCCATGTGATTATCCAGCACTTCCGGGTCAGGTAAAAACTTTTCTTTTTTCTTCAGCCTGGAAGTATATAATTTCTTCCGTTCCCGTGACTTGGAAATACTTCCAGGTTATATGGAAAATATAAATCCCTGGGCCTCCCTGCAGCGACTCCTGGTGGCCCCCATGGTATCCAGCAGGGCTGTGCATTAAAACTTCAATGTCCATGAGGCCCTGCTGGAATTCGGGGCACCTCCATGTTGCAGGGAGGGCTCCATCTGGCGGCCTGGGGGTATTGGCCGGGATGAACAGCTGGCCATATCCCACAATATGCAGTCAGAAGTTACCAGAAAAGAATTCATACAGCGCACAGACAAAATTATTAGAAACACTATACTACTACTGGGTATGGCCTTCTTTGCTCTCAAAATGGCCTCAACTGGTCATGGCATGGATTCTAGATTAGATTAGATTATTTATTTATAAAAGCACATTTAAAACAACAGAGGTTGCGCCAAAGTGCTGTACAAAAAAAACATTAAAAGATGTTGAAAACTTTCCTTTGAGATTCTGGTCCATTTTTACATGACTGCATCACACAATTTCTGCAGATTTGTCAACTGCACCTTCATTCCATTTTAACACATCCTAAAGGAATTTTATTGAAATCAGATCTGGTGATTGGAAAACCAACTGAAGTACACTGAACTCTTTGTTATGTCCTTGAAAGCAGTTTCAGACAACTTTTGCTTTGTGAAATGGTACATTATCATGTTGCAAGTACCCATTAGAAGAGGGGTAAATTGTGGCCACAAAGGGATGCACATGATAAGAAACAATGCTCAAATTGGCCTTGGCATTGAAATGATGATGATTTGGTATTAACAGGCCAAAAGACTGTCAAAAAAGTTTTCCCTGAAAAACTACTCCACAACCATCAACCTGGACTGTTGACACAAGGCAAGTTGGGTGAATGGATTCACTGTTGGCACCAAATTCTGACCCAACCATCTGTGAGCTTCAGCAGAAATAAAAATTCAACAGACCTGGCTACGTTTTTCTAGTTTTCAAATGTCCAGTTTTGGTGAATCTAGTTTAATTGTTGCCTTACTTTCTTTTGCTGGCTGACAGAAGTGGAACCAAGCTAGCCCATCTACCTCAAAGTTTCAAAGCGTTTTATATTCAGAGACACTTTTCTTCTCATCACAATTGTATAAAGTTTTGGTTATCTGAGTTACCACAGCCTTTCTGTCAACTTGAACCAGTCTGGGCATTCTCCTCTGACCTCTCTCATCAACAAGGTTTTTCTGTCTGCAGAACCACTGTTCACTGGAGTTTTTTTAGCTTTTCACACCATTCTGAGTAAACTGTTGAGACTGTGGTGTATAAAAAACCCAGGAGATCAGTAAAACAGCCCATCTGGCACCAATAATCATGCCACGGTCAAAATCACTGAGATCACATATTTTTCATATTCTGATGTTTGATTTGAACATTAACTGAAGCTCATGACTTGTATATGCATGATTTTATGTATTGCACTGCTTCCACATGATTGGCTAAAGAGATAATTGCATGAATAAATAGGGATATAGGTGTTCCTAATAATTTGATTAGTAAGTGTTGTGGAGACTTGCCCGGACACAGATAGGCAGACACGCTCATGTCACCCAACACACGTTTATTTATACTACTATTTACAAAGTCCAAGTGCCACAAACCCCAATCTTCCCCAAAGTCCAGGCCAACCACTCTGCCTCTTCGGACCGCCTCCTTCTCTCGTTCTTGCACCTTGTCCTGCTTCCACCCGACTCCAGCCTCGAATGAAGGGAGGCGGCCCCTTTTATCTGTACCCGGATGTGTTCCAGGAGTGCGCAGGCAATCCCGCGGACACGCCCCAGTGTGGCGGAAATGCCGGCTGTCCTCCCAGAAGCACTCCGGGTGTTCCCTCTCTTCTTTCCCCCAGCACTTCCTGGTGTGGCGGAAGTACTGGGGTCCAGGGTCCTTCAGGCAGGGGGACGCCCCCTGGCAGTGACCACGGGCCCCTACAGGGTTGGGCTTCCAAGCCCTGTACCCGTGGCCCCCAATACAACCAATGCATGTTTGCATTACTGCTTATTAATAGTGCTTAAGTTGGGACTGCGTATTGCCTGTGGGTCACGGGGAAAACGTGTGCTCACAGGTGAAGAAAAATAAAACAGTTTATTTTATTTTATACGTGCCTCCGAGTGTAATCTGTACCGGGTCTGACGCTATATAGAGCTATTGTTACACCATTCAAATACTCAAAATGTAGAAAAAGTACACATTTTTTGCTAAAGTATTATTAACCCTTACTTCTAAAGAAAGCAGCATGCTTTGTAAACAGTACAATGCATTCCCACATTTCTGTGTTTTTGAATTGAGGACACAGCTCTTCACTAGCAAATGATGGGTATCAGTTCAGATGTATGTTCACATGTGTGTGTGTTCCTTCTTCATTCACAAAAGCGTTTTCTGGAAGTGTTTTTTTTTTTAATATTTTAGTAAAAATACATGTTTGGGAACGTTTTGTGCAAATGATTGGAATTCTGTGCATATCGATTATATGGCAATAAAGTTAAAGGTTGGTCTTTAATTCAAAAATTCATTCCCATTGAGGTTTTCTATTTATGAAATGCACTGATTATTCCAGAAGTATATATTTACCTATATTTTACCAAAAAAGCAAGCGATTTGCACATTTTGAGCAGAAAACTGAAAAATGAATATGTGGATTATACTACACAAATAATATGAGATTTTGTTTTCTTTTTTCCATGGATGTTTTGCATGCCATTTACCATTGTACAGCATTGGTCATTATTGGCTTCTATTACATTAAATACTTTTTCTCGTGATTCTGCATGAAAACTGCAGGTTAATAAATTATCTCAGCTAACACTACAAACTACATAGGGTGAGTAAAATAAAAAATATAATTTTTAGGTGAAGCACTCCTGTAAAGCACAGTTTATGGATTTACATATAAACATTGGGGGAAAACGTTAACTAATAATAATAATAATACTTTTTATTTATATAGCGCCTTTTCCATGCTCAAGGCACTAAGTGAAAGGAGGGTCTACATGTTCAGGAACTATTCCAGAAAAGAGATTGGAGGCTGGTATGCTAAATACTTAACTATGAAGTAAAAAGAAAAAAAAACATATCTCCTCTAGTTAAGATGGAGACCATCTTTCTTGAAATCCCCAGACCTTTCCCAAAAAAAATCACAATTATTTACAACGGCTATGCTTAATTTGCAGTCCAGGGGCCTCATTTGTAAAGCTTGCATAGGCACAAAAAAGATTCTCGAAATGTGTGTACGCAACTTCCCAAGCTAATGTTGGAATTTATTGTATAAAAGAAAACCTAACAGGAGAACTTGCATATACTGTATTTACTTCAACCCTGTGTCATGCATACGCAACATTTTGGACAAACAGGGAAATGACAGCACCCTTGATCAACTAGGGAAATGCAGCCAAGCCAGCTAAATGATGACTCACATGTATAATAATATATATCATCAAGTCATTATTATAATGTGCATTGACGTGACAAACATACTACACTTCAAAAATTATCATTATGATGTATAGACTCTAATTTAGTTATCTTTTAATCGGGCTAAAACAGCATATTTGCGCTTAAAAAACTTTTTTGATTATTTGTCAATTTATATCAGCTACCTGTTGTCAGTTTCTCAGTGAACTGGACAATAGGTCAAGAATATCTCAGCCAAGCTTCAGTCCACCATTACTGCTGTGCTGGAAGTCATTAACTAACCAGCGACACACTACATGTAGTTTTGCATGGTGTGGGTGCATATACATAAAACATAACATGTTTTAACCTTCATAAAAAGGCAACCTGCAGCAGTGTTCAGTTCTCCTAACATAATTGGAGCAATTTACTGCACTCATATTGCAATAAGGACACCTAGCGGGAAAGAAGCTGCTTTTGTTAACCTTGAACAGTAACATTCCATTAATGCACAAGTCATCTGTGATGCCAAGATAAGGCCGACGAACATTGTGGCTCAGTGGCCTGGATCAACCATTGATTCATTCATTTTGAGGCAAAGTAGTTTTGGCAGATGTGATGATGCTACACATGGTGGTTGGCAGTGTCATTACATGTGCCAGGTAATAATGGCTACCCACTCAGACGCTGACACCTTATGCCTTTCCCTGGCACCCAGTATGCAGAGGAGAAGTGCTATGATGCTGCATATGATCTTCAGTTCTCTCAGTTGCGGAGCTCTGCCGGATACTCTTAAATGCAGCATTGTGCTGCATACAGTATATTTCTGCAGCATTGAGATTGCATATATATTCATAAATAAGCTCCATATATGGAAGTTTCAGGGCCACATTCATGGCACTTTCACAGGTGATTTATAAATAAACAGTAAAATGGTGAGAAATATGAGTATACCAGGTTTTATAAATCTGTTTTTTGATTAACCTATTTTCCTGTTGTTTTGGCTTGCACATATTTAAACAGTTAAATATACGCAACGTTTTATAAATTAGGCCCCAGGTATGTTACCAACAGTACAAGGAGAGCAACTTACTGTAGAATAAATGTTCTCTCTATAATGCTGATTAACAGCCAGAAGCATTCTTGAAAAAAGCCCACTGTCTGAGCACAGATCAGCATGAATTCCAAACATTGCAGCTGGCCACTGAAATATTTCAAGCTGCAGTAAAATCACTTGAGAGACACTACAGTGGCTCTTAATGTGTTATTATGACTTGGATTTCTTTTCCTATAAAGAGCTTAACTACTTGGTAAAACCATTAACCAGGTTGTATAGGGTTTGTGGGAATTCAAAGCATTTGTAAGTCGGGAACTTTTCAGGACAAATATTTGAGAGATCAGCTCATAAAAAAAATAGCCTGTGCATGCTTACTTGAGAGATTACTGTTGGCAATTTACCATTCTCAAGCACAATCTGGCTCTTGGAAAAAAAAACTGTTCTAACTGATCAGCAGAGTCTGCTGAAAGCAAGGAACAAAAAAGGTGTTTCTAACATTGCAACCAGGCGAATTTGGTGAAATTCAGTAAATGGGTTTTTCTTCAGGATATTCAGTTACAGCGCCGAATACCCAGCAAAAAACTAGTTCTTTTCACTTATGCAGTCTATTCAATGAAAAACGTTATCTAACAACAGGTAGCACTGTGTGAAGAAGTAGTTACTCCATATAATGGATTGCACTATATTTAGCTACAAAAACTAGCCCACACTAATTTAATTTGAATCTTTGGCAGGTTTGTGATCATGATCAGGTCCTGAAACATCAACCTTTATTGAGGTTGACTGAGCAAAGGTAAAAACTTTAATGTTGTTTCTTTTCAGCCATTTCGATATGGGATTGCTTTTGTGTTTTAGATTAATGTCTTGTTGCATGAACCAACATGCTCATGGATGGGTAACCTAAGTATCCCCTTAAAGTTTTTCAGATATAAAGTAGAATTAATGGTTATTTTAGTTATAGCAACTCATCCAGGTCTTAAGGCAGCAAAGCATCCCCACACCATCACACTACCACCATTAATTTGGTACTGTTACTGTGGAGTGCTGTGTTGCTTTACAAAAGTCATAATGGAATTCATCACATCCAAAAATTAACACTTTTGCTTTATCTGTCTACTGAGAAATCACTCCAAATGCTTGGCGACGATCCATGTGCTTCCTTGCAAATGAGAGATGAGAATTTATGTTTGCCTTTGTTAACTGTGGTTTCTGCTTTGTTACCCTCCATTTTTGCTCAATATGTTAATCATTGAGAAGTTATGAACTTCATGTATGCAGAGACAAGAAAAGCCTGAAGTGCTTTGGATTTTTTAGGATCCTTTGTGACTTCTTAGATGATTTTATGCTGTGCCCTCAGAGTAATTTTGGCACCCCAGTCACACCTGGGAAAATTCACTACAGTTTCAAGTGTTTTCTGTTCTGAGATTATCACTTAATGGAGACCCACAGACTTAAAAATGATTCTGTTGAGTTTTGCACAATGACAGATATAAACAGCTTTTCATGTCTTCAGAAATTTCATTTGATTGTGGATTTATGTGTTTGATGGTAATGATCAAAGAGAGGTTTATATTGAGCTGGCTGTAATCAGATTAATTAAAATTATTTTTCACATAATACCAATGTGGTATTTGTCAATCACATTAATGGGATAAGTTTAAAAAAATGTGTTATTTGTTCACAATATTCACAGTGTAAAATATTTGCAAAGATAGAGGAAATGATACCATAATGTTTTTGGTGTCTTTGCGTCTAATGCTTCTGTGTGGACTGTGTGGCCTTTTGTAAAATTCAGTGTCATCTCCAGCTCTTATGGGCTTGGCAACAGTCATAAAATTGCAAATGCTGTATGGTTTTCTGTGGTCCATAATCACCATGAAAGAATTCAATTAAGCATTGGAGAAGAATCAATATTAGTAATGAGGGATCCACCACTATTAATGGGAAATAGCATCTCTTTAATACAATCAGAGACAAATTATGCTGCTGGAATGGAGTGTGTATTTTCAGTGTATGTCACAGTTCTTCACATGCAGCACCATGATCACCTGTAAACGACATTTAAACAATGAATGGCCTTAAATAAAGCAAGGTGCTTCATCTTTAGTGCTGTATATCTACTTAGCAGAACATGAAGTTGTTCTACCCCTTCATCTCTAAAACCTCTGACCTAACCTTTAGCACAAGGAAACACTGAGAGGCTGAACTCAATTGGACACCAGGTTATACAACATGCCTACTCCCTGTTTGTGACCTTCAGGGTGCAAACCCTCTTCTTCACCAAGGCTGTATGCATGTTTTTGATTCAGACCTCTTGAGAGTTATCAGCCATGTTTCTGACTGGCAAGGAGTTAATATTTCCACTTAAATGTGTCCTTCCAATGCGGGTTTGCACTTCATATACACAGGAGTTAAAATAAGAACAATTCCTGAGCTTAAAAACTTTGCATCAGAGGTTATTATAAAACCTACAATTTCCAAAGCAATATGAAAATAAATTTGTGCAAAACATCTATATTATATAAATAATATAAACAATTAACACATTTCAAGTACTGAACACATTTCAATGAACACATCCCATAAGCACAGTTCAAGAGCTTCCTTTGGCTATGAAAAATGAATATTTAACAATACAACTTAAGTGGAAAAGAAAATTAAATGCGTGAGTGTTAAATAAATCTGTAAACAATAAACATTTTTAAAACTTTCCAAAAAGTCTGTTTACAACCAGTTTGTCATCCTTCAGTTGAACTTGCCTCTTTCTATGTCTAGTTTTATTGAATGTTCAAAGTATAAAATTATTCATTTATTGAAAGGGTTAAGAGGATAAGCAAGGCTGCTGTATTTCCATTTCAGTTAATTCATGCTGCTGTGTCAAGCAATGAGCCTTACAAATTGAGAAAACTCCACAGGATTGTTTAAAAACCACAAAGTCTGGGTGTTCAGCCAAGAAAGTTGCTGTCAACTCCAACTGTGGTTAGTTCCCCTTCTCTGACACACTGACTTTTCCCAAAGATCACAAAAAAATCACAATTAAATTCTTAGTATTACCTTAGCATAAAACTTTTATATTAAATATTAACATTGCAATTATTATCAAACATGATTCCTGCAGTTCATCAATTATTCTAAATCAATATTGTTGTCATTTTAGTCGGTTATGAGTATAGACAAATTATTATTCTTTACTCATTGAGCTTCTACATCCTCCAGTCTCCAACCCAACAATGGAAGGAGAGTAGAAACCATCAACCTGACTCCAAGTTACAGCTATCCTTTGGTACCTCATTCTAAAACATTCCTAAAAACAGGTGAGAAAATGAACAATTAGTTATTGAAAAACTACTTCCCATTATTTTACGTGGGAATAATATTAATGCATTCTCTGCCCAACAGAAAACTCCCAACCAATTTCCCCAAGAGTGTTGAAGTTGAAACACTCTTAAACACATCTACAACCATCAACCCTTAATTTCTCCATGATATCAATTAACTAATTAAAAGACTGTTAATAACTTAATTAATGGACATCTTTCTGATTAGCCTATGTTGATTGACACCACTTCTTCACTGCTTTCTTGAGGGAAGGCCCTCCTCCCAGGCCAACCAGCACAATGGAGTAATCTGACAGCAAAATACAGTCATGAAATTTTTGTAATTTTTTCAGCACTTTTTGGTCATTTTTCAAGATAATACAGACAGAGATAAATTAAACCATTGCTCAAGTGCATTGTAGCAAACCAAACAAAGACATTAAACTAGCAGGCAGGGACTTCGAGCATATGAATGCTGTGGCCGACGGTGCATGCTGGAGTGGCTGAGAGGAAAAGAGAGAGAAAACTGCTGTGTGGGCAGGCACCCAAACCTCAAGGTTAAGAGGCAATCGACTTTAAACTTCCTTCCAGAGAAACATGAAATGTATTTTGAATACCAAATTTGTAGTATAAAAAACTATAAGCCAGTATAGCAAAAAGCAGATTAAAACAAAAGTTTGGATGAAGATGACTGACTGTATTGTCTTTAATCTAAAATGACATTTTTTCCCCTTACTGATTTAATTTGCTTTGTAATATTTGTGTTAACTTAGTGTACAGTACTTTACAATACAAGGATTTATAGCCCTAGAAAACAATCCAGATATGGCCAGTCACTTTTTCATACCCTATATAACCTCAGAGGCTAAGCCACATTTCCATAACGTGTGCATTAAAATAAAGTCTCAGAGGCTAGGTAGATAACTAAATGTGTGCTTCACATAATCCAAAACCTAACTATTACAAATACTCACTAAATATGAATATTCAGATTACGAACCTCAGAGGCTGAGTTCCACCATGTGTCTTCAGAAAACAGCTACATCTCTTTTTCTTCTAAAGCTTTTCCCACTTTCATGTGGAGTCACTATTGAAAAGGTCCACAATATTATTGCATTAATTATAACAACAGCAGAAAAATAATCAGTTAAATCTTATTATGGTTAACAATTTATTAATAACAAACTCAAAATTATCTGCAGTAACAAAAAATAAAGCTATATTAAAGTCAGATTATTGAAATGCCAGAAATGCATTTTTCATTCTAACTTAACTTTTTTACATAACACCAGAACATAATGTTTAAACTCAGAGGATCAAACCTCATCTATTGAGCCATGTGTGCCCTTCGTAAGCTTCAAAAAGACATAACGCATCTTGACTTGGTATCAGGAAGTGTAGCTGCGTTTTCCCAAAGTTTCCAAAATTCAGCAGCTCCAACTTAAAAAATGGGATTCAACAAAAGCCTGATGCGCAGAAATGATTCCACAGACAAAATATCTTCGGTTTTAAAAGTTTAGTTAAGTTTGAAAGTAAAAACAGTTCACACAAAAAAGAAAATTAAAAATAGCAAAAAAGGAAAAATTATAATAAGAAAAAATTTAGTTCTAAGCTTAATCTTGTTACATCTTAAATCGTTACTAGTCACTTATAATACCATTTCAAAATGTTTCTGAACCATTTCAAAGCGGTCAGAAAACTGTATGCTTATCCCATTTCTAACTTGAAAATGGGTCTTTCAAGTCCCTGTTTACTGGGACCTGCTTTAAACACAACTAAACCTAATATCACACTGTTTCTCAATTATAGCAAGAAGATTCTATCTCTTACTAACTTATAGGGGGGAAAAAGACTTTACCATTGTCTATGACTATAGAAGAAATTATCCATCCAACCATCCATTTTCCAACCTGCTGAATCCAAACACAGGGTCACGGGGGTCTGCTGGAGCCAATCCCAGCCAACACAGGGCACAAGGCAGGAACCAATCCTGGGCAGGGTGCCAACCCACCGCAGAGAAGAAATTATATTCTATTCAAATAAAGCAAACATTAATATGAGTTTAACTCAAAACTTTAAGTTTCTAAAATTGGCCCTTACAGGAAGTATAAAAAGAGCGAAAACCCACATTCTGTTTGTCAAAAACTACCACCATATCCATGAAAACCATACGTGGCATCTGCTTTATTATTTTGCACATTTGAGGTTCAACAAAAGTAGGACAGATATCTAAGAATGTATAGGAAAGTAGACAAAGTAGTGTGGATGTGGGATGAGGAGAGACAATGAATATGTGAGCACAAGAGTGATGAGAATGGAAATACAGCTGAAGAGGAACCAAGGGAGGCCAAAGCAAATGAGGATAGATGAAGTGAAAGAAGTTGTGAAGGAAAAGGTCTTGAAAGGAGGGGAGGTGGAGGATAGAGCTGTATGGAGAAGGCTAATCAAGTAAATTGACTCCATATAGATGTGGGAAAAGATGAAGAGAAAGAAGAAGAAGAAGAATAGAATGACTTTTGGGGAATATTTAAACAGAAGCATACCCTTCTGAAAATAATGCCAAAACATTCACCATATCATTATCATCAATTTAAGACCAAACATTCATTTGGGCTCATCAGGCGTACACACTCTACTGCTCCGCTCTAGGGGAATCGAACCTCGGATGTCAGCGTCAGAGACGAAGCACCTTTTAGCTGCGCCACAGCGTGTGGTTCGTTTATTTGACAGCCTGTAGGTCCGGAGTAATTACATTCATTGCATTCGTAGTCTGAGTCTCGACGACCTGAATTGTGTGGGTGGTTACCTACCAGGTAACGCTTGTGGTTGGTCTGCCATTCGGCAGACATCTGCCACGGTGTCCTCTTTCAGTTGTGAGAAACAGATCATGGAATGTTGCATAGTTTACTGTCAAATAATGCAAAGAGTACACGACATGTGTTTCGCTCTCATTCGGTCTCATCAGGCGTACACACTCTACTGCTCCCCTCTCGGGGAATCGAACTCAGGACGTCGAGACTCAGACTACGAATGCAATGAATATATTTATATATATATATATATATATATATATATATATATATATATACAGTAATCCCTCGCTGTATCGCACTTCGCCTTTCGCGGCTTCACTCTATCGCGGATTTTATATGTAAACATATTTAAATATATATCGCGGATTTTTTGCTGCTTCGCAGATTTCTGCAGACAATGGGTCTTTTAATTTCTGGTACATGCTTCCTCAGTTGGTTTGCCCAGTTGATTTCATACAAGGGACACTATTGGCAGATGTCTAAGAAGCTACCCAACTTACTTTTCTCTCTCTCTCTCTTGCGCTGACTTTCTCTGATCCTGACGTAGGGGGATTGAGCAGGGGGGCTGTTCGCACACCTAGACGATACGGAAGCTCATCTAAAAATGCTGAAAGATTATCTTCACGTTGCTACCTTCTGTGCAGCTGCTTCGTGAAGCAATATGCTGCACGGTGCTTCGCATACTTAAAAGCACGAAGGGCACGTATTGATTTTCGATTGTTTGTTTTTCTCTGTCTCTCTCTATCTCTCTCTCTCTCTCTTTCTCTGCTCCTGACGGAGGGGGTGTGAGCTGCCGCCTTCAACAGCTTTGTGCCGCGGTGCTTCGCATACTTAAAAGCCAAACAGCCCTATTGATTTGTTTGCTTTTCTCTCTCTCTCTGACATTATCTGCTCCTGACACGCACTCCTTTGAAGAGGAAGATATGTTTGCATTCTTTTAATTGTGAGACGGAACTGTCATCTCTGTCTTGTCATGGAGCACAGATTAAACTTTTGAAAAAGAGACAAATGTTTGTTTGCAGTGTTTGAATAACGTTCCTGTCTCTCTACAACCTCCTGTGTTTCTGTGCAAATCTGTGACCCAAGCATTAAAATATAAAAATAACCATATAAACATATGGTTTCTACTTTGCGGATTTTCTTATTTCGCGGGTGGCTCCGGAACGCAACCCCCGCGATGGAGGAGGGATTACTGTATATATATATATATGTAGTTTAAGATAGCCTGGCCACAGACACACACGACAATGCAGTGTCAAAAACACACACGTTTATTCAGCAACCACTATTTACAATATTTACAAGTATGCAGTCCTTGGCTCCTTTGGCCGCCTCCACTCCTGTCCCAAAAGCTCTGTCCTTCTTCCACCCAACTCCGGCTCCCCGAATAGAGTGAGGTGGCCCTTTAATGCAGCCCTGGATGTGCTCCAGGTGCCTGATGACCGACTTCCGGCAGCACTCCCTAGTGTGGCGGAAGTGCTGCCCTTTTACCCGGAAGCACTCTGGGCATAAACCATCCCTGGTTTGTCAGCACTTCCTGGTGTCCTGGAAGCTCTGTCCCCCAGGGGTCACGGACCGGCTGGGTATCCAGGGAAAAGTGCCACTCTCCCAGTTCCTCCTTCCTCCAGGAATCCCGGTGGGGCAGGGTTCCTGGCTGTCTATCACAATACATATATCAGGTTTACCTGAAATATAGGTTTTCACATTAATTTGAGCTTATTAGTGCATAGGTAGATAAATATGTTAAATCATTTTCATCTTCTATAATTATATTACTGTTATTTTATACTAGTCAGAAATAAGTATTTTTCATATATTAAAAATAATATTCTTTTTTATGTATTGGGCATTGACATTACTTACATGAAATATGTCTAAAAACATAAACAGTTAATTCTTTCAACCTTTGTACTAACTTATGTAGGTGTTTTGGTTTACAGTATATTTTTTAAAAGCAGGTTGAATAAGCAGCAAAAACATATATGTAAGCTCCAAATGATGTGTGGCTAACAGATGGCATTATTTTTTTACTTATAAGCAATAATAACAATACATTTTATTTATATCACCTTTCAAAACATGTTTACTCAATTTCCCCCTGTTTTCCTGGAGCAGTGAAAACACAGTGAGCTGAACAGGCCAGGTCAAGCAGCACATCCTAGGGTATGCCCTTGCCAGCCTACAGAGATAATACTTCCAGTATGTCCTGGGTCTGTGTTGTAAACAGGGCTTAGATATGTCTATTTTCTTTTCTTTTCTGTTTTTTTTAATTGATTTTGTACTAATACGTGTTGCTGTTTTAGCATCATTTTGTGACCTGTTTTTTGCTGTGGGTGCCATAATTTTGTTGTTGATTTTGCCGTCATGGCCATGTTATTTATTGTTATGACAACTGCCGTCCATCACAGCTTTTGGAATCCAAACTTTTGAATCTGTGAATAAAATATACACATATTTTGTTAGCGTTAGCAATAGTTAGACAAATTTGTTTTTATTTATTTTCAATTAATGTATTTAATTTGGTTGCTGAAGCTTTTATTTAACACTTCTTTTTGTTTCACACCCCTGCATGCTTTTTGACTATTCATTTGTCTAGACACTTAATTTGAAACTGGAAACTATGTTCTGAAGTGATGCATTGTTTATAGTAAAAAATAGATAGATAGATAGATAGATAGATAGATAGATAGATAGATAGATAGATAGATAGATAGATAGATAGATAGATAGATAGATAGATAGATAGATAGATAGATAGATAGATAGATAGATAGATAGATAGATACTTTATTAATCCCAATGGGAAATTCACAAATTCAGACGTGAATGTCAATAGGGTTTGTGCCCTAGGAACCAAGTTACCCAAACTATTATATAACATTTCAGTAATTATTTATCGCTCTGATGCTGATCTTTCCGATCATAAAATAGATAATCTTGATAGCAATTGATGAGAATTGATTAATGATGCAGAGTTATGGTATTTGAGAGTTCCTCTAGAGTGCCTCTTTCTCTTGCACGAGTTGGCTCAAAAACTCCTAACAGGCTTTGAGTTTGGTATTTTTCCGACCAGCCATTTTAACTCTAGACCATTGTTAAGAAACTGTGACACACAGACACACACACACTCACCCATCATCGAGATGTTTTCAGTATCAAGGGACCCTATAATGTCGAGATCCATCAAAAACCAGAGATGGAAATGTTTGATAGCCATCACTCCTCCCCAATAGATGATAGATTATCGTGGGAGAGGACACAAAGCAAAAAATACAATGGAATTTAAATTGGAGTCTAAAAGGCACAAGTTTAAACATACAACAAAAACTTACGACTTACTGGATGCATGCATTTTGATGTGGCAAAAGTTCTGATTTCAGAAAACATACATTCTGCATTTCTCATGGAAATACTTTGGTCACAGATTCCTGGCATTATTTTTCATGAGGTAAGTATACAATCTGTAGGCATGTCTGTTCAAAGGCAACTGTCATGTGTGCAATTTTTACATAAACAAAGAAGTAAAAGTGTATGGAACCAGGCATATGTGTAAAGCTGTTTGTCGTGACATTGCCTTTCTTCCAAAATATTTCAAACACAATGAAAAAAAGATATTGCATTCTCTACCTCTTTATGATTGTAGTTTCTGCTTATGTATTTTCTTCCTTTAGTCTTTTCAATCCTTTCTCTCTTTTTTCTTTGCCATCTTGGTTTATTCTTGTTTGTGCTGTGACCTCTGGGAGATGGAAGGAAGTGGCTGGATTGGAAGACAGCACCAATTGTGACTGAAACCGGCAGGGGTCTTATATTGGGACATAAAAGAACACAATCCAGCTAAAAAGAAACAAGTAACAAAGTCATAGTGAATTGAACATTTAAACATCCTAACACTTAAGTCTCATTGGTATCTCATTGGTGTGTTTTCAGCTTCCTCTAATACCAGAAGAGGTGCACAACAAAGCAGAGACAAAGTAAAGGAAAGGGGAAAAGTCAAAGAGAGAAGTCCAAGTTAGCAGCTATGAAAAACCCAATACACCAAAGCTGAAAGAGAGCAAGCAAGAAAGGCTCTTGCATTGTCCCAATTTGCTTCCTCATAATAAACTAGAAAATACATTTGTTTTGTTTTTTGAATGAACTGTTAAAGCACAATTTTCAATAAGGAATGGATGATAGAGTGAAGTATAATGGCGATGTTTAATCTCAAGACTAGAAACAAATGTCGTTGACATAAATAACATGGCAAAGGCCATGCAAAACTAGAACAAAAAATTGCTGCCCACGAGAAAAACAAACATCAACAAAATGCCCTGGTGATGTGTCCTTCATAACAAAAAAATATATTGAGGGTTGTAAAAAAAATAATAAATACACAAAAAGGGCAAAAATAATAAACAGGGATCCCAAAAATTAGTTCAGAATAACATGGTTCACCTGGGAGGCTTAAAGTATCCTTGCTTTCATAATCAGACATACTGTATATCACTGAAATAAAATGAGAGCACAACACCTTTCATCAATTGTTAGGAAGCCTCACCAATGCATTTACTTCTTCAGACGTCTGATGAAGCTCGGAATTCTCCATCTGTTCTCACTAACGTTTACGACTGCCCAGAGGAGTCCATCCTTAGTAGCAGCATAACATCCTGATATGTTGCACCTGCTCAACTTAAAATCAAAAAGCATTGAAGATTGCAGGTGGCACAGATCATTAACACCACCAAGTGGCCTTCAGTTCAGGACATTTATAATATATACAGGATTATTAAAGACCCCTGCCATTTCCTCTGGAAAATTAATATATACCAAGACCGTGAAAAAAAAAAACTTTGACTTGAAAATACCAAACTTAACCTTTAAGCAGTAAATTTTTTGTTGTCCTACACTCTGTGGAACTTGGCCTGGACACAGGCAGGCAGACACGTTAAAGTCACCCAACACACGTTTATTTTGGTGCTCCATATTTACAATTGTGCTCACTAGTCCCCAAGTCCCCAAAGTCCTGGCCAACACACAATGCCTTACGTCTTCAGGCCGCCTCCTTGTCTCTTCTCCCAGACCTTGTCTCTCTCCTCAACCGACTCAAGTCCTTGAATGGAGGGAGGCGGCCCCTTTTATATACACCCAGATATGCTCCAGGTGCTTCCCGGCAATCTTCCACCAGCACTCCCCAGTGTGGCGGAAGTGCCGGCTGCGTACCCAGAAGCACTCAGGGTGTCCCTGCTTCTCTTCCCCCCAGGGCTCCCAAGGCATCGGGCACACCCTGGCGGTGACCACGAGCCCCTACAGGGTCAAGCTTCAAAGCTCTGTACCCGTGGTCCCCATAGCAACCAGGATGGTCGCTCCCACGTGGTCTGAGGTGGCCGTAAGCCCTCTTCCGGTCCACCGGAGCATCCCGGCCAGGTCGCCCCCCCAGCCACCTGTGACAACTCACAGACAAATATTACAACCACCAGAGTAATCTTACAGAAAAAACAAAATGATAAATTGCAATATTCGTACAGCTTAAACAAAAGGACACTTACCAAATTGCAGTATTCTTATAGCTCAAACAAAATGACACTTAGCCACAGTTTATATAGACAGATAATAATGTATATAACGAATATATTTACAAAGAATAATCCTGTACGTAAACACTTCATAGAGGGTAACGATTTGGAAATTAAGTGGGAAGATAATCCAAGTAAACACAAACCCCAAGGAACAGAGCAAACACTTCAGCCTATGGGCTTTACTCAGGCTTCATTTCAAGTAACAATAGGGGTACCTACAGTGCCCTCCACAATGTTTTTGACAAATACACTTTTTACCTTGATTTAACTATCTGCTCCACAGTTTAAAATTACAAATCAAACAATTCAGACATGATTTAAGTACACATTGCAGACATTAAATTAAAGATATTTGTATACATTTCAATCACACTGTGTAGAAATTAAAACACTTTTTCTACATGGTTCCCCCATTTCAGGTGTTTGTGAGTCCTCAGGTGTGTTTGGTTGCTTCATTAGTGCAGGCATAAGATCCCTAGGCTTACTTCTACACACAGACTAACTTTGCAGTCCGTAGTTGCCATTGTTCAACATGAGGACAAGAGCTGTACCAATGAAAGTCAAAGAAGCCATTATGAGGCTGAAAAACAATAATAAAACCATTACAGACAATGGTAAAAGCTTAGGATTACCTAAATCAACTGTCTGGAATATCATTAAGAAGAATGAAATCACAAGTGACCTCAGTAATTGCAAAAAGGGACTGGTAGACCAAGGATGACCTCGACTGCTTATGACAGAAGAATCCTCATTATGGTAAAGAAAAAGCCCCAAATGCCTGTCCAACAAATCAGAAACAGCCTTCAGGATGCAGATGTGTACGTGTCAGAGACTACAATTCGCAGAAGACTTGATGAACAGAAATATAGATACACTGCAAGATGCAAACCACTAGTTAGCCACAAAAACAGAAATGTTTGTGAAAAGTTCTTAAAAGAGGCTGCAGAATTTAAAAAAAGTCATGTGGACAGATGAGACAAAGATGAACCTGTATCAGAGTGATGGCAAGAACAAAGTGTGGAGACAAAAAGGAACTGCCCACGATCCACAGCACACAACCTCTTCTGTTAAACATGGTGGTGGTAGTGTTATAGCTTGGGCATGTGTGGCTACCACAGGTACTGACAAACTTATTTTCATTGCAGGGCTGGATGCAGATTAACGTCATACCCAGGACAAAGCAATTGCATGTTAAGGGCCTTGCTCAAGGGCCCAATGGAGTAGAGTCACTTTTGGCGTTTACATGATACAAACTAGCAACCTTCTGATTGCTGGAGCAGAACTCTTGCTTCAGAGCCACCACTCCGCACAGCTTTGTAAAAATAGTTTTAAAAATTTGATTACATTATGTAATACACATTTATGCTGTTTAGTGTGTTTGTTGCTTTCTCATACAAATAAAGGCCATTATTAAAGGAGTATCTCCCCTGTCTGCTACCCCATCAATACTGGGTAAGTGATTCTCAGTGGTTCTCCTTTATCATTGCATCCACTAATATACAAATAAATGAAGCTAACTGGCCTGTAATTAAGTTACTTCAATTAGCCAAATCTCCTTTTCATACAGTCTAATGATACAATGTTGTCAGAGTTGATTGTGACCTCTAAAAACAGATTTTAAGGGACTGCATATCGTATAATTACTACCTTCTTTTTAGCATAAATATTGTGGCCCTGGCAATACTTGTAGCATTTTCATTTTTATACTAGATCATTCTCAGTAACCTCCCTATCGCCAAAAAAGATTCAGATTATTTGACGTGATTAAGCATTTCTCTTTGTAATTATATTTTACTTTACATTGACAAAAAGTCAGAAAAAAATTCCATTTGATGTTTAATTACAGAAATATTTTATATTTAATGTCAATATGTTGCATAGCATAGTGGACAACACTGTTGTTTCATGGACCTAGCACCCAGCGTTTAAATCCCATACCCAGTCACCTTCTGTGTGGAGTTTCTCCATTTGTCCAAATAGGTGCTCCCCCCACATAACCCAAAGAAGTGTTGATTAGGTTCATTGAAATTTTTTGTTATATTTATGACAAGTTTCCTCCCCAGTTGTGTTTCAGATGTCACATTTTTGTCTGTTTTGTTCAATGTTTATGTTAACAGTGTTAATTATTTAGTTTCTAAATGTCATTGTATCTTCTATGATTGTCCCTGTATTTTGTAGGGCGGTCCCCCAAGACATGGTACCACTGGCTGTTTTCAAACATTTTTATAATAAATCTTTTAATTTATAAAGATTCTATGTTTTTCCTTTTCTTGGCTAGCTGGGGTTTGATGATTTTCCCCCCTTGTGGGTATTTTTGGAATATTTTGTCACTTTGTGCATAGGAACTCTCTAATTCTCAACAATTTTATGTGAGAAGGTATGCATCAGCTGTGGTGGGCTGGCGCCCTGACTGGGGTTTGTTTACTGCCTTGCGCCTGTGTTGGCAGGGATTGGCTCCAGCAGACCTCCGTGACCCTGTTGTTAGGATATAGCAGGTTGAATAATGGATGGATGGTATGCATCAGAGGTCCCTTCAATGTATTGGCACTTTGTTCAGGGTTGTTTCTTGTGCATTGTGCCCAGTGCTGCCATTATGGGTTCCAAACACCCACTCCCTTGAACTGGGTTAAGTGGGTTTGACAAGGAGATATTATATTTTTAAGGTAGCTAGCAATACAACCTTAAGATTCCAGATGAATGGCTCACCTCTCACCTTGGTCACCTTCTGGGTAAGTTTGTCCATGCATGTTATCTGATGCTTAGGCAACATGAGTCTTTTGTGAAGAAAGATTTAAAGCTATGCACCAGAATGATTTAGAAGCTGCATGGTCACTAACACCTTTTCTTTACTTGTCCTCAGAATGGAAGACCACAACCAAAAACAAGAAACTGAAATCCGCAGCCTTAAAAACCTATTTTCTAGGGTCAATTTAGATAGCAACCTAATAACGTCCTGCAGAAGTTTGTGGAAATCATAGAGATCCCCAGCTTGGAAACAAACAAGAGTAGCCTTACACCATCTCATTGACTGATCCACTTCTCTGAACAGGGAAGTCGACTACAGAATATCTCCAGACACCTCCCTGGTACTGGGAGGTGAGTAGGGCATGAGAGTGGACCTTGAGTCTCAGCTGAAGTTCTTAAGTGAGATTTCAACCTCAAAAAGCCCAGACATCATCTCTCATCAAGACAGAGGCAATGGTAGAGCTTACGGTCCCATGGGAGAAAGAATTGGAGGTGACTTTTGAAAGGAAAAAGAGTAGATGCATTGAACTAACAGCATCAAAGCAGCGTGGATGGCAAGCATTTATCACGCATAAGTCATTGACAAAGACTTCATCACAATCTCTACCCAGCATCTGCTGAAATTTCAGAGAGTTACCTGACTATGGTCAAGGAAGGCACTCAGGGAGTTGGCAAAAGAGGTGGAACAAGGGAGCTTTTGACTTTGACTAAGACTGAAGAACAAGGTGTGGGGAATACAAAGGTCCAAAGGACATCTACGGGGGGGCGGGATGTAGGCAGAGATGAGTACTGCTGCTCTACCACCTTGAGATAACCCTGTGTTTGGCCTGTTGGTGCTGTTAGATGTGTGTCAGACAGCAATGCCAAGCGGGAAGCTGATATTTGTGCTTACATCTAGAAAACCAACCTCACTCCATCCATTCAACAGGTGTCATGATTTGTTTTAATTTTTTAAAGAATTTCTAGACCTTTAGAAAATATTTAGATAACATTTTAGGGGTTTCATAGACCAAGGAATTCATTGGTCACTTTTATTTGTTTAAATGATTTTTTTTTTATTAAAGGTAAATATGAAATACATAATTTTGTTTTGCTACAGGTGCCACCATTTTAATGGTGTTCATGCCACGCTATTGCTTGGTAGGAGTGTGTGATGTGTGACATCATTACCACAATAGTATAAAGATCAGTGTCACAAATTTCCTGATTGTCTGAGCTTACAGATTCTCTCTGAAAAGTTAAAAATTAAATAAAGAATTACAATTCTTGATTTCATGGTCATGAATTCCTTTTGGTTCTAAGTACAGTTTACACCTTGCATTATGGCTATGGTTTATTCTCTGTTCTGGGTTCTGTTAAACCCAGGTAACTCAAAGGAATGCCTCCTCAGTACTTCCAGTAAAACCTGTGAGGCTATTGCTGTATTTTTCAATCAAAAAATTAATGATATTAGAAATAACATAGTATATCTCCCCAACACTAAGGATCCTCCTAAACCCCAGTATTCCGTTATAAACAAATTGAACTCTTTCACTAGGATAGATTTACCTGATTTACATAAAATAATTTCTCAAATGAAACCCTCCACCTGCGTCCTTGACCCAATACCAACAAATTTTTTCAAAGAAGTATCGGGCGTGCTAATTGATAATGTTCTTGACATAGTAAATTTGTCATTAGATACGGGGGTCTTCCCAGACTGTCTTAAGACTGCTGATAGTTAAACCCCTACTTAAGAAAAATAATCTCGACCCCTCTGCTCTTGAAAATTTTAGACCCATCTCTATCCTGCCTTTCTTAAGTAAAATTCTAGAGAAGGCAGTCATTATGCAGTTAAATGAGCACCTCAATAAACATGCTATTCTTGATAAGTTTCAGTCAGGTTTTAGAACAAATCACAGCACCGAAACTGCACTCGTTAAAGTAGTCAGTGACTTGCGGGTAAATGCAGACAGAGGTCATTTATCTGTTCTCATCCTCTTAGATCTGAGTGCCGCATTTGACACCATTGATCATAATATTCTTAGAAATCGCCTTAGTCAATGGGTGGGCCTCTCTGTCAGCGTCTTAAATTGGTTTGAATCCTACCTGCAGGGAGAAAATTCTTTGTTAGTTGTGGTAATTACAACTCAAAGACACATGATATCCTATATGGTGTTCCACAAGGCTCTATCCTGGGTCCGCTGCTCTTCTCAATCTACATGCTTCCATTGGGTCAGATTATCTCAGGGCACAACGTGAGCTACCACAGCTATGCTGATGACACACAGCTGTATTTATCAATTGCACCTGATGACCCCGATTCTCTTGATTCACTAACACAATGTCTAACTTGTATCTCAGAATGGATGAATAGTAACTTTCTCAAGTTAAATAAAGAGAAAACTGAAATCTTAGTGATTGGCAATAATGGATACAATGAGGCTATTAGAAATAAACTGGATGCATTAGGATTAAAAGTCAAAACGGAGCTAAAAAGCTTAGGGGTAACTGTTGACTGTAATCTAAATTTTAAATCGCATATTAATCAGATCATTAGGACAGCATTTTTTCACTTATGAAACATTGCAAAAGTTAGACCTCTCATATCACTGAAAGGTGCTGAGAAATTAGTTCACGCGTTTGTTTTCAGTCGACTAGATTACAGTAACACACTCCTCTCAGGACTACCCAAAAAAGACATAAATCATTTGCAACTAGTGCAGAATGTAGCTGCTAGAATCCTAACCAGGAAAAGAAAATCCAAGCACATCTCTCCAGTTTTGATGTCACTATACTGGTTACCTGTGTCATTCAGGATTGACTTTAAAATTCTGCTCATGGTTTATAAAGCCTTAAATAATCTCGCCACATCTTATATATTGGAAAGTCTGACATCTTATATTCCAAATCGTAACCTCAGATCCTCAAATGAGTGTCTCCTTAGAATTCCAAGAGCAAAACTTAAAAGAAGTGGTGAGGCGGCCTTCTGCTGTTATGCTCCTAAAATCTGGAATAGCCTGCCAGTAGGAATTCACCAGGCTAATACAGTGGAGCACTTTAAAAAACTGCTGAAAAAATATTACTTTAACATGGCCTTCTCATAACTTCACTTTAATTTAATCCTGATACTCTGTATATTCAATTCATTATAATAACTATTCATAGTGGCTCTAAAATCTGTACTAACCCCAACTCTCTCTTCTGTTTCCTTTTCCGGTGTCCTTTTGGTGGGCCACCACCATCTACTCAAAGCACCATGATGTTCCAACAATGATGGATGGATTAAAAGCCAGAAGTCTGTATGACCATCACCATCAAGTGACTCCGTGAGAACCCTAACTACAAAGAGGACTATTTCATTTATGTTAGGTAGAATGCCCAGAGGGGACTGGGCGGTCTCGTCGCCTGGAACCCCTACAGATTTTATTTTTTTCTCCAGCTTTCTGGAGTTTTTTTTTGTTTTTTCTGTCACCCCTAGCCATTGGACCTTACCTCTTTTCTATGTTAACTAATGTTGTCTTATTTTAATTTCTTATTTTGTCTTTTATTTTTCTTTTCTTCATTATGTAAAGCACTTTGAGCTACTTTTTGCATGAAAATGTGCTATATAAATAAATGTTGTTGTTGTTGACCCTCTCTACATTCTTCTTAATTCTGTCTGTCAAGCTTGGCTTTGTCTACAGCAATTCATTCACTCTCTAGTTCCGAACCTGGCTGTTTTTGTTTTCTTTTTTTTTTGTACTTTCTGTCCCCTGATTCTTAAATAACTTCATTTTCCCTCTGTTTACTAAAGCCAAGCATGTTAGGTCTTCCCTAAACTAAACTGATGTGAATGAGTCTAAATATGTGCATATATTCTACGAAGGACTCCCCAAGAATCTTTTTATTTGTATGTATTAATGTATTTTATGACTAACAAATTTCATTTTTAAATAATATAGAGTGAAGGACAAACTGATGCCCCAGCTGATGTGGATCCCCACTCCCTTACCTGGCAAGGAGGCCTTGGTAACGGGAGGTCAAGGAGGGAATAACAATATCTCCTTTCTATGCCAGGACTCGAATATGAAAGGACTTTAGAGGAGCTACAGTAGGGCTGGCATCCTAACAGCCACTGAGAGCCTCCCTGTATGGACTGGGGAACCGAGAACGACAGTACAGTGGGTGACTGCCTGCTTTTAGTAGAGCATCCCCCTGTAAACTGGGTTGCAGCATCTCATCTGGCAAGTTCCATTATGGATGCCTGAAGGACAGCATTGAAATTGTGGTCTCATGCACCTGCTCTGTCAGGTTCTTTGGGAGCCGCTGGGGGAGCTGTTGGATAGTCACAATACAAGGACTACTGTAGTTCTGCTTGACCCAGAAGTTCTTCCATGGAGGCAATTGATTAAGCACTAGAGGTACTCCCGGGTCTGGAGTTAAAAGAGAGCCCCACATTCGGCTCAGGGAATCGGAGTAGGGGGAGGAGCTGGACAACACTCTCTTGGGAAAAGTGGAGGAAAACAACAGTAGCAAAGGGAGTGAGATCCAATATGACACTGAAGGAAGGAAGCCTGTAAAAAGTACATGTTATTGTAAATAAAAGTGCTGGATTTGAACCCAGGACTCTGTGTGTGTAGTTGTATCTGGGGTGTGGTGTGCTGGTACAATCCTCAATGGACACAATAACTAGTTCATCTTTATAATGTTTAATACTGCATCTCATTGTTAGTTTTCATACTTATTTCTATTTTCAAAATAAAACCAATATTCATTTTATAATTTTAAATCTAACCCATTACCCTTTAATCATCCCCACATATGGAAATTTCTCTCAGTCAATCATCATGAAATAATTTCATTTTTCTTACCAGTTTGCCCTTATTATACTGTTTCTCCCTTTATTTACTTCTTTATTCTTCATTCATTTTTGATTATTAACAGAATATCAGATCAATACAGACTTCTCTTCTTGTTTGAGATACATGGCTGTTAGAAAATTACCTTTCTTGCTTTTTGCTGTAGCTAACTCTTTGATTAAATAAGAGTAATAAGCTTTCATAAGGTGTTTTATTCACAGTTTAGGCTAGCCAGCTGCCATAATTGATTGTAATAGGTTTTCATAACTTTGATTCAAGATATGCTTCTTTTTTCAGGAGCCATTGTTACTGGAACCTTCAGCAATATGTACTGGACAACACTCAGTTGTGGCTATTGATCTAATATTGTATATTTTGGCAGTAGCTTTAAGCCAGTTATTCATTATATGGCAAAAAAAAAAATAATCTGAAGTGCAAAATGGCTATACACCCATACAATAATTCAAACTGCAAGAAGTTTATCTTCAGATGTTTTAAATTTATTGAATTTAATCAGGCGTTCCTTTTTAAGTAGTGTAAGATGCTGTACTTTGAAGTTCAAACAAATAATATGTTAGGAATAAAAAAAGATAAAAGATAAATGCATTAGACAAGGTGAAAGGATACCACACACACGGCACACACATACACACACTTGTGGGTCATGGCTAAGAAAACTTGCCTGGGCTAATCATTCTGTCACTTCATTGTCTGAAGGCACATAATTCAATTTTAAGGCCATTAAGTGCTGGAGCCTACCTTGAATAGAGTGTCATTAAATCACAGGTCACACTGACTCACAGATTAATCAACACACAACATTAGGATGTCAGAGGAAAACCAAAGTGCCAGGAGAAAACATCACTAGAGCAGGGAAGGATTCAAACCAAGTTCCCTGAATATATGAGGTAGCAGTGCTAATAACTGTGCCCACTCTCTGGCTATCTATGGAATATATAACGAAAATGGCATACACTCCTTTTTTGCTGGGCATAGTTGTTAACACATTTTAACCCTGCATATGTGAGATACAGCTAAAAACCTTGCTAATGGGACTAATGGGGAAAAAACTGTAAAAGTTGAATGCCCTTCATCAATTATCAAAACCAATTCTCAGGGGAAACTTGTAATGCTGAACTAGATGCTTTATAAGAGAGCATATCTGCAGTATCCTTTTCCTTCTCCCTCTGCCAAAACTCCATATTTCCACATTCAAAACTCAATCCTTCCTCCTGCCTCGTTCAAAATGGCATCTGTCCTCTGATAATACATCCATGCTCCCATGGTCAAAACTCCATCCTCCCTTCTACCTCTTTCAAAACAGAATCTGTCCTCCGACAATAACTGCATCTGCTGTCCAACAAAGCTCCACCCTCCCTTCTCCCTGCTGCTTCCTATCTTCCTATCTGTTCTCTCCCCCCCCACCCCCGTACTTCCTTCTTCCTCCTTCAGATGTTAGAACTCTGACACAGAAATTAGAAAAACACTGGCTGGACACTTTAAGCGAGGGTGTGTGATATTCATCAAGATAAAGTTTTGAGTGAGTTGGAAGGAGAAGGATGTCCTAAAATGGACACCATAAATATCAAGCAAACCAAAACAGCATGTGAAGAAAATTACCTCAACATACAATCTATGCTCTGAAAGAAAAATCTTCTCTAAAACTAAACTTTTCCTACTTGCACTTGCTTTATGTAAATATCTAAAACATTCCTTAATTTTATAAACACCTTAGGAGAAGCTTTCTCTGTCATATGACCCATTGCAAGATTTTAATGCTGAAAATAATTACATAGTTTATATCCAGGACTTTGACTACACCAGTCCATAACCCTCCAAACCTTTTTATTTTGAGCCATTCCTTGGTGGATTTTCTAGTATGCTTTGGACCATTATGATGCCAAAAGGTCAATTTAAACTTTAGCTTTCAGAGAGATGGCCTCACATTCTCCTCCAGCACACTTTAATGTGAAGCAGAATTCATAGATCAAAGTCAAAAGTCAAAGTGAACTTTATTGTCATCTCAACCATATACAAGTATACAGATAGACAAAATTGCGAAGCTCAGGGTCCACAGTGTAACAACATGATGTGCAAATAATAATTTAAAAATAGAATTAAAATTTAAATTTAAATTAAAATTAAAACACAAACAAGACAAGACATTGCGCAAAGACAAGACAAAAACAAAGATGTAGCAGAAATATCGATGTGTAAGATATGTAATATAATAAATAATAGATATAGATAATACAGAAATTATCAGTGTATGATAATAGTTGTTTAAGACATGTGTAAACAATGACAGGTCAGAATGTTTCACAGCAGAAGGATATCAAAAGTGTCAAAATACTTAAAGGTCAGTATGAGATTTTCAGTTCTTCTCTACATGCACACTCGTCTTTGCAGGAAAGTGGCTCACATGTATAAAAGTTCTGTTTTTAGAGGTGGTTGAGGTAGTGTGGAAGGTCCCAGGGGGCAGCCTGGTGTTAAGGAGTCTAACAGCTTGGGGGTAAAAACTCTGCTGGCAGATCTGGCTTTGATGCTGCAGTATCTTCTCTTGGATGGCAGAAGTGTGAAAAGTCCATGTGAGGGGTGTAAGGGGTCCTGCACAATGCTGCAGGCCTTGCGTACACTGCGTTTGTAAAATATGTCCTGAAGTGAAGGGAGAGGCACCCCAATAATGTTCTCTGCTGTCTTCACTATCCTTTGCAGGCGCTTGCGGTCAGATATGGTGCAGTTGCCATACCAGACAGTGATACAGCTGGTCAGAACACTCTCAATTATGCCTCTGTAGAACATGGTGAGGATGGAAGGGGGAAAACTTGCTCGCTTCAGTCGCCTCAGGAAGTGTAGTCTCTGCTGGGCTTTCTTGTTTAGTGATGAGGTGTTATGTGTCCACTTAAGTTCCTCAGTTATGTGCACTCAATGACTATAAGTTGCTCAGACCCTGAGGCTGCAAAACAACCCCAGACCAAAACATTTCCACCACCATGCTTCACAGTTCAGGAGGTTCTTCTCCTGAAATGCAGCCTTCAGTTTGTGCCGAACATGGGTACTGTTACTTCTTTGATCCATTTGTCCTGAGCACAGGGCCTGGTCTTTGACTGTATGTTCATTTGCAAACAGTAGTTTTGTGTTGTCAAGTTGGGGAATGACAGAGCTCAGATATGCTCAGTCTTCCCATTTAATTCCAACAAAATGAAAACAAATATAGCGCTCAATGTCATGGCCAAGCCAGTGCATGTTAAAAGAAAAGAAAACAGCCTCAATAGGTCAATAGGCAAAGATTTTCTACTCTTTGGCATGTGTCTTGGTCAGAAGCGAGCTCCATCCTGCAGTCAGCTCAGTCCAGTCCAACAATAGATACCCTCTTTCCAGGGAGCCCGGGTTTTATAGCAGGGGCAGAGTTAGTTTCCCTCAAGGGTCATCTTCTCAGAGCTGTGGAGGGAAAGGGAGATGACACAGTTTGCAACAGTGCACCCTCTTATCCTGTGTCAAAATGACAAACCTCTGATAGGCCCAGAATGCTCTTCTGATGTGCATGCTTGACACATGCTATAATGTTCTTTGTGGACAGCAAAGGCTTTTTTTCGGACACAGTTTGCATACTGGTGAAATTTGTGCAAACTCTTTCTGATTATAGATGCACTTTAACAGCAAATTTTGCAAGAGTTACCTGCAGATCCCGTAATGAAATTTTGGGCTTTTTGGAGTCTTTATTTAGCATCAAATGGTCAATTCTTGGGCTGAATTTGACATCTATACCACTTACAGATGATTTTTCTTAGTATCGAATGATTAATTTCAAATAATTTGCCCATATTTTTAAATCTTTTGCCAGACCCATATATAGTATATCCACAACCTTCTTTCTCAGGGCCTTAGAGAGCTCTTTAGATCTTGGCATGATGACATCAAACACGTCAATAGCAAAGAGAACACCAGACCCTAGATATCTGCAATTAAATAAGACAGGTTCTTCCTGCATACTCCCTAAGGAGGCTCTAATCATTGGAACTTCATCTAGAACACGATTCTAATATTATGTATTTGAAATTATGGGGTTTGAATTAAAGATGCCAGTGAATGAAGGGGAAAGGCAGTCTTCAATTCAAATGCACGGTATTGTGGGAATGATGACGTTGATGTTTACATTCAATTATGGTTTTTCAGGAAGTACCGGTAGCTGTTAATAACATTTTTGCAAAAAAATGAAAACATTTTGCACATTTTAACCATACAAATGGATATCAGATGTGAGTTATGTGAGAATTTTTTTCTTGTCTCCATGGATTTTTTCACATCATTTGGCACTGTATACCATTGGTGTATTGGTCACCTATCGGCCATATTGACTGGTAATATTTCACTTCTTCAGAAAAATATGATATTAAAATTTTGTCTCAGTGACCACTACAAACTACATGGGGTATGTAGCATTTAAAAAAATACTAAATTTGTGTGGTGTGTTCCTTTAACATGCAGCACCTGGTTTTCTATCTGAGAAGGCTATGTCAAACACAGTTGAGTGACACTTGTGGAGGGATACCCAGGCTTAGTGGTTTCTCAGCCTTGCACAGTTTATTGCTTTGGCCAGTGATCAAAATTAACTTATTTCAATGTCAACCTTTCTTGATGGACACAACTTTGTACTAGTTATCAACCAAAAGTTTGGGCTTATTTGTACCCGAGAAACTAATGGCAAAATGTTTTGCTAGTAACTGATAATTATCAGAGTGGCATGGTGGTGCAGTGTTAGCACTGCTGCCTCGCAGTAAGGAGACCTGGGTTTGTTTCCTGGGTCCTCCCTGCATTGAGTTTGCATGTTCTCCCCGTGTCTGCGTGAGTTTCCTCCCAAGGTCCAAAGACATACATGTTAGGTGGATTGGCAATCCTAAAATTGCCCTTAGTGTGTGCTTGGTGTGTGTGTGTGTGTGTGTGTGGTGGGCTGGTGCCCTGCCCGAGGTTTGTTTCTTCCTTGCACCCTGTGCTGGCTGGGATTGGCTCCAGCAGACCCCCGTGACCCTGTGTTAGGATATAACGGGTTGGAAATGATTGACTGACTGAATGACTGATAATTATCATGGAAAAAAGGAATGGACCAGAAGAAGAGATGCAATTGCATACAAAAGCAAAGATCATAATCAGGAATGACAAAATACTATGTCTCAAAACCAAAAAAGAAATGTAGTCGAAGTAACAGAGGCAAAGTATTATTAACCAGAAAAGTATTTTGGAAAAAAAGATTTCCTAACAGTTGTTGTGACTTCTCTGCAATCTGTGATAGAAATATCAAAGCTGACTTTTTATTCCACTGATGTCACATGCTGCTACCTCAGAGACCATACCATTTAGGAACCAAGAGTAGCATCTTATTGGCAAGACTCACAGAATGGCTTTGTCCACATACAAAATAAAGTGGTGTGAGAAGCGCCATAAAATATTTGTAACCACTTTAAGTAACTTTCAGCTTCAAAAATTTGGATTGGCAAATTTGGATTTGTTACATCCAAAACCAAAACTGGTGCAAAAGATCAGAGCAAAGTATGATAAAAAAAATATATAAATGAAACCAAATAATAACCCCTTGAAAAGTTGGTGTCAGCAACAGTTCTTTGCTATCTCTGCAATGGCAAAGCATTGGGTCTAACTTCATATCAGAAACCCTATTGCCTGGGGTTAAAGGGTTTCATTGATTCTTCTACAATTAACTACAGTTGAAGACAGTCTGTATTGGAGCTGGACGTAAGTACTGATTTGAGTCTAGCCTCATGAAAAGCACAAGCAGGAGAGACCACCTGAGACCACCACGCTTCAGAAACTTTCCTGTACGGACCTCGCAGTTCAGAAACAGCTTCATCCCAAGAACTATAAACGCACTCAATCAATCCATCAAGTGCTCCTTGTAGAACTGTTTACTTACAAGTACAATTACCTCACTGTAAACTTGCGATGCAGTTATAATATTGCACAACCTGCACCACTTTATAAAGTGCGTATTTACATATGATGACGATATCATTTTTAAGATGAAATGCAGCAAAATATGTTTATTACATTATACTGATAAAATGTTAACATCATTTAAATAATCTATATTTTTAATAATTAACCATGTGAGGACACGGTGTGGCAGCGCTAGTGATGAGCTGGCGCCCCGATTATTCCTGCCTCGCGCTGTATTCTTGCTGGGGCTGGCGCGACACTGTGGAAAGACAGATGGATAGAATAATTAAACATGTACTACAAAGATATTTCAATGTTCCTTAAAAGATCTTAAGAATCGGCGTTCTAATCTTACAGATGGCTTAATGTCTATTATGGAGGAATTGGGGGTTAGTATGTTTGAAAGACACAGTACTGCTGCAATAAGTTATTTCATTGAAGGTCATGCACGGCGCAGCAAGCATCTTGCGGGAGGCAGGAACAACCTGTGGACGAGGCGCCTGCTCATCACTATCACTGCGCCACCGTGTTTCCATGTTTAATAACATGCTTTAACTCCTATCATCATGAAAATTATATCACGTATACATCTCAGTATTTTAATTATTCAGAGAGCTGTAATATTACGAATGTAATGGATTCTGTGTCCTGTCGGAGGAAGAGAAAGCCAGTTTAAGAAGCAGGTAGTGCACAAGCACTAAGCATTTAACGTACTACTTTAGCTACAATGGTATTTGAAAAACTAGTAAATTAAACGATTTTAAGATGAAGTTTATGATGTTCTACTTTAATGACAAAATATACTACGTGATTAAAGTGGAAATTTTGAGATTAAAGTTGACATTTCGTGCTTTTTTCCCACTGTGTGCATATTTTTTTTCTCTGTACCCTAATAAGTTTTCATATGACACTCAGATGGTGGGCTACGACTTGCCTTTTCACGGTGACTTTGATATCTGACCAATTATTTTTTATTTCGGGCATTGTGCGACTTTGTAAACTTGAACTTTTGAGTTTCTCCGACACTCTATGTCACTCAATCAACTTCCTTTTGTTGATTATATCACGGTTTAAACCAACAAATAGTAAGTTTTTCCTTGCCTCCACTTGGTATTCGCTGAAATTCTTCTATTTTCCAGCATGCTTTTGCCATTGTCTTTTCACAGAAGGCTGAGCTTAAGGGCTATTTATATTGATTTGCATATTCAAAGAGCCCTAATTCTGGGAGGAGTTGGGGCAGGACAGCAGGCGCGTGCACGTGCTTTACTTTTCACACTGACTGGGATTTATGTAGAGGAAGAACATGGAAGTTGGCATTTGCATAGGTTTATGCATCTGGATTTTTTTGTGCGTACGAACATTTCCGCTTTTGTCCATACACCGTGTTATAGTGTGAATTCTATGCACGGCATTATACATGAGGCCCCAGGTGATTCTCTCTAAAACCAACGTCTCCTCAGCTTATTCTTTCCAGATTCCTCAGCACGAGGAGACATCCACCAACAGGCACAGACAACCCTTAAATTCTTTCTCTGTGTTTGCAAGGTGATGTGCTGAGCTTTGATCCTCAATCCCTCCAAACCATAGTTCATCGGGCTTCTTTGAGAGCCTCCAGGAACACTTGGTCACTCCATCTCCTTAGGGTGCTCAGCAGAAGCAGACCCTCTGCCCCCCCTCTTAAGTTTTTGGCCATATACTTCTCACACCAGGCTCACTTTCACGTCCTCCTGCTTCCCCTTTCATACTACACTGGCCTTCACCCATTCCCGTCCTTTCCTTTTCTTTAACCTCCATTTCTCAGCATTCTTTGCTTTCTCTTCTCTTTTCTTGACCTTTTTTTCCCTTGCACCTCCGCTCCCTTTTAAAACTCTGTAGGACACAGCACTAACGAGGCAACATGTCAATCTCACCCTTGAGCATGTGACTGCAGGATCGCCCTCTCCCACATCTGCCTACAGAGCTGCACTGCCACATTACATACGCCTCACCCAAAAAGTGCAACCGTATTACTATTTATTTAATATACACGTGACACATACCTGCTTTATCACAAGCTTCTAAACAAGTGTTAGAACATGTAACTGCCATATTCAAGAAAAAGTCACAAATCAGAACATCAATAAAAAATGAAGATATTGTAATGGCCCCCTAGTGAAAAGTATAAATTAAAAAAGGAAAGAATGAACAGACTACTTTAGCACTAGTAGTTCAGCTTTAAGACCAACATCCTTTTATTTGAAATAACTATTTATTTGTTTACACTTCCACTGTTCTTGTAGTGTTTCTGACCCCAGAACATGCTGATATCTTCACCTTGTTCCTGGTGTTCTGTTTTCTGGTATTTATTAGATGCTCTGGTGATTTGGCCCTAAAGCACACCAACTAAGAACTGGTTCCCAGATGGAGTTCTGTGTGCATTGCATGTTCTTCTGTGTCTCTTGTTGGTTTCACACCACCAGCTCCTCACTGTTTGCTGGTTAGAATTCAACCATCTACTTAGACCATGAAACCCAACAGCTTTTTATGTTATTTTGGGAATGTTCTGTCTGCTTTTCAGCTGCTAATATTAATAGATTGGAACATCAGCAGGGCAGGCATGCTTCCCTGAAGAGGGCCCTAGTGTTCTTATATTAAACTGATGAGTTATTACAATATGTCTAAGAGGGAAAGGTTAAAGGATTAGGAGCATGTGCTGATACAGCACATTGCCTCACCCAACACATGACAAATCAACTCAGGATCGTAGATTAGGACCCGAGTGCAGCCGTGCATTGGGTGATACCTCAACACCACACTAATGCAGATGGAATGGAACAGTGCGAGTTTTTTTTAAGGTGGCTGGAGTGCCAATTCTGCCACCTACCCTCAGGTTTTTCCCTGCAGGTTGGAGAGCCTACATAAAGGGCTGGATGCAGATTGATGTCATACTCAGGACGGAGCAATTGCGGGTTAAGGGCCTTGCTGAAGGGCACAACGAAGTAGAGTCACTTTTGGTGTTTACGGGATTTGAACTGGCAACTTTCCAATTGCCAGTGCAGTTCCCTAGCCTTAGAGCCAGCACTCTGGGAAAGGCACCACACAGGGAAAGGCTGATCCAAAATTTAAAAATAGAGAAGTTCTGACAGATAACAACTAAAAACAAAAATCCAAATGCTGGGTAAAACATCAAAAAAGGCCAAGAAGAAGCAGAGCCAATGGATAAAGAATGCACAAAGGAATGCATAATGCTAAAGCCTCAGGTAAATGGTGTATTCATCACCCTGTCACTCCTGTCACATGACTGCTGCATAAACAAAGTAACCAACAACACAATTTGATGGCATAATCAGAAAGCATGAGGAGGTTGTAATTAAAAGCCAGTGGCATATGAGAAAGGAGCCCAGTGGGGGAATTTAGAATAATTCAAGAGACATTATACTCACTCACATTCTGCAGCAGTGAGATGAAATCTGACATACATTGTGCAATTCTGGACAACATACTACAAATAAATTGTACATAAATAGAAATGCAAACAAATGAATTTCTAAATTAAAATGTATGTTCCTGTTTTGCTAGGCTAAGAAAAAAATGCATCTCTTTACTCCTGAACAAATAAAGCTTTGTGGTGACCTAACCCAAATCTTGAAAATTCTATAATTTAACTGGCAAAATTTTAAATTGTGTACCACATAATCAAGACCTCAGGTAGAAGTTAAAAGTCAGTGCGTTCAAAAGGAAAACCAGAAAGTACAAAAGGTGAAGGACATCAGGAACAAACTATAGAGCCAAACAATTGAAGCAGACACTGAAACATAAAAAGGGTCATTTTTAACAACTTAGCCAGTCTTCTCTGTTTTGTAAAGATGATTAAGTCTGACATATCTCCTACTAGTTCCAGATTCTTGCTGCCTTTTCTGAACATGCTAAAGCTACTGAAAGACTGTCCTAAGATGTGGAAAAAATTTGTGACAGTGAAGAAGCAGTATAAAGTTTCTTTGTTAACTGTTTATTGTGCACTTGGTATAGGTTTGCGGGTTTCTTCATTTTTCAGTTAATGAGGGTAACCACTGAAACATATTTCTTTTAATAAGTTCAGTTTGTTTTCTCAACAGAAACAATGCTTTAAAATTCATCACAGCAGTATGTTTGTGTCAATTTTCTTCTGGTAGCTTTGCAATTATTTTGTGAACTATGGACTCTTACTCACCGACAGCCCACTATGCCCTGAGACAACATATTGTTTCTTAAAATTCTCAAGCTAAATAAAAAAAATCTCACTAACAAAAGTATTTGTGTGTTGCTGACATGGATGATGGGAGGACAGAAGAATGCACCCACACAAAAAATGAATCAAGTTTAGAGCTTTATCCCAGTGAACACTAAAGTAATTTGGAAAGTGTTCTGTTTTTTCAGCCCCACACAAAAATTCAGCCAATGAAAGTTAAAGACACAGGTTTGCCAATTTTGGCCTTGACTGTGTTAAGCTCTTCGAATATTGTACTGTTAAGTACATAGAATATACAGTAAACTATTAAAAAGGTGTTACAGTCATCAGTCATTCCAAATACTGGGCATGTGATCAAGATTTTCCTTTATAAGGTTAAATTATGAAAGTTGCAATTTACATTTGTAGCTGTTTTCATTTAGGGATATTCATTTTGGGTATTCCATTGCATACATTTCCAGTGACTGTTTATACAGAACATGTACTGCACATCAATTAAATGGATCACATGAAAATAAGGCAGCAGAAAAAGTTCAGGGATAAAAATTCTCACAAGAGACCATTTTTTTCTCTTTAATTTATTCTTTCTACTTTCCATTTAAGACTTGCATCCTATAACAAAGTTCAACCATCAAAAATAAAGGTGCAATTCTAAAACATCATCTGTGAATTTAAAACTACTGGGAGACATAATAATGTACTTGGTAGTATTTTCGATTTATGGATCCAACAGCCTGGGTTTGAATTCTTCGGTTGTTGTTTGTGTAGAGTTAGCAGATCCTTCCCATGTCTCTGAGGGTTTTCCTCCAGACATTCTCATTTTCCCACATGTCTAAAAATATAAACATTTGGGTAATCTGTGATTCCAAATTGTCCTGAGTTTCAGAGTGGTTCTATGAGTGATTAGGGCTTTTAATGTACTGCTATCCTGCCTAGTACTTAATGTTGTTGGGTTTTGACATGGCCCTCATGAACCTGAAGTGGATTATGTGGTAATGATAATGAATAATGCATGTGCGTTTGAGGGACATCTTCAGAGCTTAGGCAAGGTATGTAACACCCTGCTGGGGAAAGTAGGGGAGCCACTGCTAACAGTGTTGTCTCTTTTCTATTCTTCACCAGTGAGAAGATGCCCATTGTGGGCAATTAACCCTACCCCTTCCACCTAGACAGCCATAAAAACCAGACACTAGGAGGTTTAAGGAGGACTTCTCATTTGGACCTGGATGAACCTAAAAGAAGGAGTTCCGAAATTGTTTCCTGCTTTTAAGAACCATTGCTTTGAATTAGTCAAGAAGACTCTTGCACATGAGCACTTGTTTTGTTGTTTATTGCAACAAAATTAAAAAGGGCAACCCAGCTAGCACTCCACCACATCCTGAACTCTTTCCAATCGTCCACAAGCAGCATGGGTTCAGTGTTAAGGAATGCTATCTCATATAGAGATTCTTGTTTAAACCTTCCTGGTGTGTGTGTGCATGCACTAAAGACTACATCACATTATGCAACTTTTCCAGCAATTTTCAGCCATAGCCTTCATTTACATCATCCTAATGAGATGGAGGTAGATGACATTTTGTTCCCATGAAGCTAGCTGCATAGTCTGACATTCCCAGCAACTCACTCCAACTGGTCTGCGACTGTCTCTGATTATACTCAGACAAGTTTTCTGAAAATGAGAGCTGGCAACCAATGAATACTCATCCAGAAGTACGATTCACATAATGTAATGAGAAGGAATAAGGGACACAGGTGTTTTGGACTTCACAAACAGAAGAGAAACTCATCTGTCTGATACCTTGTGTTTTATATACCTCGACAAAATGTAAAAAGAAAAAAAGGTCAAGGCTGTGGCTAAATGTGCAGTATCTGTTAATCCTTCATACAGCGTTAGCTCCATCAGGCAGCACATCAGGCTGTCACAAAAAAGGCGAGCAAGACTGCACTGGACAGTTGGCACTCAGTTGAAAAATTAAAAATGCCCAGGGATTTCCATTCGTTTAAAACAACATAGTCCAGCAATGAGATTGACAAGTCTGTCATACAATATGACTAGAAGTCACGTAATGTGACATGAGTTTAACTAATCAGCAATGTCTCTTCCCTAAAACAGTAAAGATAAGTTTAATTTGTGATTCTTAATTACAGTAAATGACTGTGAGTGTGTACATGTGACTGGATATTGCATTAAGATCATTATTGCTGGTATCTGATCCAACCCTATACTAAATAAAGTTAGCACAATCAAAAAATGGATGGAACAATATTTCATGATATATGTGCTCCTGAAAACGTGGACAGACAATTTTCTAACAGTATAAACATTAAATTTAGATGGGTTGATTTTAAGCTTTTAAGCTTAGTTATTTTCCTAGAGCCAGTTTTTCCAGCTTAATAAACAATTTATCTAACTGAGAAATCTGTTCTGTGGTGGGCTGGCACCCTGCCTGGGGTTTGTTCCTGCCTTGTGCCCTATGTTGACTTCGACTGGCTGCAGCAGACCCCCGTGACCCTGTGTTAGGATATAGCGGGTTGAATATTGGATGGATGGACAAATCTGTTTTGTTTTTCATGTGACTTTTAGAAGTCTGCTTTTACATATTTGAAATATTACTTTCAGCTGTATATAGAAAGAATACTTCAGCAAATGCTCTTCACATTGAAATCTCTTAAAGAGATTATTTGAAATACAAATAATAATTCTAATACAGTATACTTTCTTTGAAATGAAGACATTAACGCCATTATGGCCATTTCTAAATACATAAATAATTCCTACATTACATTTACACTCGAAACCTTGAAATAAATATGACTATATTCTATGGCATACTATTTGAAATGTAAACTAATAAGACTCTGGAAAATGACATTCAATATCATTGGAGGAGGTGAACAATGTTAATTTGAACTTTCTTGACATCATAAGCAGAAGCCTAATTCCAAAGCTTTCAGCATTCTGCATGATAACCATTGCCCCATTCCACAATTGACTGCATGCATGAAATGTTGTGACAAAAATCTAATTATAAATGTGCATTATTTATTATATGCAGACGTGCAACAAATGTCAGTTCATGTCATGGGATTATCTTTATGAATATCGGAAAATTTCAACAACAAAGAAAAATTTTAAATAAGCAACAAAGGCTATCAGTTACCTATCTCCCAAGAAATATTGATTGTTCAGTTAATGAAGGGATGTGAAAACATTTTAAACAAACTACAGTATGTTAATAACAGATTTAATTCAATTTATGAATATATCCTTAAAATATTATAAGACACCTCATACAAGAAATATCTTAGCATAGACTAAAATTCTGTACGTCTCTAAAATAACTGCAAATTGACTAAAAGCAGACACACACATACATATATTAAGTTTATGGTCTTTTAACTGTCTATATAGTCAGTCATATTAAAAATCCATTTAACAAAAAAAAGGACAGTACTTGTACATTATCTCCATTTCTTCCTGAGGTTTCTTGTGAGCAATCAAATATTTTTCATCCTGGGGAAAGATATGAATATAAAATTTATGAGTCTGAGTGAGTGTGGCTATGTGCCTAAGTGGGTGCTACAATAAACTGGCAGTCCATCCAGGATTGGTTCCCATCCTGCACCCACAATTGCCGGGATGGATACTGGCTGTCTATACTCTGACCTGGATAAGCAATTATTGAAGATGGATGGATAAAGAACAAGATCAGAAAACAAAGGATTTTGGTATAAGAACAGTACACTGTTTTCCAATCTCTGCTCCTTAGGGACAAGCTGACAGAGATGGGAGTAGATTCATACCTAGTGGCATGGATAGTGGACTATCTTACAAACAGACGTATGTATGTGCGTCTCGGGAACTGCAGGTCTGACATTGTGGTCAGCAACACAGCAGCGCCGCAGGGGACTGTACTTTCTCCAGTCCTGTTCAGCCTATATACATCGGACTTCCAATACAACTCGGAGTCCTGCCACGTGCAAAAGTTCGCTAATGACACTGCTATCGTGGGCTGCATCAGGAGTGGGAAGAAGGAGGAGTATAGGAACCTCATCAAGGCCTTTGTTAAATGGTGCGACTCAAACCACCTACACCTGAACACCAGAAAAACCAAGGAGCTGGTGGTGGATTTTAGGAGGCCCAGGCCCCTCATGGACCCCGTGATCGTCAGAGGTGACTGTGTACAGAGGGTGCAGACCTATAAATACCTGGGAGTGCAGCTGGATGATAAATTGGACTGGACTGCCAATACTGATTCTCTGTGCAAGAGAGGACAGAGCCAGCTATACTTCCTTAGAAGACTGGTGTCCTTCAACATCTGCAATAAGATGCTGCAGATGTTCTATCAGACGGTTGTGGCGAGTGCCCTCTTCTACGCGGTGGTGTGCTGGGGAGGCAGCATTAAGAAGAAGGACATGCCTCATGCCTGGACAAACTGGTGAGGAAAGCAGGCTCTATTGTAGGCATGGAGCTGGACAGTTTGACATCTGTGGCTGAGCGACGGGCGCTCAGCAGGCTCCTATCAATTATGGAGAATCCACTGCATCCACTAAACAGTGTCATCTCCAGACAGAGGAGCAGCTTCAGCGACAGACTGCTGTCACTGTCTTGCTCCACTGACAGACTGAGAAGATCGTTCCTCCCCCAAACTATGTGACTCTTCAATTCCACCCAGGGGGGTAAACGTTAACATTATTCAAAGTTATTGTCTGTTTTTACATGCATTTTTATTACTCTTTAATTTAATATTGCTTTTTGTATCAGTATGCTGCTACTGGAGTATGTGAATTTCCCCTTTGGATTAATAAAGTATCTATCTATCTATCTCTATCTATCGATAAAAAAGATAATGTCAATTTATTTCAAACCACACTGCTTTGTTTAATTTATTGCAGAAGTTTTTTTGTGATTCCTTTGTTATAGTATATTTATAAACTCCTCAAAAAAATTAAAGGAACACTTTGAAAACTCATCAGATCTCAATGGGAAAAAAAAATCATGCTGGATATCTATTCTGATATGGACTGGGTAATGTGTTTGGAACAAAAGGATGCCACATTGTTTCATGGAAATGAAAATTATCAACCTACAGAGGGCTGAATTCATTGACCCCGAAAATCAAAGTGAAAAAATGATGCGGCAGGCTAGTCCATTTTGCTGAAATTTCATTGCAGCAACAAAATTGTACTCAATAGTTTGTATGGCCTCCACATGCTTGTGTGCATGCCTGACAACATCAGGGCATGCTCCTAATGAGATGATGGATGGTGTACTGGGGGATCTCCTCCCAGATCTGGACCAGGGCATCACTGAGCTCTTGGACAGTCTGAGGTGCAACTTGGCAGTGTCGGATGGACAGAAACATAATGTCCCAGAGGTGTTCTATTGGATTTAGGTCATGTGAGCGTGGGGGCCAGTCAATGGCATCAATTCCTTCACTCTCCAGGAACTGCCTGCATACTTTTGCCACAAGAGGCCGTGCATTGTCGTGCACCAGGAGGATCCCAGGACCCACTGCACCAGCATATGGTCTGACAATGAATCCAAGGATTTCATCCCAACACCTAATGGCAGTCAAGGTGCCATTGTCCCTCCATGGATATGCCTCCCCAGACCATCACTTACCCACCACCAAACTGGTCATGCTGAACGATGTTACAGGCAGCGTATCATTCTCCACAGCTTATCCAGGCCTTTTCACATCTGTCACGTGTGCTCAGCGTGAACCTGCTCTAATCTGTGTAAAGCACAGGGTGCCAGTGGTGGACCTGCCAATTCTAGTATTCAATGGCAAATGCCAATCGAGCTCCACAGAGACGGGCAGTGAGCACAGGGCGAACTACAGGATGTTGGGCCCTCAGGTCACCCTCATGAATTCTGTTTCTGATTGTTTGGTCAGAGACATTCACACCAGTGGCCTTCTGGAGGTCATTTAGTAGGACTCTGGCAGTGCTCATCCTGTTCCTTCTTGACCAAAGGAGCAGATACCGTTCCTGCTGATGGGTTAAGGACCTTCTACGGACCTGTCCAGCCTGGAATCTCCTCCATGCCCTTGATATTGTGCTGGGAGACACAGCAAACCTTTTGACAATGTCATGTATTGATGTGCCATCCTGGAGAAGTTGGACTACCTGTGCAAGCTCTGTAGGGTCCAGATTTTGTCTCATGCAAAGAGTAGTGACACTGACTGTAGCCAAATGTAAAACTAGTGAAAAAACAGTCAGAAAAGATGAGGAGTGAAAAGAGTCAGTGTCCTCCACCTGTTAAACCATTCCTGTTTTGGGGGTCGTCTCATTGTTGCCTCTCTAGTGCGCCTGTTGTTAATTTCATTAACACTAAAGCAGCTGAAACTGATTAACAACCCCCTCTGCTACTTAACTGATCAGATCAATAGCCCAGAAGTTTCATTGACTTGATGCTATACTCAGATTAAAAAGTGCTCCTTTTATTTTTTTCAGCGGTATATATGCATTATCAGGGATATGATTATTCTGCTGGGTTTATGGGGACTGATTTAGCTGAGACACAAGACGGGGATGTAGCTGGATCCAAAAGAATTACATGTCTGTCTGCTTCCTCCACAGTTCAAAAGGCATTTACCTCAAAATGACTTTGCCACCTTTACAGCCTTTTTAAAGGCTGAACATGCAGTGAGATCTATAATATCAAACCCAAAACGGAATAAGATGCCTGACTTTGGTTCCTGTAAATTGACTATAGTCACTGACATTCATTTGCTAATGCATCATCAATCAATAAATCAATAAATACAATAAAGAGCTTTTTCTTCTATGTTTTCTCATTTCTCCTTTTTATAAGTGGACAGACGAACAGGGGTCTGGGAAACAGCCAGATTTCTCAGTTATTATAAGAGATTAAATATTTGGTTCAAGAAATTTAGATGAGAATTCCTCACTCTTGCATGTTTTATTCCTGGATACCTGTTGATTAGTGCAGTCATGTGGCACCACATAGAAAAGATAGTGTGTGACACTATCACACATGGAGTGATGGCCATGCTGAAACTGGCCCTTTGATTTAGTGTCAGTGTCAAAAGGGGGTATTTACTTGGTTTATGTTTCTGATTGTGCTTTATTGTATCATATGCCTTATTTTTGTGTCTGCATTGTGCACTCACCTTTCATTTACTTCTTAGGATGACTTGTACTGTGGCTTTGAAGCAGAAAAAGGAAAATGCCCCAGAGGGCAGACAAAAAAAGCATCATATATAGCAACAGGCCATCTAGGTAAATCTTTTTAACACCTACATTATCGCACCTAATACTGATGTCTGCTGGGGTTGTCACACTCCCCAGCTTTCAAGTGACCTTTTCAGGATTTCACAATGAGCCATGTTTGAGTCATTTATCTTCTGTAAACAATGGCCCATGCTCTAGAAATAATATAAGTTTATGAAATATAAATATATGAATAGTGTCTGGTGATTACAAAATAATATTACAATAAAACTGTGTAATTATGCATTACTTTCTGATGTTTTCTCTTCCTTTAAAATAACTTTCTGATGTTTTATTTTCCTTTAAAATAAATGCTTTCCTTATCAGAACTATGTGATACAGTTATGCTGTGTAGTACACAAAAGCATCACAACATGACAGAAAAGTAGTTGTGGTTATTCTGTATTTGACTTAAAAGTGTTTTATATCTTTTTTATTACATTTCATAATTTGCATAAATTGCATTTCATTTATAAAATGTGCCTCAGGAGACAATTTCTATTGTTTTGTGTTAATTACTTTGTAATAGCTTAAAATGCAATCTAATTAATGTCATTTAACGCATGCTTTTTATCTCCAAACAAAATGTACCATATTAAGCTAAATGTTAAGAAACTAAATTCATTTGAAATTATGTATTCATTGTTTGTTATGCACTGTGACCACATTTTTTGGTTAATTAGTTTAAGCAGGGGATTTTATTCTGACTGAGCCGGACAGATTTCAAGTTTCCTATCAACTGTAAAATGGGCTACAATTGTTTCACATAATGTTCACAATAAAAGAACATTTAAATTACAACTGATACATCAGCTAGAAACCATAGTCACTCTTGATTGAAATTTGCAGAAATGAAGAAAGGTTTTGTTGTATTTTTAAAAGCCATTATTTTATAAAGAAAAGGACATTAATTGATTATTAAAACAGTTGTAATGTTTTGCATTTAAAGTGGAAAAAGAAACAATACTATTTTAAACATACAAGACAAAGGCACTATCACAGAGAGCTTTATATTTCATTAAAATGAATAGCTAAATTATTACATTGTACACATAAGATGGAACATTGCATACTGTATATATAATAGTAATAGTTAACATAGAAAGCAAGTGCTGACAGTTTTTTATGTACTGAATCTGAAATAACAAACTAGCAAAATTTTAATATTAAATAACCATAAGAACATTCCAGCAGGTAATACTACAAAATTATATGACCAAATAAAGTGGAGCAAGGTTTGGAATAGTGTAATGAAAGCGTGTCAGAATTCTAAACAACATCATTTCAAACTATTTGGAAAATACTGAATTTTGAGAATTGAATTGCATAATTCTATAAATAAAGCAGTGAGGTGATGCCAAAGATTTTGCAACTTTGTAAAGCTCACTAGAAACCTTTAACACAATACACTGTATTGGGATTCTGACTCACTAGCAAATTTATGTACATTCATATAATTTAATAATTGTCTAACTGTCACACGTTCAAATAGCAGAAAGCTGAGTGGACTGAAAGAAGGTAATTCCACTCCAGCCCAGGGGGGTGGTGGGGTGTACTAAATGTCCCTCTGTTTTCTCTGCAGACCAAATATGGGAAAACCTGCCTGATTTCTCTTCAAAGACATTGCTTCCGGTTCCGGGGCCCCAAAAGACATCACTTCCTGTTCTGGCGCCATCTTCAAACATCACTTTCAGTCCCGGCATCCAAGATGATATCACTTCCAGGACCTGGTCTATAAAGACACCATTTTGTCTTAAGAAGTCAGTTCATACTGAGAACTTGAACTGTGCACATCAGTATGACTACTAAAAACCTTTTGCGCCCAGGTATAATATATGGGTGTCTGCCCCAAACCTTTCTGTGTGTCCGAGGCTGATTTTTTTTTTTAACACTGTATAATCAACTTCCTACACTAGAAGCCATATTGTATTATGCATATGAGGATAAGTCAACTGACCCCCAGAATTCCTGGGCAGATAAACAAGAAACCTCATGACACACAGTCTCCTGGAATAGTGAGGCAGCAGTGCTAACAGTTATGACACCAACTACGTCCATCAGAGAACTGCACACACTAATACTTAATAAACTGAACTTCACAACAGAAAAAGGGGAGATGAATAGATGAGAAGTGAAACCCTTATAAAATTATTTTACAAAGAGAGAAACTGGGCACTGCTTTGATCTCACAATATAAATCAAAGAGGTTATTCTCAGAAATTCTGTTACCATCGCTGAGAGAAGGAACCAGACACAGCTGTGTGACAAGCAGCCACAGATTAAATTTAAAAGACTAGAAAGTCATGGCAAAAGTATATCATTATTATTATGCACCTTAACAATATATTAGTCAGAAAACAAAACCTAAAACACATTTATAAAGAAAGTCCAAAAAGACCATACAAAACAGCAAGATGTTGAAAATATAATCATTGAAAAAATCAGTTTTCGCAGCCACAGATATATTATATTATATCTATATTTCTTCTTTCCACTGACTTAGTTTCAGGTCATGAAGTTAACAAGCAGAGCAGAACTGGTAAGACTACTTTATCCAAGAAAATCTGCCTATCCTCCTGAGGAACTCTCTGGTATTTCAGGTAGCTGAGATATAATTGCTTCAGTGTGTCCTGGGTCTCCTCATGGTGAATATGCTGTAGTGCTTCTACTATGGGACTTCACCAGGAGCATCTTTAGATGCAAAAATCACTTTAGCTATGTTATATCAGTTTGGAGTAGCAAGAGCTCTGCTCTTTGGTCCTCTTGAAGCCTCTTGAATTCATAATGCTCCTTGTCTTGTCGCTGCGAGTAAGCCCAACACCTCTACAAAGAAACCTCATTTTGGAAACTTTGATTCCAAATAAATGGTTGACTGGGGTATAAATAACACTAGAACAGCACAACTCACAAAATAAATTACTAAAGGCAAACCCATCTAACCAGAAGGAACCTGTGCTTAAGTTTGTCAGTTTTGGAAAAAATCCTGCTCTCCTCACAAAGTACCTATAGAGCAATTCAGCAGAGGCTGTTCTGTATGTTCCTCCTCCAATACCCCATTTATTCATTTTGTAACCCAAGCCCACTCATCCAGTTCAGGGTTGTGGGGAAGTTTGTCCCTGAAAGGTGTTTCTCAAAAGCTGATAAGAATTGACCAATTCAAGTACAGAAAAAGGTCTTGTGATCTCCACCATGCACCTTACAGAGTAGCTGGGTACAGCTCAGGGAGCAAATGCTGAAGAAGGACAGCACCAACTAGCTCTCACCACATTTTCAGTTGATATAGATAGAGTGATCAAATTCTCCAAGAACCAAGTTAGGACGGGGGACTTGTGTCATAATTTATAATTCTCTGCTACAGTTTATATTGATTTGCATATTCAAAGAAGCGTAATTCTGGGAGGAGTTTGGGAGTGGCAGCAGGCGCATGCGTTACTTTTCACGCTGACCGGGATTTATGGAGTGGAAGAACGTGGAAGATGGCGCTTGCACAGATTTATGCATCTGGATTTTTTTGTGCATACGAACATTTCCGCTTTTGTCCGTACACCATGTTTTAGTGTGAATTCTACGCACGGCGTTATGCATGAGATTGTATATTTGCCGCCCAATAATAAAATTGAAAGTTAGGTAAAGCCATGCCACCTGCTTTATGTTGTTGTAGGGTTGCAGTTTGAATGCATGGATGTTTTGAATTCCAAATAAATTAGGTTATGATTGAACCTAATTTCTTAAAAAATGATTTGTTAATGTATATGGGGATGCTTTGAAATTGAAAAAGTAGCTTAGGAAGGAAAGTGTTAACTCTCCCTGCTAGAGTGACATGGAGAGTAGACCATCTATGAATGTCTTGTTTAAGTTTTTCCATGCAGACAGCAAAGAAAAGAGCTTTATATTTTCTTGTGATATTTACCCTTGGGTATTTAAACTGATCTGCAATGATAAAAAGGAAGGCATCCAATCTAATGCTGTGTGCTAGAGAGTTCATTGGAAAAACCATACTTTTATTCAAATAAAAATTTAGTCTAGATATCTTTTGAAACTCTGCAAGTGCTGTTAGGACTACAGGCACAGAATTTTATGGGTGTGATATACTGTATATAGTACCATATCAACTGCATATAGTGATATTTTCTGTTCAAGTCCCTCTCTAATAATCCCCTTTATCTCAGATGCATTTCGAAAGCAAACAGCCAATGGTTCAATGGCGATTGCAAATAGCAGTGGTGACAGGGGGGCATCCTTATCTAGTACCACATCCTAGTATGAAGTAGTCTGAAGTAATGTGATTAATACAAACTGAATCTTCTGGACTGTATACCATAGTTTGATCCATGCACATATGTTTGGGCCAAACCCAAATTTGTGCAATATAGCAAATAGGTAGTCCCATTCAACCATATTAAATGTTTTTTTGCATCCAAAGATAATAAGATCTCTGGGGTGTTAAAGTTCATGGGTTAATATATTTCATTAGACAGGTGTCGAAGACCAGTTTGGGCTTTTGATATTACTGAAGGAAGCACTTTCTCAATCCTTCTAGCTAGAACTTTGGAGATTATCTTAACATTGTTATTCAGAAGTGAGGTTGGTCTGTATGATGCACATTGTAATAAGCCATTTTGTTTTCTTGGGAAAGAGGGTAATTAATGTATGGAAAAAAATTTGAGGTAGAATTTTATTGTCTCTGGCTTCTATAAATGTTGCTAATAAATGGGGAGCTGACTTAATTGAACTTTTTTTATCACATTCAGCAGGGTAGCCACCAGGGCCTGTTGCTTTCCCATTCTGAAGTGAGTTTACAGTGTCTAGTAATTCTAAGAGTGTCAGAGGTTTATCCAATTCCTCTGGGCTGAGAGTATCTAGCTGTGGTATCTTTAATGCATAAAAACACTATTAGATTGTGTCTTGTTGTCTTTAAACTGAGTTGAATATAAGAACTTATAGTAGTCTCTAAATGTGTGCATTATATTTTTATGGTCAATGATTAATATCGCTTTCAAAAGGATCAGCATAGATATTGTTGGTCCGCTTAAACTTACCACTCAAGGACATAAATATTTTCTGGTGCTTGTTGACAGTATGCCAAAGCTGTCCCATTGATACAGGCTAAAAATACTGGCTGGGGTCTTTTAGTGGGTGGGCATTCCTAAAGAGAGCCTAACCAAACAGAAAATGCCTTCAATTTCAGATACATTCAATGAAGTAGTAAAATTATTCAGCATTAAACATCTAAAAACCTTGGTATACCAAACACTCAAACAAATGTTATGAAATGCATATACTTACAAGAGTTTAGTCCAGGAGACTGTTTCATGTTTTTTTTTCCTACTTCACACTCCCAATTGTTAGTGCACTGGCAGGAACCTTATGAAATAACAGAAAGAAAAGGTTTGGGTGGCATATTGTTAAACAGCCAAACTGTAGATCTGTGGAGCAAGTCTACTACGTGAATTTGTTAAAGCTGTGGAAGAAAAGGGGCAAAGATTCCCACTGTAGGGTATCTAGGTCCCTTTTTACCCATGCTGTAGCATTTATTTTGTTAGTGATTTGACCCTGAGACAGAGACAGCAACTCAAAGCAGTCATCCTGTTAATCAAAACAGTAGTTGATGAGAAGCCCATTCCCTTATTTCCCATGAGATTATTACTAAGTCAGTGGTGGTTGTGACAGTATACCCTTATCACCTATCAGAGACAAAGAAAGCTGAATGGCTATAGTGCAGCATTTTTTAATGATGTGTAATATATTCTGGCACCTGGGAGGACTATTGAGTTCTTCTGGTCTCCATATCAATCCAAAAAAATGTTATTTCAGTTTAAAATAGGCCAAATATTTAGATAATGTTGTTGGTGGAATACTAGTCAAAGCACAATGTTACAATGTTGCTGCTATAATTAACTGGCCACTTCTGTGAGGCAGACATACAGTAAGCTTTCCAAAGCTTTCCATTTTCTAAAGAGAGCTGTGCCATTGACTCATCTAAACACATGGTATGGGATTCTAAGGTAGCTGCTGGATTCATAGCACTGGAGTATGCCGTCTTCAATAACTGAGGTACTACTTCCTGGGCTCTAAGTCCACCCTTGTCATGGACCATGTACCACTAGTATGTACGTCCATGAACAAGGAGTCGAATCCCTGTACTACCAGGTGGTTCTTGGACCTTCAACCATATAAATTCAAGCTCCTGAATCACAGGGGTCCTTGCATCCTAACTCTGATTCTCTCAAGTCTTCGATGGATCTGGGCTGAGGGCATGCCACATATGTGTATGTAGAGGACATCTTCAGGGTTTATGCAATAGCTGTAATTCCACTCTGACCCATGGGTTAGTCCTGTCTTTCATGTCCTCTTCTCTGTTACATACCATTTGCTACAGGATTTTGCAAAAGTGGTGCTAACATTTGTTATGTAGTACCTGTTGGATTGGTGGTGAAATATTTAAGCTATTTTGATTGGACTGCTGCCAAAAGCTTTATGAGGTTTATTGTTTCTGGTCTTTTACATGCATCATTTTTGGACATTAAGTTCTTACTTTTTTTCTTTGTTGGAATAACTCTGTAATTCATTATACTTTGTAATGTACCAGTTGAACTATTCATCTTTTTCTTTTATTCTACTGTAGAACTTGAATAACTATTATGAAGATAGAAAGAACTTTTTTTTTTACTTAAACTTGTTTTTAGTTTTAAAGTAATGGTGACATTACCAAGACTCAATTTTGCATTGTTTTTTCTGCAGTTTTGTGACCATTTTATATAGTAATGCATATTATTTGTAGTTACAATGCTTGATGCCAGTCACATGACACAGAGGTCACATGACAGTGCAAGTCATCTTGTAGTGCCTATAAAAGATGGTGGCACTTACTTTCTGTTATTATAGTGTTGGATCTTTCTCAGACCAAACCTTAATGCATTTTTGCAATGCTTATTAACAGTTGAAGCATCCTATTTTGGTTTATTTGCTAGTTCTCTGTGTAGGATTGAGTGAGCTCACTTTATTATGTTACTCACATAACATCCGGCGCCGCCGTGAGTGGCAGCCTTTTCAGCAGCTCCGTGTATAACTGTATATGTATGTGTACTTTTCTACTTTTATTTTTCTATTTTTATTTATTGATCACTCCTATTACTTTATTTTATGTGGATTCGTTCCCTGGGCACACTTACTTTTACAACGTGGGCATGGATTTTTACACGCCGAGACTCGCCTATTCAAGTACTCAACTTCGAGCGCTGAGAACAAATGCCAGTGCCGGTGTGGTTCCATATTTACCTGACGAGGTAAGAAGGCGGTAAGCTAAAAATGAAGCGGCTTGTGAGAAAGTGGCGTTTCAAGCCTTCGGTGCCTTCTGTGATTCTGGGGAATGTAAACTCAATCTCAAATAAGATCGACGAACTGGCTGCGCTGGTGAAAAATGTCAGGACCTACAGAGAATGCAGTTTGTTGTGTTTTTGCGAAACCTGGCTAAATAACACCATCCCAGATGCCAACATGGAGCTACCCGGGTTTAACACAGTTAGAGCGGACAGAGATGCAAGTACCTGTGGGAAGCACAAAGGAGGAGGACTCGCTCTCTATGTTAATACACGGTGGTGTAACTCTGGACATGTTAACGTCAAAATCTCCACTTGCTGCAGGGATATCGAACTGTTGGCCGTAAGTTTACGTCCCTACTACTTGCCCAGAGAGTTTGGACATGTCATTGTTGTCATCATGTACATACCTCCTCGGGCGGACGAGGAGTCAGCAAGTGACATCATCCATTCTGCTGTTGCTAAGTTACAAACGCAGCACCCTGAGGCGCTTGTGCTAATCGCTGAAGACTTTAACCATGTGACGCTGGACAAAACATTACCTGCATTCTCCCAGTATGTGGACTGTAACACCCGGGGAAATAAGACTATGATTTACTGTATGCAAACGTTAAAGACGCATACAGCGCCACCCCGCTGCCTGCGCTTGGGAAAGCAGATCATAACCTGGTTCTGCTTCAGCCTCACTACAAACCAAAAGTTAGAGTCCTACCTGTAACCACACGATCATTCAGGAAGTGGACCCCGGAGGCTGAGAATACTCTGAGAGAATGTTTTGGAACTACAGACTGGGATATCCTGCAGGGATCTCAAAGTGAGAACATTGAGGAAGTTGTTGACTGCACTACTGACTACATCAACTTCTGTATGGACATTGTAGTTCCAGTAAGAACAGTACGCTGCTATGCTAACAACAAGTCATGGATTACAAGTGACATCAAGGGCCTTTTGAACCAGAAGAAAAGGGCTTTTAAAGACGGTGATCAGCATGAGCTCAAGCGCGTGCAGAAGGAACTCCGAGTCCAGCTCAGGGCGGCGAAGGAGCAGTACAGGAGAAAGCTGGAGCAGAAGTTGCAGAATAACAGCATGAAGGAAGTGTGGGAAGGGGATGAAGATCATCACTGGCTACAGCTCGAAGCGGGGTACCACCATCGAGAGAGACGTGAAGAGAGCAAACCAAATGAACAACTTCTTTAACAGGTTTGACCACCCTAACCCACTCTCACACTCACCTCGGAGTATTGCACCCTCCACACATCCTTCTGCTGATACCAGCATAGGAAAGACATCCCCACCCATAATTACAACAGCGCAAGTGAGCAGAGAGCTGAGGAGACTTCGTGCCAGCAAAGCAGCGGGTCCAGATGGAGTATCGCCACGACTGCTGAAGGTCTGTGCATCGGAGCTGGGGGGTCCTCTACAGCGCATCTTCAACCTGAGCCTGGAACAGGGGAGAGTCCCGAGGCTTTGGAAAACATCTTGTATCACCCCAGTCCCAAAGGTATCACGTCCTAGTGAGCTGAATGACTTTCGGCCTGTTGCTCTGACATCACATGTGATGAAGACCATGGAGAGGCTGCTGCTTCACCACCTTAGGCCACAGGTTCAACACGCCCTTGACCCTCTGCAGTTTGCATATCAGGAGAAGGTGGGAGCAGAGGATGCCATCATCTATATGCTACACCGATCCCTCTCTCACTTGGACAGAGGCAGTGGTGCTGTAAGAATTATGTTTCTAGACTTCTCTAGCGCCTTCAGCACAATCCAACCTCTGCTCCTTAGGGACAAGCTGACAGAGATGGGATTAGATTCATACCTAGTGGCATGGATCGTGGACTATCTTAAAGACAGACCTCAGTATGTGCGTCTTGGGAACTGCACATCTGACATTGTGGTCAGCAACACAGGAGCGCCACAGGGGACTGTACTTTCTCCGGTCCTGTTCAGCCTATATACATCGGACTTCCAATACAACTCGGAGTCCTGCCATGTGCAAAAGTTCGCTGATTACACTGCTATCATGGGCTGCATCAGGAATGGGCTGGAGGAGGAGTATAGGGACCTAATCAATGACTATGTTAAATGGTGCGACTCAAACCATACACCTGAACACCAGCAAAACCAAAGAGCTGGTGGTGGATTTTAGGAGGCCCAGACCCCTCATGGACCCCATGATCATCAGAGGTGACTGTGTGCAGATGGTGCAGACCTATAAATATCTGGGAGTGCAGCTGGATGATAAATTAGACTGGACTGCCAATACTGATGCGCTGTGCAAGAAAGGACAGAGCCGGTTATACTACCTTAGAAGGCTGGCGTCCTCAACATCTGCAATAAGATGCTGCAGATGTTCTATCAAACAGTTGTAGCGAGCGCCCTCTTCTACGCAGTGGTGTGCTGGGGAGGCAGCATTAAGAGGAAAGACGCCTCACGTCTGGACAAACTAGTGAGGAAGGCAAGCTCTATTATTGGCATGGAGCTGGTCAGTTTAACATCTGTGGCAGAGCGAAGGGCGCTCAGCAGGCTCCTATCAATTATGGAGAATCCACTGCATCCACTAAATAGTATCATCTCCAGACAGAAGAGCAGCTTCAGCGACAGACTGCTGTCACTGTCCTACTCCACTGACAGATTGAGGAGATCGTTCCTCCCCCAAACTATGCGACTGTTTAATTCCATCCGGGGGGGTAAACGTTAACATTTAACATTATACATAGTTATTGTCTGTTTTTCACCTGCATTATTATCATTCTTTAATATTATTTATTGTATCAGTATGCTGCTGCTGAAGAATGTGAATTTCCCATTGGGATTAATAAAGTATCTATCTATCTATCTATCTATCTATCTATCTATCTATCTATCTATCTATCTATCTATCTATCTATCTATCTATCTATCTATCTATCTATCTATGAGTCAGTATGAGTTATTCAGTAGAACATTGTATCCATCACTTTTAGGAAGACTGAATGATCCTAAAGGTAATTAAAATAGCAACTAAGTTTTGGTTCATGTAGCTCAATATTGTATTAAAGGAACTCATATACAAACTCCAACTACACAGCATTAAGCACAATATTTAAAAATATATCCATACACATCGGGATGCTTTCTCACAAGGAAACTCCACAGTTTAATCCAAGAGGAAATAGTGTTTATAAAAGTGAGTTCACCTCTACCTGACAGGAGCTTTACGAACTGTGCATTCTTTGAGCCTAGAAAGGCCTAAAAGGCTTTGTGGATCACCTGGCCTGGTAGCATTACCCAAACCATTTACCAGAAGTAAGTTGGAAAATCTGAATTCTGAACAAGGTTTCTTTACTGGGTGGCGCAGTGTGTAGCGCTGCTGCCTCGCAGTTAGGAGACCCGGGTTTGCTTCCCGGGTCCTCCCTGCATGGAATTTGCATGTTCTCCCCGTGTCTGCGTGGGTTCCCTCCGGGTGCTCCAGTTTCCTCCCACAGTCCAAAGACATGCAGGATAGGTGCATTCGCGATTCTAAATTGTCCCTAGTGTGTGGGTGTGTGTGTGCGTGTGTGCCCTGTCGTAGGCTGGTGCCTTGCCCGGGGTTTGTTTCCTGCCTTGCGCCCTGTGTTGGCTGGGATTGGCTCCAGCAAACCCCCGTGACCCCGTAGTTGGGATATAACGGGTTGGATAATGGATGGTTGGATGGTTTCTTTACTTCTTATGCATATGAGATTTCTCTGTTTCTTAATTATTCCCTTTACAGCCTCCCTTTAAATCTCCTTTTAATATACCTTTAAAGATGAATATGGTATGCTAGCACCTCAGCTACACAAAGGTCAAAATCTTATGAAGGGAATATCATATCCACCCATGTACAAAAAAGCAAAAAAAATAAAAATAAAAATAAAAATCAAGCATTTATGATGCATTTATAATTTTAGACAAAGAAAAGGAGTGATTTACTACTTCAAAGAGTACTTATTTTCTTGCTAATTACAGCATAAAAAATAGAACACCAAATGCCAAGCTTTTTTTGAATTCTTACAGTATGTGAAATTCTAAGAAAAAATTCACTGATTATACTTTAGTATCATCTTCTGCATAATAAAGTGAATATAGCAGTTATGAATCTAAAATTTGAATATAGCAGTTTTCCTTTTTTCTGAAAAAAAGAAAATTATATATTGCTGAAGGAAATGTTAATTGGGTTTTGGCTGTTATGTTGTAATGTTCTAAGTTTAGTTTCTATGTATGCATGTATTAATGTTTAAGACTAAATTATCTTTTACATATAACCTTTGTGAATTATAGGATATTCACTAATGAGCTAAACAGATGGTGAGTCCAGAGTTCAAAATATATTAACAACTTTGTATTTCCCTGTTCTCACATTCTAATGTTTTTTACAGTCCTATTTGGATATTAAGACAGTTAAAACCTTAAACCAATTAAAGATATGTCATGCTAGGAGTTGCAGTTAAATGAGTAATGATAACACAAGTACAAATAAGCTAACTTATTAATGTTATGTTGATTAACTGTTTAGATTTTTACCTGTGTCATTAATTGACCAATAATGAAATATTAGTTATGTATCTGAGCCATCCAATGGCAATAAATATAAATTAGCTAATATAAATAAGTTAATTGTTACAGATGATTTTAAATTTTTAACTCTGTTTTCTTTCATTTGATTTTATAATTAACAAGATCTATTTCTAAAGTAAATTAACCATGTTTAGCGCACCACTGGTAGATTTTCAATACAGGAACCTGATACTGTAAGTAATATTTTAAACAACATAAGAATTTCTTAATATTTGTCTGGTGTGCTGGGGGGTATTTTCCGTACGTCGCTTAAATCATCGGAGATCAAATGCCTCATCTTGGATGAGTTAATGCCAGTGAAACTCATCCGGGATAAGTCGGTTTTTCAAACGCAGCTGTATAGTAGATTAGTCTAGCTGTATCTAATCATCCAAGATGAATGCGCGCGCCCACGCTGATTGAAAAGCCCATATACATTGAGTCTAGAAAATATGATCAGCAAGTCTTTGATAGGCTGTAACAAAATGACGAAAGAACGGGCGCATTTTTTTTTTCACACAAGTGGAGCAGGACCTTTCATTCGAAGGACATGAAGAATTTCAAGATTTAATATGCACAAAGGGTAACACTGCAAAAGCAGCCCAAACCAGAAAAGACGACTGGCAAAAAGTGGCTGACAAATGAAACGTGTGTGCATTGTACTTACTGAGAGCAGCGTTTCATTTCCTATGTGTCAGATTAATTATTATTTAATATGTCATAATTCCAGATCAAACGTAGCACAAGGAGAACACAGGAACAGGTTAAAGTGAAGTACAAGAATATACTTCAAACTGGTAAATATTGGTATATAACTATTTAAAGAATTGTTGACATAAAGAATCATATATAATGTAAAGAACATTAATTTTAAAGCTAATAAGAAGGCAGACAAGCAAAAAACAGGTGGAGGTCCACGAGGTCCAGACCTAATCCCTGCAGAAGAGTTGGCTCTCCAGCAAAATGCCAATCACCCTGTTTCTGAAGTCATTCCACAGGGAAGCTCCTCCTCAGAACCAGTGACAGGATGCAGTGGCCACTTCATTTCAGGTAAAGGATGGTCATCGCATATATTTGTCCTCAATGTGTGCCATAGGTATGTTCCATATAGCCCTCTTTTTTTGTTGGGTCAGTTGCAGGGAATGTCATATCCCTTGAACCTGTGTCTGACCAACGAGATATTGACAAAGGTCAAATATTTGATGAAGACACTGTGTCTGATTATTCATCAGGAGGAGAGGTACATTTTCCAAATAATGTTTGATCAAACTCCACTCTGATCAGTCCCATGTCCCCCAATCACATTTGGAAACCCTGGGTAATGAGAATGTTAGGCTGATTGTGAGATTCTTTATGGAACTGTGGGTGTTTTTGCCTGTGTATTACCCTCTGAATGGCATGAAACACCTCTTTTATTGTCTGCACACGCAGGTGTCCAGGAAACACTATAAAAACCCGAAGGAAATATTTCAGAGCCAAACAGAATTTACAAATTGCCTGGCAAACTGCACTTTTAGATAGATTTTCCGCATCGCCTACAGTATATAAAAAAGTGCCGCTTGCAAAAAACCTCAAAGCAATGCTTACTGTCTGTGTGGTTGTGAGAGCCCGACTTTGCCAAGATTGACTTCAAATATAAGGTCCTAATACATTTTTGAGGTACAATATTTCCCCTTGGCTAAAGCGGTAGCTTTCGAAAAGAAGATCTTGCCGATCGCGCAAACCCCTCTCTATATATGAAATTCTCTTCTTATAATTTAAATTGGTCGCTCATTCATGAACGGTGAAGCCATGACTAAATGAATTCCATGCACGGACACTGATTAAGTGTGTGAGCTAATCCTTGTTTACATCGAACAAACCTGCTCCGAGCAGGTTTGAGGATTAGGATGTGTTGCTATGACAACACTTCCAGCAAGAGTTTCGAAAAACCGGCAGATCCAGGATCACGCCAAATCGTCAACAATTACATCCGGCTAAACGAGTAATCCACGTACGAAAAATACCCCCCTGCTCTCTTGTATGGCAACATGTGACCATAGTTGCCAGGTCCTGCAAAATTTCCAAACCCAATGACAGCTTAAAAACCATCTAGTGGGGCTGGAAATCAGCCCAATGAACAACATGTTTTCTCTTTTGATGATAATACATATTATTATATCAAAGAGGGAGGGAAGGGGGTCCCCTTGGAGTTTTATGCACAATGTTATTTGTATATGTTGTCTTAAACTTGGAAGTACCTTAGTATAAAGTTCCAAACCTGTGGCAAAACCCGACCACAAGTGGAAGGGCCCATCAATTTTTGGCTTATGTAACTCAGGTAAAACAAAGAATCCTTATAAATAAAAATATTTATTACAAAAATGCTCTGAAAATAAGGAAGATCAGATGACACCATAAGGCAATGAAGGGGTGTGCCTGAAATAGGCAATCTGTAAGCAAACAAGTCCCAATACAAAATCCAAAAGAATAGTCAAAAATAGAGCAAAAAGGTCACAAATTATAGGAATCCACAAAAGTACAGTAATAAACACAAGACATTAAGAACACAACTAAGCACATTCAATAAACACAAGGAACTCCTTGTTTTCTCAGCCCTTATACAGCTGAGGTTAGTACCTTGATGGATAGGTGCAGGTGGCCCTCCCTCTTGGGAAATTGACCATGAAATATAAGGAAAATTGCAAGACAAACATAGATACAAAGAAATAAAATAATACACAAAACTAATAAAAATACAGAATAATGCAAATAATTAACATAAATAACAATATTAACATAAACAAAAATGACAAAAATAACAAAAAGACATAAAAAGGAAATCTGAAAACCCGGCAGGGGAAGAGCCCAGGCTGGTATTCAGCATATGCAATTGTAGAGTGGTGGGGAGGGGGAATTAGGTCAGAGGTCCTCTTGGTAAATCATTTGAGCTGGTATAGTGGTTTTACAGCATGAAGTGCCGGTACATGTCTGCTGACATGGATAAAAATTTATATCCGTACCAAAAAGTCCATTCTAACCCCTACCAACCCCTACTTTCTCTGCTCTTCTAGTTCCGGTTTTCTGTGGTGGTGATCTGTGCCACCACCATCTGATTAAGGCACCATGTAGTCCCTACATTGATGGATTGAAGGCCAGATGTCTACATGGCCATCATCATCAAATTCTCCCACGTGAAGCCTGAAAACCACGAGGACTGATTTAGATCATTTATGTTAAGTATAATGCCCAGTGGGGTCTGGGCGGTCTCGTGGCATCAGAACCCCTGCAGATTTTATTTTTTTCTCCAGCCCGCTAGAGTTTTTTTTTTTTTGTTTTGTTTTTTATGTCCTCCCTGGCCATCTAACCTTACTTTATTCTTTGTTACTTAGTATTGCCTAAGCTTATTTTTATATTTTTCTTTTTTCTTTCTTCATCTTGTAAAACACTTTGAGCTACATCATTTCTATGAAAACATGCCATATACATAAATGTTGCTGTTGTTGTAGTTGATGTCGTATTTGCAAATAAGCCAATAACAACACACCCCACCTGATTAAAACTTTTACCCATGGAACTGTTTTCTAAATAGCCCAATTTGTGCATCAGTCAACCCTGCCTGCAACATTGACTCTGCCCTTCTTTTGATATTCCTTTACAACTTTTACTGGTGGCTTTCAAATTTGAAGTTTTTTTCATGACAATTTTTTTCTTTGTTATTATGACATTTTAGGAAAATTGATGGTATTCTTAATTTTTTTTAATTTCCTTTGGCATAGCTCTTCAAGTAACACATTACTATGCTGCTGGGTTCTACTGCATTTACTTTAAGTGCTATATCACCATTTTGCATACTTTTCTTCTCCATCTTACACTTTGGTTAATAACTTCTTGTTCTGTGTAAAGGCCAGCCCTAACACAGGCAGGCGTAGGACACAGGTTCAAAGTACACAAGAGTTTTTATTTTCTTTTGCCTTGTAGACAACACCTTCCCCGTTCCTACAAGCTCAACACAGTTCCAAACCACACAGCACACAATTCTATTCTCTTTTCTCTTCTCTTTCTCCTCCTCAGCAGACTTTATCTCCTTCCTCCCGACTCTGGCTCTCGGAGTAACGACTGCTGGCTCCTTTTATAACACCCCTGGGTGTGGCAGAAGAACCTCCCAAGAAGGCTCAGCAGCTGTTGCAGCCCCTCCTGGCGGTATCCCCAGATCCCAACAGAGCTGTAATCACCTCCAACTCCTATGAAGCCCTGTGGGACTCCGAGACACCGCTGCAACCCAGGGGGCTGCCATCTAGTGGTCCGGGGAAGGTAACATTCTGGATAGGTTGGCTTCCCCGGTCCTTCCAGTGTGGAGGCGTCCTGGCCAGGCAAGGGTCCCGGCCATCCGTCACATCTGTCAAAATTTGTTATTTTAATTTGCCATTATGGTATGTCATTTGAATATTAATTTACATATGCATGATATCATTAGGGTGTCAAACAATTACAGAAATTAACCAATCAATTGCTTGGTATGTTGATTAATTGCATCTTTTAAATTTGTCAAAGAAAAAAAACAGTAACAGGAAAAGTAAAAAAAACAATGGATACAGTTTTTTTGCTTTCATTGGATTAATTTTGGTTCATTTTTCACTATATGTTATGGCTTGGCTCATATGAATTTTTATTTTATGTGTTATTTTTATGTTATTAATCTTGTTTGTTGTCCTTTGGGTGCTGAATATTGTTTTGTTTATTAGTTTTTTTTATTAATGTGCTTTGTTATGTGCGCTGTCCTTTAAGATAGAAATTTAGGAAACAAGGTCATTATAATATTACGCTGGAGGACCACCCTCTGCCTGGACTCATTATTGGGTGTTGAGTTTGGTATTGAGTTTTGTCATGTAATCAGTGCATGTACCTTTTTGTACATTTTTCTGTTTTTCAGGTGCTTCTTGGTCTGTTTTATGATTTTTGATTTTACATTGTGGATGTGTAACCGACTGCAATCCGCCTTTCTCTGCGTTATGTAAATGATCGCCATGTAGGCATGTAGGGTTAAAACACAAGCTTTTATTTTTCTATTCAAGAAACTTTTCAAAACAAAAAGAAAAAAATAGACAGGGCGTCACATAACCATCTTCTCCCCTATGCCCCACAGCATCCACCACACTTCTCCCCTTTTTATTTTTACTAACACATTGCATATAAAACTATTTACAAAAAAATTACTCAAATTTTCCAAGGAGAACTATTTAAAATACAAATAGCTTTATACAAAAAAAAATCCTAATTTTATAATTACATATTCTTAACAAAAAAAAAGAAAAATGTATAGCATTCCTTTTTCAAAACAAAAGGAAAAAAATGGACAGGTTGTAACATAAACGTCTTCTCCCCTATACCTATTAAATAATAAATTAAATCAATTACAAATAATTAATACAAAATAAATTAAATAAAAATCTGGAAAAACTTGGGGAGAACCAAAACTACAACCTACCCAACAACACCCACCGCACTTCTGGCGTTAGAGCCAAAAAACGTGGTGCATGCAGGTTGTGAAGTGTGACGCTAATTAACGCCCGTACTACAACAAATTATATTGTTAGTATGCTGTTAACTATTTACAGGGATCAACTTTTTGGGGGGAAACTCATAACTAAAAAAAACAAAATTATAAATAACATTTTACACTTTGCTACAGATGCAGCTCTGATTGTTTCTGGATTGCATTTATAGGCAAACCTTGATTTCCTTTTTGTCATTGTTTTTTTAGGGTCCTTGGGTTTCGCCAGATTGCACTGCAGGGAGAAGGACTCCCTGTTTCAGGATGCTTCCGTCTGACCCACTAGTGCTTCCGTCGTGCTATACTCTAGTACCAGAACAACTCTCGGGTCTGACATAAAAGCAAGCCGACCAGCTTCCTCCAGGGAGTCAGAGTCAGAAGTCAGATGGCAAACCTCACCTGGAGGAGGAAAAGAAGCTTCATTGATTGGAAGATTGTGAATTGAACTGTGGAAAAGGTATTTTGTGAAATATAAATGTTTATTTAGGACTATTTTGATGTAGTGTGGTTCAATTTCTGGGGCTCAGTGGCGCCCCCTGTCTTTTAAACTAGGTTTTCACCTTTTGTGATAGTGCAGGTCAAAGCATATTTAAAGATATGGGGAAAGCCCATTTTTGAGCAGTAGCCCTCAAGCGTAGCCCTAGATTTTGGGAGATTGGCCTCATTTTTAGTATTTTGTGACTGTATATTACTATAGTATCTTTGGATTGTTGGAAGTAATAGTTATATAAGAAAGTTTACAATCTATATCTATAAAGGAGAGTTGGGATCCGTGTGGCTGTGTTTGTGTGTTTGTGAAGGGACGGAGAGTTAAGGCGGGTGTTGGAGTCACGTGACCATCTCCCCTCCCATTCCCTCATTTCATTCACTTCATTTCGCTCCGAGCTGAGCTCCGCAGCTGACGCGGTCTTGCCATTCTTTTTCCATAGTGTTTAGTCCTTTCTCCTTTACTGTTTAGTAGATGCGGTGCTTACTGAATAGCATTTATTCCTTTAGTGTTCCTTAGTGTTTGGTAGATGCGGTGTGCGAAAGGAGAGTTGGGATCCGAGAGACTATGTTTGTGGAGGGATGGAGAGTTAAAGCAGGTGGGGGAGTCATGTGATCATCTCCCCTCCCATTCACCTGATTTCATTCACTTCATTTCGCTCCAAGCTGAGCTCCGCAGCTGACGCGGTTAGTCCTTTCTCCTTTACTGATTAACTGTTTAGTAGACGCAGTACTTACTGAATAGTATTTTTTCCTTTAGTGTTTCTTAGTGTTTAGTAGACGCGGTGTGCTGGTGCTCCCGGTGGTGTTGCAGTTTAGTGTTACTTTCTACTTCGTTTTTGTACTTTAGTGTTTAATAATAAATAATAATAATTCATTACATTTATATAGTGCTTTTCTCAGTACTCAAAGCGCTAAAATAGTGAGTGATACTTAGCTGATAGCAGTGTAGAAGCAGCACAGCACAACGGAGCCGGTAGGACAGGCGGGTGAGGTAGCGTAGGTGAGTGGCGATAGCAAGCAGCAGAAAACACAGCAGGAGGAGGAAGCAGGATTTGGATGTTCCAATACACAGCCATAAACAGTAACACTTGGTAATTTCAGGCGTGATCGCCCCGGAGCCATAAGCCATAAACCAGGTTAGTCTGAACATCAGATCAGTTCCCGGTCATAGGGTACTGTAAGATGAAACGGGAGCAGATCAGCATAGCGAATATAATCACGGAGACAGATCATCCTGAGGTGCTAGATCGCCAGGTACAAAGAAATGTTCGTAGGTCTCGTCCCGTGATCTACAGACTCAGCTGTTCCCAGTAAAGTGGGGTCCATAAAATCTGTAAATATTAAGCCAAATCCATGCAATTCGAGTCAGCTGTGTCCACGAACTATACGTACAATAAACGAAATAAAACAAGCGTAAGAAAGTGCAGAATTAAGGTGAATTTTGCTAAAAGTTTTGTTAACAGGGAGGAGCGGCAACAACAAGTGTGCACCAGCGTCCCCTCACCTGCTATAATAAAGCAGTTATAATAAAGAAGTTTAGTAGACTTTTACTTTATCTCATTTAGTGTTCTTCCCGGCGGTGTTGCCGTTTTTTAGTGTTAGTGTCTACTTAGTGTTTGTGTTTAGTGTTATGGAAGGAGTGATCTTACCACTGTCAGATTTTGCAATGAATGAGTTGGTAAGTAATGATTATTTATCAACAGATCACATGAGCAAATTCAACGAAATTTTAGCTGCGCATACAATTTTCCAACCTCAAAAGGTTTTGCTAATGTGGACTCCTGACATACCTATAATGCCCATTCCACAAATGCAAAACATATTCAAATATTACCTTCTGCAGCTACTGAACGAGTGACTCACTGGGTGTGTACCTATTATGATGGTGCTGTAATTCATGTCTATGACAGTTTAAACGCTGATAAAAAATTCAACCTCACCAAAGAGCAGCTTCGTTTCCTTCGTGCTTTGTTTCCTTACAAACCTCCCATAGTTTATGAAGACACACAGCAACAATTAAATCATACAGATTCTGGTGTATTCTCAATTGCATTTGCTGTGTGTACTGTATTTCTATAGGTATTGACCCAAGTGATAAAGTTTTTACTATTTCTTCAATGCGTAATCACTTACAAATAATTTTTATTACTCGGCAATTGCTTCCATTCCCTGTCGAAAGTAGCCGACGGGCGACACCAGTTACAAGTATTCAGTGCGTTCAAAGACCTGTACGAAGTACGGCCAGTAACACAGTCACTCATAAAAGGGGAGATGACTCGGTGCAGGAAATGGGTATTGAAACTACCTATGGAAGACATGCAATCAACGAGGTGATTAAACAGATCTCAAGAGACGTCTTCTAGGTTGGAAAAAAAGCGCTTGGCTGCCAAAACCATATATTATATATATATATATATATATATACAGCACATCTATATAAATAAAAATGTAAATGTTCGTTTGTTCAAAACCTTAAATCTCCGAAAGTTCTTCACCGATTGCTTTGAAATTTTAACACAACGTTGCATTCGAATACACGCGTGTTTATATATATATATTATATAGATGTCACACCTGTGACAGGTAAAAACGTGCTTTTTTTGAAAACACAGCGCCATCTGTTGGACGTAAAAGCAACACACGCCATACTAAATATTTTACGATTCTATTTCAAAGTTTTGATCAAATACATTTGTAAGTACGTGAATAAGGGCAGCGACATGGCAGTTTTTGGCGTGCAACCAGAAAAAAGTGATAGGAATGCGGTCATACATATCGATGAAATCGCACAGTATTAGGCTGGAAGATACATAAGCAGCAATGAAGCTGTATGGCGAATTCTTTCATTTCCCATACATGAACGAAGTCCAGATGTTGTTCACTCAGCAGTACATCTAGAAAATGGACAACGCGTTTATTTCACAGCTGCAAATGTGCAACAAATAGCCCTGAATCCACAGGCTACAACGTTAACTGCTTTCTTTACGTTATGTCAAAATGACACGTTTGCAAAAACACTGCTGTATTCGGAAGGGCCTACGTATTACACATGGAATGCGAGTAGAAAATCATTTGAACAACACAAACGAGGAGAGCGAGTCAACAGACAACCTGGCATATTCAAAGAAACTACGATAGGCAGACTGTACACCGTGCATCCCAATCAAGATGAATGCTTCTTTGTTCACATGCTGTTGGTAAATGTGCCCGGTCCAACGTCTTTCCAGCAATTGAGAATTATCAACGGCGTTACACATGCTACTTTCCGAAGTAAATGTCAAGCTCTGAATTTATTGGAGAACGACCGACACTGGGATGTATACATTAATGACGCATGCAACACATCACATCCGAGTCAAATTCGTTCATTGTTTGCAATCATATTGACCGCCTGCTCTCCTTCATCTCCAACACAGATATTTTCCGTCGAATACGCAAGTAAAATTCAAATATAAACATGGATTTCACAGCAGAAATCTAAACTAAGCGTTGATAATGATTGAAGATTTGTGCTTAGAAATCGCGAACAAAGTTCTCAATCAATTGGGAATGCCATCACCGAATCGATCTGCTGCTGCTTCGTTCGATGTAGAATTGCGTCGTGAACAAAATTACAACACGGGTGATCTTTTGTCGTATGTGCAATCAAATATTCCTAAGCTAACGCTTCAGCAAAAAGGCATTTACGATCAAATAATGCAAACTGTCGATAACGGGGTGGGAGAAATCTGGAAATTGGGAACAGAAAGGTGCCGGTTGATTTGACCTCAGGACGAATTTCATTGCCTCATAACTTCTGCAATTTAGTGACGTCAAAAGAAGAATTGGTTGAAAAAGTATTTCCCAATATTTAAACCAATTATAAGAATCATGATTGGCTGAGTGAATGAGCTATTCTTGCGGCCAAAAACAAAGACGTCTACGAACTTAACAATATTATTCAGTCTAACATTCTGCACAGACAACGGAACAACAAAAAATATTGTATACCCACAAGCATTGTGAAATTAAGCATATTAGAAACGTGCGCTTTCTCTTTTCTTTCTTTTCCATTTAACCAGACTGAGCCACAGCAACGTGGCCGGGTACAGCTATATATATATATATATATATATGTGTGTGTGTTTGTGTGTGTGTGTATGTATATATATATATATATATATATATATATATATATATAAATACATACACATATATATATATACTAGCAAAATACCCGCGCTTCGCAGCGGAGAAGTAGTGTGTTAAAGAGGTTATGTAAACATATACAGTATATACATATACATATATACATATCTACATATACACATATCTACATATACATATATACATATATATATATACATATACACATCCACATATATATACATATATATTTACACATATCAACATATATATACACATTCGTATACACACATACATACACACACACATATACATATATACATATACACATACATACATAGTGCGTTGTAACACGGGCTGTGATTGTTACATGGGAGGGAGGCGACAAATCACAGCTTCCCGCTTTCTAATTGGGCCTGTGATTGGTGCTTTGACTGATGCCTAGATCCCACAGTATCTCCCCTTAGGAGAGGCGTTAGGCAAGTGTCATTGAATAGCAGCACTGCAAGTTTAGTTTCTTTTCAATAAAGTCAGGCGTTAGGCAAGTGTCATTGAATAGCGGCACTGCAAGTTTAGTTTCTTTTCAATAAAGTCCAGGTGCGCTTTGCAGCGGCGAAGTTCTGCTTTTAAATTTTTATTAAGAAGAAAAGAAAACTTTTTTATACTGAGGGAAATATACCAATAACAATTTGTTAAGGATCTGTTTTTTTGTGAAGCTGTCTTTACACAGCTTCTCCGCTGTTTTATAAACGAACGCCATATAAGTCCGTCCTTTCTGCTTGCTTCCCGGTTCTGTAGTGGTTTGTTGTTCGTCTATTACAATTGTTTTTATAAACGAACGCCATATAAGGCCATCCTTATTCCTTGCTTTGCCAAAAAAGCAGCCATTTTATTTAATGCACGGGTTCTCCGTTGTTTCATTGTTCGTTTATTACGATTGTTATAGTGGTCTTTGTATACCACATTGTCACTTGAGCACTCCGGTTGTAATATGACCAAGCCGTGGAAGCTTACTGTTGAGAATGCAACGTATAGGTGTACAGGAGAAAAATGGCAATCTTTTGTAGGTCTATGAACTTAATTTATGCCTGTATGCATCAGTCGCTAAATATTCTTTTCGTACCTTATCAATTGTGTAATGTCTTTTTTGAACAGGTTTGATTCATCGAAGTGATCACTCGTGCTGTGTTCAATCAGTCACTCGCTCGCTTCTTATTGTTTCGCTGCCTTCTCAATTGTGTAATGAATGTTTTCTTCAGCGCTCTTTGTGGCTGTTCCTTGTTTTCAGTTTACGTGATTACGTAGGAGGTGTGATGACGCGATACGCGACTCCGCCTCCCACGGCCATCGAGCTGCACTCCATTACAGTATATGGACAAAAAAGAGGTTCCAGTTATGACCATTACGTGTACAATTTTGAAATGAAACCTGCCTAACTTTTGAAAGTAAGCTGTAAGGAATGAGCCTGCCAAATTTCAGATTTCCTCCTACACGGGAAGTTGGAGAATTAGTGATGAGTGAGTGAGTGAGTGAGTGAGTGAGTGAGTGAGGGCTTTGCCTTTTATTAGTATAGATATAAATACACATATATATATATATATATATATATATATATATATATATATATATATACTAGCAAAATACCCGCGCTTCGCAGCGGAGAATTAGTGTGTTAAAGAGGTTATGAAAAAAAAAGGAAACATTTTAAAAATAACGTAACATGATTGTCAATGTAATTGTGTTGTCATTGTTATGAGTGTTGCTGTCTTTTATATATATAATATACACACACACACACACACATAAACATATATATACATATACATATATATACATATACACATATCTACATATATATATACATATACACATCCACATATATATACATATATATATATATATATATATATATATATATATATATACACACATATCAACATATATATACACACATACATAAACACACACATATACATACACACACACACACATATATATATATATATATATATATATATATATATATATATATATATATACATATATATATATATATATATATACACACACACACAGACACATATATATACATAAATATTTACATATCTACATATATACACATCTACATATATATATATATAGCAAAATACCTGCGCTTCGCAGCGGAGAAGTACTGTGTTAAAGAGGTTATGAAAAAAAAAGGAAACATTTTAAAAATAACGTAACATGATTGTCAATGTAATTGTGTTGTCATTGTTATAAGTGTTGCTGTCTTTTATATATATATATATATATATATATAGCAAAATACCCGCGCTTCGCAGCGGAGAAGTAGTGTGTTAAAGAGGTTATGAAAAAGAAAAGGAAACATTTTAAAAATAACGTAACATGATTGTCAATGTAATTGTGTTGTCATTGTTATGAGTGTTGCTGTCTTTTATATATATATTATACACACACACACACATAAACATATATATACATATACATATATACATATCTACATATACACATATCTACATATATATATACATATACACATCCACATATATATACACACATATCAACATATATATATATATATACACACATACATAAACACACACATATACACATACATACATACACACATACATACATACATACATACACACACACATATATATATATATATACACAGACACATATATATACATAAATATTTACATATCTACATATATACACATCTACATATATATACACATATATATACATATCTACATATATATATATCTAGACATACATAAATACATAGATTGACACATATATATATACATATCTACACATATATATATATATGTAATTGTGTTGTCATTGTTATGAGTGTTGCTGTCATATATATATATCTATATATATCTATATATATCTATATATATATATATATATATATATATATATATATATATATATATATAGCAAAATACCCACGCTTCACAGCGGAGAAGTAGTGTGTTAAAGAGGTTATGTAAACATATATATATATACATATACATATATACATTTATATACATATCTACATATACAGATATGTACATATAGCAAAATACCCGCGCTTTGCAGCGGAGAAGTAGTGTGTTAAAGAGGTTATGTAACCATATATATACATAAACATATATACATATATATACATATCTTCTACATATACACATATCTACATATACATATATATATATACATATACACATCCACATATACATATATATATACATATACAAATTTACATATCTACATATATATATATATATATATACATATATATATATATATATATATATATATATATATATATTATATATATATATATAGATAGATATAAATATAGAAATACATATATACATACATACATTCACACATATCACATATATATATATATATATATATATATATATATATATATATATATATATATATATATATAGCAAAATACCCGCGCTTCGCAGCGGAGAAGTAGTGTGTTAAAGAGGTTATGAAAAATTAAAGGAAACATTTTAAAAATAACATAACATGATTGACAATGTAATTGTGTTGTCATTGTTATGAGTGTTGCTGTCATATATATATATATATAATATGTGTATGTGTATATATATATACCTAAAACAGCCAAATGGGGCTATGCATACAAACTTAAAAGGTTTAAATAAAACAGAAATATACACTTTTATTTTTACTTGCTTAACTTGTGGAGGGTGTATCTTGTAGCAAAGCCCTAACTTTTTTCGTGAAAGCCCGTTTCAGTCAATAAGTCTTAAAAACAGGTGTAAAGATATTGACAATAAGCTACGCAAACCCACCAAGACATGGAATCGTTTAAATCAAGTATCATTACATCTTCCTTTCTTAAAGAGAAGTAAGGCATTACTTATAAGCTTACATATATATATATATATATATATAGAAATACATACATATATATATATATATATATACAGTATATATATATACAGTAATCCCTCGCTACTTCGCGGTTCACTTTTCGCGGATTCACGACTTCGCGGATTTTTAAATATAAGTGATTGCCCGCCTATCGCGGAAGTTATGTTCCAGACCCATCAGCAACAGGAGAAAATCCGTGATATAGAAAGACCATATAAATAAACATTTTTTTAGTTTAAGCCTTAAAATACCCATCCCACATGCTTTAAACACATGTAAACTTATAAAACACACTTTGTTAACACATATGATATGTGGATGTCGGGCTAAGGATATGAGTAACATCTCACTATTATAAAACATTTTAACTTCACGCAAGACAAGACAGTGAGACAGGAAAATTGGTGATGTACACCTAAAAGCCTGATTGTACAGGCTTTTAAATTATTGACACGCAGAGCGACAAGCAGCACAAACCCAGCACAAAGTCCACTTCTCCTTAGCGTTCATTCAGCTCCCCACCCCCTTGACAATGCGAAGTGGCAGGAGCCTATTGCGCTTCCGGGGAGGGGGGGGGGGGTTTGAGCGAAGGTGCGTTCAGCTCTCACACACCCACACACACACACTCCTCGAGCAGAGCGACAAGCAGGCATTTTGGCAGAAGCAGCACAAAGTCCATTTCTGCTCAGCGTGAGTTCAGCTGCCCCCCTTCACAAAGCGAGTGCAGACACATTGACGTCTGATCGCTGCGTGCAGGCAGTGTGCAGTGTTGGTCTGTGGTGTTTAAGAATGTAGAAAGTGTTTAAGAGCATAGGAAGTGTTTATAAGAGTGTGGGAAAGGTTAACAAGAGAGTGAGGAAGGTTTATAAGAGTGTGGGAAGGGTTTATAAAGCCTTAAAATATGTAGAAATAATAAAATAAATATGAAAGTGAAGTATTGCTTTTAAATTTTAATTAAGAAGAAAAGAAAACCTTTTTAAATTAAGTCTTAAAAAGAGGTGTAAAGATATTGACAATAAGCTACGCAAACCCACCAAGACATGCAATCGTTTAAATCAAGGCGCAAGTCAAAAAACACCATCCCATAATATTAGTTAACGATTAACACATTTGTATATGTATTGTAAGCATACAATACAACTGATAATATGTTGCGCTTATTTATCTGGTGTACTGACATTTTTGCGCGTTTAACGGCTGAAATCTAACGTGGTTTGTGCCCTTCAGAATGAAAAGAGTTTGCATTTACCTTTTTAATAAAAGGCGAGCTTTTAAGCCTGAGAAATCACCCCGTAAATGCACACGTTTAATTGCACATGTATTAATATGTATGCTTACACAGTATTAAAAGACACTCAACAAGTACACAGTATTAAAAGACAGTCAACAATTAACGTCATTTACCTTCGTTCCCGCCTCCTCCATTAGAGTATATGGACAAAAAACAGGTTCCAGTTATGACCATTACACGTAGAATTTCGAAATGAAACCTGCCTAACTTTTGTGAGTAAGCTGTAAGGAATGAGCCTGCCAAATTTCAGCCTTCTACCTACACGGGAAGTTGGAGAATTAGTGATGAGTGAGTCAGTCAAACAGGTTCCAGTTATGACCATTACGCATAGAATTTCGAAATAAAACCTGCCTAACTTTTGTAAGTAAGCTGAAAGGAATGAGCCTGCCAAATTTCAGACTTCTACCTACACGGGAAGTTGGAGAATTAGTGATGAGTGAGTCAGTCAAACAGGTTCCAGTTATGACCATTACGCGTAGAATTTCGAAATAAAACCTGCCTAACTTTTGTAAGTAAGCTGTAAGGAATGAGCCTGCCAAATTTCAGACTTCTACCTACACGGGAAGTTGGAGAATTAGTGATGAGTGAGTCAGTCAAACAGGTTCCAGTTATGACCATTACGCGTAGAATTTCGAAATAAAACCTGCCTAACTTTTGTAAGTAAGCTGTAAGGAATGAGCCTGCCAAATTTCAGACTTCTACCTACACGGGAAGTTGGAGAATTAGTGATGAGTCAGTCAGTCAGTCAGTCAGTCAGTCAGTGAGTCAGTGAGGGCTTTGCCTTTTATTAGTATAGATACATATATATATATGTACATATATATAGACGTACATATATATATATATATATATATATATATATATATGTATATATATATATATATGTACACACACACACATATACAGTATACATACACATATACATCTATACTAATAATAGGCAAAGCCCTCACTGACTCACTCATCACTAACTCTCCAACTTCCCGTGTAGGTAGAAGGCTGAAATTTGGCAGGCTCATTCCTTACAGCTTACTTACAAAAGTTAAGCAGGTGTCATTTTGAAATTCTACATGTAACGGTCATAACGGTCGACAACGTCCGCCATGTTAAACTTTCTTAATTATGGCCCCATCTTCACAAAATTTGGTAGGCAGCTTCCCTGCGCTAACCGAAACCGATGTACGTACTTATTTCGGTGGTATGACACCACTGTCGGCCGCCATATTGAACTTTCCAACGGTCTTTGTTACTTAATGGGCCCATCTTCAAGAAATTTGGTACACGGGTTCCCAACGCTAACTGAATCCTACTTACGTACATCTATATGTCCATAGCCTTCAGCTCGGTCCACACTCTGAATCCTCCAGGCACTCCTGAGCATAATCTAATTTTGAAGGTTGGGGCACCAATAATGTTACTGAGAAACGTACAACCACCGAAACTTTGTAATGGCACGAGACTTCAGGTCACATGCCTGCAAAAGAACCTAATTGAGGCAACTATTTTTACTGGCGGTGGCTCATGGGAGGGAGTTTTTATTCCTCGCATTGCCGTTATACCCTCTGATCTCCCATTTCAATTCAAACACCTCCAATTTCCAGTAAGGCTCTGCTTCACAATGACAATTAATAAGTCTCAGGAACAGACCCTACAAAAGGTTGGCATTGATCTGAGGCAAGATTGCTTTTCACATGGCCAACTAAATGTTGCATGCTCAAGAGTAAGCTCAGCACACAGCTTGGTCATATTACAACCGGGGGGCGAACTGACAATGTGGTATACAAAGAGATCCTTAACAAATAATTATTGGTACATTTTCCCTCAGTTTATTATTTGAAATTTTAAAGCAGTACTTCGCCGCTGCGAAGCGCGGGTATTTTGCTAGTAAATACATATAAAATAACCAATTAAATAGGATGATTTTCAATAGCAGTAGAAGCAGAAGTTGTAGTAGTAGCAACAATAATACTATTGTTATGTGTACAGAATGAAATTCTTACTCTTAGAACTAATCAAACATGCTGCCACTCTCTGCTGCAATTATAAACAAGACTGCAATGAAGTGTGACTTGCAGAACTTATATTTAGAGCATCTTGTCTAGATCTCTCCCCATATTGGGTGAACAGAGGGGTTCCTAAACAAACTGCTCAGCCTCACACACAGCCCGTAAATTTCACTCCTGTAATAGATTTATAGATTAGACTATTCAGAAGCTACTAACAAAATATGGAATCTAAAATTTCTATGTCTTGTCTTTCATTGTAGCTTTCTAATTTAACACTTGCATTTTGATTAACAACTTTGATGTCTGTCTCTCAATATAGGCAATTATTGCCTGTTATGTGAAAGCCTTTGTGTTATTTATAGTGAGGTGTGTCCATCCGTCATTTAGAAGAGCAGGAGTCTAAATCTAACCCTTTGTCTTTTATTACATAAAGTCTTAACCTTCCTTTTGGTTTTTTAAAAATATACGCTAAAGTTGCAGAATGCTACTAACTGGTATGCAGTGGAGTAACTAACAAATTACATTATTCTTGTTACCATACATTATTTAGGGAACCATACTTTAAAAATAAGTTTTGAATGCAAATAATTTTATTCAATAAAAACTATAATTAAGTAATGATTTTACTTTTTTACCTTTTCAAAGCAGGTCATTAAAATGTACAATTAATTGGCGCCATTCAAAATCTGTTTTTCAAACACTACATCTTACTTGCGGAAATCACCTTCTTGGAAAGTTTACGTATGTTTTGTCACTTTCTGGGCATGCGTGACACTAATACTATAGACACAAGTGATGCAAGTACACTTTTTTCCTGGTAAAGTTACACTTTTTATATTTTTATATATCATTATCAATTTTCAAAAATTATTTTTAAACAAAAAAAATTGTGGAGTTGTATACATATGAGAACTCTTCCTCAAATTTACAAAAACACATGGAAGTAAGCTCGTCTTATAAATGAGAAATGTTTTTTAAATAAAGCAACATACAATATTTATTATTGTTGATGATATTTTAACACTAGAATTGCCAAAGCCTACGAAAAAACTCGTAATCCTGGCGCACCTTAGATCTAATTGCACCTCTCCACCAGCGTATTTTGTCCTGTAAATGCATCGATCAACACAAGCAGCAAGCAGCCTACTGTTCCATCCCCCAACTCATCATTGCAGCTCAATTCACAAAGAACACTGAGCACTGACAACCTAATCTTGAAGTGAATTGCCTGGAGTTGTAGAGGGTAAATAATATATCGTCATTTGGAATACATACATTTCATGTGTGTTCCATGGGGGTATTTTTCGTACGTCGCTTAAATCATCCGAGATCAGGTGCCTCATCTTGGATAAGTTAATGCCAGTGAAACTCATCCAGATAAGTCGGTTTTTCAAACGCAGCCGTGTCTTAGATTAGTCGAGCTGGATCTAATCATACGAGATGAATGCGCGCGCCCGCGCTGAGTGAAAAGCCCATATATATTGAGTCTGGAAAACATGATCAGCAAGTCTTTGATAGGCTGTAACAAAATGACGAAAGAACGGGCGCATTTTTTTTTCACACACGCGGCGCAAGACCTTTTATTGGAAGGACATGAAGAATTTCAAGATTTAATATGCACAGGGGGTAACACTGCAAAAACCGGCCCAGACCAGAAAAGTAGGCTGGCAAAAAATGGCCGACAAATTAAACGCTAAGTAGTATGCATTGTACTTACTGAATGCAGCGTTTCATTTCCTATGTGTCAGATTAATTATTATTTAATATGTCATAATTCCAGATCAAATGTGAGCACAAGGAGAACATGGGAACAGGTTAAAGTGAAGTACAAGAATATACTTCAAACTGGTAAATATTGGTATATAACTATTTAAAGAGTTGTTGACATAAATAATCATATATAATATAAAAAACATTAATTTTAAAGCTAATAAGAAGGCAGACAAGCAAAAAACAGGTGGAGGTCCACGCGGTCCAGACCTAACCCCTGCAGAAGAGTTGGCTCTCCAGCAAAATGCCCATCGCCCTGTTTCTGAGGGCATTCCAGGGGGAAGCTCCTCCTCAGAACCAGAGGCAGGATGCAGTGGTCACTTCATTTCAGGTAAAGGATGGTCATTGCATATATTTGTCCTCCATGTGTGCCATAGGTATGTTCCATATAGCCCTCTTTTTTTGTTGGGTCAGTTGCAGGGAATGTCATATCCCTTGAATCTGTGTCTGACCAACGAGATATTGACAAAGGTCAAATATTTGATGAAGACACTGTGTCTGATTATTCATCAGGAGGAGAGGTACATTTTCAAAATAATGTTTGATCAAACTCCACTCTGATCAGTCCCATGTGCCCCAATCACATTTGGAAACCCTGGGTAATGAGAATGTTAGTCTGATTGTGAGATTCTTTATGGAACTGTGGGTGTTTTTGCCTGTGTATTGCCTACCTGAATGGAATGAAACGCCTCTTTTATTGTCTGCACACGTAGGTGTTCAGGAAACACTATGAAAACCCGAAGGAAATATTTCAGAGCCAAACAGACTTTACGCATTGCCTGGCAAACTGCACTTTTCGATAGCTGTTCCGCATCGCCTACAGTATATAAAAAAAGTGCCGCTTGTAAAAAACCTCAAAGCAATGCATACTGTCTGTGTGGTTGTGAGAGCAAGACTTCGCCGAGTTTGACTTCGAATATAAGGTGCTAACAAATCTTTGAGGTACAATATTCCCCCCTCGGCTAAAGCGGTATATTTCAAAAAGAATTTCCTCCGGGAGCAATAAAGGATTTTGCCGATCGCGCAAAACCCTCTCTATATGAAATTCTCTTCGTATAATTTGCGCACTGATATCAATTGGTCGCTCATTCATGAACGGCGAAGCCATGATTGGATGACTTCCACGCACCGTCACCGATTACGTGTGTAAACTAATCCTTGTTTACGTAGAACAAACCTGCTCCAAGCAGGTTTGAGGATTCGGATTGTTGCTATGACAACACTTCCAGCAAGAGTTTCGAAAAACCGACAGATCCAGGATCACACCAAATCGTCAACAATTACATCCGGCTAAACGACTAATCCACGTACGAAAAATACACCCCATGTCTACAACAATCTATGTAAACACATCGCTATGTAGTGTATAATGTGTGAAGCCTGAAGTCCATATACCAAATAAACATTTTCACAACAGGTACAAGTATAACACAATAGCTTCCATGGTGCAGTGGTAAGAATTGCTGACTTGTAAGCAAGAGGTTGCTGGTTTGATACTGGCTGCCTCGCAAATTTACCATTTTGTGTAGTGATAATTGTTAATGTTATACAATGTAAATATATATTTGATTTGCGTCTGTAAACGTATAGCACTTGTAAAAGTTAACGTTTTTTTTTTCACTTTTATTCTCTCAGTCACAATCATGATACATACCCCCCACCCCCAGATATGACTCTGTTAGTTTTTATTTGAAACTGGGAATAACTGTAGATATGAGTGGTGTTTTGAGACAATGGAACTGGAAATTCTCTGTTCTGGACGGATAAAAGCTGACACACAAATGCTGGTGAATCTGCCTTCTTGGTATCTCATTGTCACTTTAATTTTTTTTATTCAGTTTTATTGAGTGTTCCAGCTCACGCTGAATTAGTATGCACCTTATGGTGCATGATGTCAAAGCCGCACTGACAAAAAAACAGAGACATAGATATATTATGATATTTGGAATACTTCTTTTTATGACCTGCATAGTACATTTCGGAAAACATTGTGGTACTGATGCAACATTATTCATATTATTCATATTCATTCGCATATCTTCTTGCAGTTGTACTCAGTGACCGCGTTTTTTATTTTCCGATCTTGTTCAATCTCCACATTTTGGTTGCATGGTGGTGTTTCTTTTGTACTCCAGGGCATGCAGAGGAAAGAATAGTACAGAGAGGTCAGTTCCACGCTATATACAATCATCAAATTTAAATGTTAACAGTTCCCACACACCCAAGGACCGTCCTTCCTACATTTATGACATATGTACCTGTTGCAATGTACACACTTCTCTGTATGCTGTGGTTCCTATTACCTTGAAGGGGCTCCAGACACTGACTGAGTTTGCTTTCCTTGGGGACGCGGCAGTCTTGGAACAGAAGCTTGTCGATGTTGTATCCTCTTTTTCTTTTTCCATTGCCTTTTCTTGTAAGAAATGACAATGAAGTTCCTCTGCAAGTTGAGCCAAGAACACTGTTCTTTTCTCAGTGAACTCCGTGCATGCCTTGTACAGTACATGTGCGTTGATCGCCGCCAGCATGTTGTAGCACATAGCAACCGGCCACTTGCGTGTTCCTGTTCGCACTGAATAAGCTCACGCTTTCTGGTCCATGATGTCAATGCAGCACCGGGGAAAAAAAGAAAGAGACAAATATATGTGGCATTTTGATTAAATCATTGTATGACCTGAATAGTACCAATCAGAAAACATCATTGCACTAATGCAATGTTATTTGAAAACTAACAGTGTCAGATCAGGGGGGTATTTTTCGTACGTGGATTACTTGTTTAGCCGGATGTAATTGTTGACGATTTGGCCTGATCCTGGATCTGTCGGTTTTTCGAAACTCTTGCTGGAAGTGTTGTCATAGCAACACATCCTAATCCTCAAACCTGCTCGGAGCAGGTTTGTTCTACGTAAACAAGGATTAGTTTACACACGTAATCGGTGACGGTGCGTGGAAGTCATCCAGTCATGGCTTCGCCGTTCATGAATGAGCGACCAATTGATATCGTTGTGCAAATTATACGAAGAGAATTTCATATAGAGAGGGTTTTGCGCGATCGGCAAGATCCTTTATTGCTCCTGGAGGAAATTCTTTTCGAAAGATACCGCTTTAGCCGAGGGGGAATGTTGTACCTCAAAGATTTATTAGCACCTTATATTCGAAGTCAAACTAGGCGAAGTCGGGCTCTCACAACCACACAGACAGTATGCATTGCTTTGAGGTTTTTTACAAGCAGCATTTTTTTATATACTGTAGGCAATGCGGAAAATCTATCTAAAAGTACAGTTTGCCAGGCAATTCGGAAAGTCTGTTTGGCTCTGAAATATTTCCTTCGGGTTTTCATAGTGTTTCCTGGACACCTGCATGTGCAGACAATAAAAGAGGCGTTTCATGCCATTGCAGGTAGGTAATACACAGGTAAAAATACCCACAGTTCCATAAAGAATCTCACAATCAGACTAACATTCTCATTACCAGGATTTCCAAATGTGATTGGGGCACATGGGACTGATTAGAGTGGAGTTTGATCAAACATTATTTGGAAAATGTAACTCTCCTCCTGATAAATAATCAGACACAGTGTCTTCATCAAATATTTGACCTTCGTCAATATCTCGTTGGTCAGACACAGGTTCAAGGGATATGATATTCCCTGCAACTGACCCAACAAAAAAGAGGGCTATATGGAACATAACTATGGCACACATGGAGGACAAATATATGCAATGACCATCCTTTACCTGAAATGAAGTGACCACTGCATCCTGCCTCTGGTTCTGAGGAGGAGCTTCCCCCTGGAATGCCCTCAGAAACAGGGCGATGGGCATTTTGCTGGAGAGCCAACTCTTCTGCAGGGGTTAGGTCAGGACCGCGTGGACCTCCACCTGTTTTTTGCTTGTCTGCCTTCTTATTAGCTTTAAAATTAAATGTTTTTCATATTATATATGATTATTTATGTCAACAATTCTTTAAATACTTATATACCAATATTTACCAGTTTGAAGTATATTCTTGTACTTCACTTTAACCTGTTCCCATGTTCTCCTTGTGCTCACATTTGATCTGGAATTATGACATATTAAATAATAATTAATCTGACACATATAAAATGAAACGCTGCATTCAGTAAGTACAATGCACACTACTTAGTGTTTAATTTGTCAGCCACTTTTTGCCAGCCGTCTTTTCTGGTCTGGACTGCTTTTGCAGTGTTACCCCTTGTGCATATTAAATCTTGAAATTCTTCATGTCCTTTGAATAAAAGGTCTTGCGCCGCGTGTGTGAAAAAAAAAATGCGCCCGTTCTTTCGTCATTTTGTTACAGCCTATCAAAGACTTGCTGATCATGTTTTCTAGACTTAATATATATGGGCTTTTCACTCAGTGCAGGCGCGCGCATTCATCTCGTATGATTAGATCCAGCTCGACTAATCTAATACACGGCTGCGTTTGAAAAACCGACCTACCCTGGATGAGTTTCACTGGCATTAACTTATCCAAGATGAGGCACCTGATCTCGGATGATTTAAGCGACGTACAAAAAATACCTCCCAGGTGTAAATTTATGATGACACAGATAGTTAGGGTCAGATGAGGAGGTGGGGGGGGGGGGGCAGGTAAAGCATGAACATGACTGAGAGAAGAAAACTGAAAAAAAGCTAACTTTTACAAGTTCCATTAATTTACACAAATTTTTTTTTTTCTTTTTCAACACTTTGTAGAATTTGAGGGAGTGTGGCAAAACCCCAAGGATTTCCCTGTATTTTTTTCTTCTTTGCAAATTAGAAATAATATGTTAACTGTGGTTTGAGTTTTTAAAGTTTGTTTGTGTATGTGGGTGCAATGCTGATTGTGCTTGCCTAATGTGAACATAATTCAAAAGCTTTTTGCCTTTTGGATGTCAGTACTGCTTTCATTTCTTGTGTCTGCTATTGCAGTTTATTTGCAAAGCTGTAAGCTTTTTTCCTCTCCATTGAAGTCTTTGCTGACTCAAATGATAGTTTATGATTGATAACTCCAGAGCACATTGTCATTTATTTTAATTATTTGGTTACCATGCATTTGTAATCATCTTTTTCATTTTTTTGTATTTGAAATATACACATTTTCCCAGTAAAGTTCGCAATTAATATAAAAACCAGGATGCTGATTATTCAGCCCAATGACAACTAGTGATCGAGAGAGAATCATGTAACTTGCCTGAGCTATAGCTATGCATATCTAGACAAAATATGTAAAGTTATTCTAAAAACTCAGTGATTTCTAAAACATTTTAGAATGGTGTTCACTGCAAAAATCGCAATATGCAATAAGACATGGAGCCTGTTTCATGTACAGTAATAAATATATGCATTATTATGACTCACATGGTTTGCCAAAGTGGCATACCTCCAAAAAGAGTACAATGACTGCATCTCAAATAGAAAAAGCAAGCAGATAGCTATATCCATTTCCTCCATGATAAGTAACTACTATATAAAAAGATTACTGACACCATAACAGTAATGGCAGATAAACTTGTCTCTCAGGCTAAAGTTGTCTATAGCCAATCTCTATTGTTAAGCTCCCAGCTTTTTGAAAGCTTGTTTGTACTTTCCACCATAACCACACAATAATGTGAAGACCACATATGTGCTCCAAGAAATAGGAAGAATCTTCACAGATGAAGAAAACAGTGAACACAGATATAAGTGAGCTGGAGTTCAATTCAACAGCCAGATACTGCTGGACATCAAGATGCTGTAGTTTAACTTGTATGGCACCCCACTTGATGGATGAAAGCACACAGAAAAGAAGATCTGCTGCTTTATCTGAAAATTATAAACAGGAAATTGATTATCTAGGTACATTTACCATTCTGGAAAAAGACTGGGCTGGAATGTCAATGATATGCTGTACAATCTTGTGCTAAAAGTAGCTACTGAAATGGCAGAGTCAAAGAGTTACACTTTCAGGAAGTTGTCATGGGCTGCATTTTTTAAAAGCCCAGTTTGTGTGGAACAAAACAGGATGATCAGCAAGATGCAGATGTATCTTCTAGCAGATGACACTAGTTGTGCAAATATTAAATATGTAGTAAACATCTACACTTTCATTTTCCTAACCTGCTTATCAAGGGCAAGGGTTATTGGGAAGCTGGGGCCTAACTCAGCAAGCATTGGGCACAAGGCAGGAACAATTCCTGGACAGGGCACCAGTCCATTACAAGGTTAACATACACACCCAGCCCTAGGGCCAATTTAACTTTACCATCCCATCTAACCTGTTTGTCTTTGAACAGTAGGACTAAACTGGAGCACCTGGAAGAATCCCACATGGATACAGATAGAACATGCAAACTGCACAGTTAGCACCCAGGATGGGATTCCTGGTCTACTTATTCCAAAAAAATTGTCACAATAATTTAAACAGATTTTTTAAATGTTTAATTATTATCATAAAAGTTTTTCAGTTTTCCATCATATGCTCAATGGAATTTATTATCAATAACAACAGTTCTTTTCGGAGTATGCAAAGTGTTCTTTTTGCCAAACACCAGTAGCCTGCTTCTGGGTTGCTTAGGCAGGCCCTTTGAACCTGTAATTTTCTAAGCATACCTTTTGTGAAAAGATCAGACTCGACACACTTAAAAAGGTTTGGGGCAGCCACCCGTATATTATCCCTGGCTGAATGGGCTTTGAGAAAAAAGACAGTAGTGTTTTTGATGGGGCCCAAACAAGAACTGATGAATAGTGGTTAAGATGGCAGCTTTAAATGCCAAGACTGGAAGGGGTGTGTGGGAACCGGAAGTGACATTCTTCTGACATCATATCCAGAAGTGATGTTCTTCTAGGCGCCGGAACCGGAAGTGATGTTCCTTTGTGCACCGGAACCGGAAGTGATGTCTTTAGGGATGAGTCAGACAGGTTTTCCTGTTTTTGGTCTAGAGGTAACAGAAGAAGGTTTAGTGCACCCCGCCACCCCCTGGACTGGCGTAGAACTACCCTTACTTGGTCCATACAGCTTTCTCCTACTCGTGCATGTGTGACACTTTGTTCGTGTGTGCTGTAAGCGCAATGCCGGATAGACCGGCATCCTGATTGAATTATAGACTGGTATCCCAACCACACTAGAGATTGATTTGGTTGGGTATAGAATAGTGGGTGGCTGCTTCCTAGGGCTATGTTATTCCCCTGTGCACATGATATTAGCATCCCACTGACGAAACACCCATATGGATACTCACAGGGCAGCCTTGTTGGGGTTCTCGGGTTCCACCCGCAGGAGCTGTATGGGAACAGTACACCTTCTTTGAAGGGCTTCTGCCTGACCCGGAAGTGATGCCAGCATGCAAGTTTGTGGCATTGGAAGTACTTCTGGGTCAGGCATAAAAGATGCCAGTTTTTCTGCCTCAGTAGTCAGAGCCGGGAGGAGGTGGATGTGACTACCTGTAAGGAGTGGAAGGAGAGAAAAAAACCTGTTGTTATTCTGTGCTGTGTCCCCTAGTGGTCACAACGCACACGTGCAGCCTGAAATGTTCAGTTCTGTCTTGAGGAGTGAAGACTACAGCCTTTTTAAGAGACCCATTGGTTGATTTTTTTATGATGCAATATTCAAATTACTGCGAATTACAGCTGATTGGTCACATCGCCATCCTCTTAAAGCAAGAAGGAAGTGTTGTAATGTAATAGTACTCTTGAGATATAACAGTTGTGACCAGTTCTCTGTCTTTCTTGTGCTATGGTTTCTCTCACTCTCAGCCTTTGCTTGGGCTTGTTTTATCAATGCCCCAAATATTGAAACTCTGGCAGATACTATGAGCTGAGGAGCTGTAATATAATACATATATTTCACACAAATTCATTTGCAACACTCTTACCTGGGTCTTATGGAGAGCAGAATATCAGAGTGGTGTGTACTCTTTTCAGTATCAGTCTCTTGTAAGAGAGATATGGTTGTATGAATTTCAGGGAATATTTTAAAGACACCTGCTTTTCTACATAAGTTGTCCTGTTTTGCATTAGTAGTGGAGATTGTGACATTTCCTTTCATAAATAAATTATAGTACCACACTACTATGCACATAGCTGCAGTCTGAGTCTACCTGGGTATCTCCATTTTAGGAAACGTAAAAAAGTCACAAACACACAATAATGTACAAATTACTTTTTTTCTGAGGGTTACTGCCTATACTTTTCCTCAAGCCCATCATTTCATATATCTATCAATGTGGTGCCCTGGTTAAAGCTTTGGCCTTCAGAACCAACCACTGGCAATATGTGATCCTGAGCAAGTCACTTCACCTGCCTGAGCTCCATTCGGAAAAACAAATTAAGAAATGTAACCAATTGTATCTCAAATGTTGTAAGACACTTTGGATAAAAGCGTCAGCCAAATAAATAAGCGTAAATCTATCCATACAACAATACACCAAATTTTCACTCTTCCCAAATTTCAATTTTACCCCTGAACATAATAACAAAAATTGATCGTATATTACTCAGACATCAAATAATTGTTTGTATAACAGTAGAATTACAATTTTTGGTAAACTCTCTGATTTTATCTGTCCAGCATTATCACTGTAAATTAGTACATTGGTATTTTTTTTTATATACCTGGCATTTCAACATTTAAAATATGACAGTGTTCAAAACACCCACTCACAAGGCCCTGAGGCACACTCTGTTGTCTGTTCACTTTTAAAACCTATGAATAGAACAGTTGTTGAAGACAACAGCATCTCAAATTATGTTAACGCATTCTAATTTGTACAATAGCACTAATACTGAGGAGCACTCAAACCTAAAATATTTGTGAATATAAATACACTATCAGTCTTATTGTAATTTTATTCATAGTGAACAATTTGCTAACAGAGTTGTCCTTTTTAAAATCTTTGTTTCAGAGATGTATAGAACTACTGGTAGTTAATTACATTTATGTAACTGAACTGTGCTATATTACTCAGTGATGAGTAATTGCTCTTACATTATCTTTGCCCTAGAAATGTTTTTCCTTTGTTCATAGCAAAATAATTTTCCCAATCTGAGTGCTACGTAACTGTTATAGATCACAAGTTAAATCTGGGAAAAAAATAATAGCTAAGGTAAAATAAGTGTGAAAATAATGCAGAATATCATAATACTTCTTTTAATAGAACAAAGTATTAGCTTCAGATATTCTGGAAGTGACTGTGTGTTTTCTAGAACCAGCTATAGCCATTGAGTTTCTGGTGAGCTACATTATGACAATCTATTGTGTTGGTCACACCAGACTAACACAGAGATCAGGCTTTAACTCCTTCTGGGAAATTTCCAGGACCTTCCAGGCCAAGTAAGAAATGATTTTTCCAGTGTGTCTCATAAGCCTGCTTTTCCGAATGAGCCTTAACAAATACATCTCCGATGGGAGGTATTTATCTACACAAAACATTTTCAAATTTTCATCTTCTTCTTCTTCTCCCATTTCTGTGTGGAGTAGATGTGTTTGATCAACTTTCTCCAACCAGCTCATTTTTTTACCTCCTCCTCAGTTAAACCCTTTACCTTCAGATCTTCTTCTACTTTATCCAATCACCTCCACTTTGGCCTCCCTTACTTTCTCTTCTCCTGTACTTCTGTTCCAATCACTCTTTTACCCACATATTCATTGTCTCTTCTCATCACTTTAACCTACTTTCTGGTACTTTCTGAGGTATCACTCCTACTCTTGTTGTACCTCTGATTATCTAATTTCTCCATACATCCATCTCAACATTCTCATTTCTGCCATATCGTACTTCTTCTCCTGTGCTCTCTTTACTACTCATGTTTTAGCTCCATATACCATTGCTAGTCTTACCACTGTCTTAAAAGCATTACTTTTGGCATTTGCCTTAATTCTTCTATTACACAATTCTCCTGTTACCTTCTTCCAATTGTTCCATCCACACTGCACTAATAGATCATCTCTCCATCTAATTTTTCATCTCAGGCTACCACTGATCCTAGTTATTTAAATTAATCGACTCTTTTCAATATCTCTGCCTGCAGTCTAAATTCTGAATCCTGATCATCATATTATGTCTTCTTCCTATTTCTCTTCAATCCTTTGTCATTCAAAGCCCTTTCCCATTCTTTCAACTTCCTCAGCACTTCCTTTATTCTGGTGCTACACAACACAATGTCATTAGCAAAAAGTATGCACCAGGGGGATTGGTCTTTTATCCCATGATGCAACACATCCATAACCAGATCAAAGAAGTAAGGTCTTTAAGAAGATCCCTGGTGCAGACCTAATCTAACTGAGATCTTATCTGTTAACCCAATTCCTCACTCCCTCATACATACCCTGGACAATCCTTATATACTTCTCTGGTAATCCTTTCTCTCTCGTGCATCTCCACAGACCACTTGACATTGTACTTGTTGTGGAGAATGGACTCGCTCTAACTTCAAAGTAAACACTCGGAGTCCCAGGATGGGCACACAGAATAGACTTTATTGTAAAGCTGTCTCAGTTCAGTGAAATTAGTGCCCCTTGTTGGATGAATCTTACATTTATTACAATTCTTATAAGTATAGTATATCTTTTTACTTGACCATTTATTATTATTATCTGACTCCAAAAACACTAGTCTTTTATTCCTAAAATTTTTCCATACCACCAATGTAGTATATTGCAAGTCTGGACTATCGGGGGTTCCGTAGTAATAAGGAAGGTCATAATGCTATATGGTGTAATGTGTACGCAGAAACAACCTTAGTAAAAAAGATCTGTTAAAGTTTATCACTTTGAGCCTGTCTCCGTCTTCTTCCTTTTTTCCTCCTCCTGTCTGCTTGATCCTGCCACCACTTCTCTGCTTAAGACATGCTCATTCATAATTAGTATCCCTGTTGCCTCATTGATAAATGCATGTTTCATTTCAGGTTTTGTTTCTAATGCCTTCAAAACTGCTGCAGTTACCCCAATCCTTAAAAAACCCGACTTGAATCCTTCTTCACTCTCCAGTTGCAGGCCTATCTCTAATCTTCCTTTTCTGACTAAGGTGATGGAATGCATGGTTGCTACACAACTCCATGCCTTTCTTCTAGCCTTTTCAGTCTGGTTTTCATCCACAGCACAACACGGAGACTGCTCTTCTCTGTGTAGTTAATGATCTTCTCCAGTCTGCAGATTGCAGTTCACTTAATATTCTCTTCCTTCTTGACTTAAGTGCAGCATTTGACACTGTTAATCATGATATCCTCCTCTCATATCTCTCCACTGTAGGGATCTCTGGCTTAACCCTTCAATGGTTCACATCATATCTTTCTAATAAGCAACAATTTGTCACACTCGGCCGATATAAATCCTTCACCTCACCTGTGTCGCGTGGTGTCCCTCAGGATTCAGTCCTTGGGCCATTACTCTTTCGACTTTATATCCTTCCTTTGGGACAGATTATTTGCAGACATGGCCTTAACTTCCACTGTTATGCAGATGATATACAGTTTTATCTTAGTACACACTCCCCTACAGACTCGCATCCCAGCACATTCACTGACTGCATCACCTATCTTAAGCTATGGATGGAAAATAACTTTCTCAAACATAATGCCAATAAAACTGAAGTGTTACTGGTAGACCCATACTCCCTACTTTTTAAGGCATCTAACTTCTCTGTTTCTATTAATGGTACACTTGTCAAACCTGCTCCTGTTGTCAGAAACCTTGGTGTTTTGTTTGATTTATCACTTCATTTTGAGCTACACGTTAGGTCTCTTTCCAAAATTTCATTCTATCATCTCCATAACATTGCTTGACTCTGTCCATTTTGGTCCTTTAATGATGCCCAAACTCTGGTTCATTGTTTCATAATGTTTCGTATTGATTACTGTAATTCTCTCTTCATCGGCCTCCCTGCAAAATCTATACAAAAGCTACAGTACATTCAGAACTCTGCAGCTATGAGTACTCACCCACATAAAGCGTTCTGCTCACATCTCCCCTGTTCTCTACCAACTTCACTGATTACCAGTTGCATCAAGGATTAAATTCAAGATTTTGCTTCTCACCTTCAAAGCCCTACATATCCTTGCCCATGTCTACCTCACTCAGCTCCTAGCTCCATACACACCTTGTCACACTCTCAAGTCCTCGCGGAGTAATCTCCTTACTGTCCCGCGCACCAGACTCTCCGCCCTGGGAGGCAGGTCTTTCATTGTTATGGCCCCTCAATTCTGGAACTCTCTTCCTCAGTCTCTCCGAGATTGCTCCTCTTTCTCCACCTCTAAATCTCAACCCAAAACTCTCCTCTACTGTGTGATCTTTTTTTTCCCCATCTATATGTAAATCGACCTTGGGTTTGTGAAACACACTCTATAAATGCAACTTATTATTATTACAATATTATTGCCTACAGACATAACAGCAAATATTTTCTCATGCTTTATCAGAAATAATTGTTTTTCTGCCTCTAGCTGCCACCATTATTTTTAAAACCAAAACATAGTTACCACAAGTCCCTAGGAGTGACTTTCCATCTATGTCCACAAAATCACTTCACATATTCCTGGCTAATAATGGTGACTTCTCCATGCTTTAAGAAAAGTTAAAAAAATACAAGCATGAGCTTTTAATTGTTTAACTCTTTCACAACCTGAGGCTAGCTACTACACTATGTTCCATTTTAATTTGGATGGAGATTACATTAATACAAGTTTTAAATCCTCTATACTCTATCATAAGCCTTCTCCAAATCAATAAACACCATATGCAAACCTTTCTCTTTTTCTCGATGGTTCTCTATGAGCTGTCTAATGCAAAGATTGCATCAGTTGTTTCTCTCCCTTGCATAAAACCAAAATGCTCCTCACCTATAGTGGTCTCTGTCCTAAGCTTTCTCTCTGTAACATTTTCCCAAATCATTGTGTGTGACATCAGCTTTACCCCTCTATAGTTTCCATAATCCTGAATATCACCCTTATCCTTATAAATGGGTACAATCACACTGTTCATTCACTGCTGTGATATTCTCTCCCATTCATAGTATATTCTGCATTAGATCCCACACACTGACAAGACTTTTCAAACAATTTAAATGACTTTTCTAAAACCCTAGGAGCAGTAGCTCCTCTATGTAATGCTCTCAAATTATCAAGCAATCCATTCTACTACAAAGAGGCCAGGGGTCTCATTTGTAAAACTTTGTCTTCAAAAAATGCTTGTGCCAAAAAAAAATCAGATTAATAAAACCTGGCATGAACACATTTCTATGCAATTTACCATTTTAAATCACAATCATCTTATAAATGAGCATATGTGAACGTGCGTAGGACCCCACCTGGTTACCACCCTGAAACAACCAAACGTGGACTATGCTAACAAACCTCACACATATGCAATCACAGTGCTGCAGACACATACCTAATGCATCCAGCCACCGCCAGTTGAATCTGAGGAATTGTATGGTGAATACATTGAAGCACATCTCCTTTATGATCTGGAATTGGGAAAAAGTGTAAGCAGCCAGCATCTGAGCAGGTAACTGCTATTATCTGGTACATGTAATGACAAGATTGCTGTCACAATAAAAGGTAGAGGCCTCTTGAGACACTAAGAATTCAGCCAGATACTTTACCCAGAAGCCAACCATCACATACTGCACCTTCAGGAAGTTGTCTGATCAATGGTACTTTGCCTCAAAATAAATGAATCTGCCTCAAGTGCCAGCTTAAGTGAAAAGTTAAGGAAAACGTACTAAATAACTGCAACACAAATACTGACTTTATCAGTTGTAACAAAGGAGCTATATTGGTGCCTGATCCAACACAGACTCACACCGGAGGCATGTATAAAAACAAGGAACTTTTATTTCTCTTCACCTTCGGGGCACGTCTTCCCTGTGTCCCACAGGCACAACACAGTCTCAAAGCACACCAAAAGAACAAACACTCTTCCTCTTTGCACCACCACTCCTCCTAGCAAGCGTAGTACTCCTCCTCCCGACTCAGGCTTTTTGAGTGGTGGCCCCTTTTATAGTCCACCCAGAAGTGCTCCAGGTGGTTGACTGCCGAGTTCCGGCTGCACTTCTGGGTGTGGCAAAAACACTGCCCATAAGGGCTCAGGAGACCCAGCTGCAGCACATCCTGGCGGCGTCTGTGGGACCAAACAGGGCTCACCCAACTCCAATTCCCATGGAGCCCCGCGGGAAAGCGAGGCACCATTCCAACCCAGAGGGGCTGCCATCTAGCGTCCAGAGGGAGGTATTGCAAAGTCCATGGCTGCTCACTCTGAACATATACTGAAGGGGCATCCCGGCCGGGCTTGGACCCCGGCCTTCTGCCACATTGCCCCTACCTTAGTTGAGCGCCGTGGGGCTTTGCAGCACGTCCCGCGAGGGCTGGTCTTCTCCAGGATGGGGAGTTGGTGTCTTCTGGTCCACGGCTCTGCCCTGTGGAAACAAAGGAAACAGGTGAAAAGATGCCAATGAAAGAAGAGAAGAAGCAGGCCTGCTATGGTGGAGAAAAGAAGATCAGCTCAGGAAGCAGCAAGCTTATCAACCTCTGAGCAAACGAATTCTAAACATACAGAGAAAGAGTATGAAAACTCTCACTGCACATTATCATGCAGTGCTCCGTTATTGTATTTCCTTATTACATTGGCATGTACAACCAAACCAAACAGAAACTAAATGTAGCGTCTTGTCTTCCAACTTAGTTAGTATGACGGAGCTCAAGCTTTGCTGAAATATTCCTCACCTGTTGGCCAGATCCCTCTGTTGGATACCCGTGCCTGAAAGTCAACCATTGTGACATGAGCAAGTGTAGCCTTATTTTGGACAGTCTGCCTTTCGATTGCAAAGGCCAGTTGATAGATAGATAGATAGATAGATAGATAGATAGATAGATAGATAGATAGATAGATAGATAGATAGATAGATAGATAGATAGATAGATAGATAGATAGATAGATAGATAGATAGATAGATACTAGTTGAGCACATACTTCAAAGAGAATGGCTCTTTAAAGTTTACATCACCTCATAAGCCAGTCATCATCATGGGCAATAAAATATGAATGGTCCCTAAAAGTCCATTCCCTTTGTATATGACCATTTGTATAGTCTTCAAGCAGTGCCAAACAAGCCATGTTGTGTCAAATGATTAGTCTATAAAGAAGCTATAGGTCATGGTATGTATAGCTTTCTGTATGCAGGGTGGGAATCACACCTGTGTTTTTACTGCATGTTGGTTTCTAATCCTTAGAAGTGACAACTTGCTAATAGTCAGCCTTGGCCCTCTTAAAAAAGAACTAAAATAGAATCTATACATCATATTCATCACTTCGAGGTTTATTTTCTTTGTCACATCAACACACATTATTAAAACAGCTCAGTGATGTGAATTATTATTCACATCAGTTGTCACTTAGTTGGTTTGGCTGCATTTCCCTACTTCATGAAGGATGTTGTCATTTCCCGTTTTCCCCGAAATGTTGCGTATGGTTGTGCCAGAGCTGCCATAAATATACATATTTTCTTTTATAAATCCTGACTTTTGTGTGGAAATCTGTGTATGCACATTTCTAGCCTCTTTTTCTGTTGTATACAGGTTTTACATATCTAACCCTAGGAATTCTACACTTGATTACTATACATGTAAACATATGAACATTTTTAAGGAGCGAGTGCTGCTAACTGAAAGTATGTTCATGACATCATTATTTTTAATTACATTTTTGACATGTTTTGTAGAAGTACACACATGCATCGTCTATAATGATTAAGTAGCAATAAGCACACTAGAATCTTGTGCATTTAATAGGTTCAGTTTGTAAAAAAAAGTGTCAGCTTTAAATATATTGGAGAAATTCAAGTTCCTAAACACCACCATTTCCAGCACTCTAACATGGTAAGTCAACATATCAATTATAGTTAAAGCGCACAAGAGGTTGCTCTTTCTTAGACAGTTAAAGACATTTGGAGTACCAGGAAGCATAACTAATTTTCTACAGTTCCATTATTCTTAAGTGTTTTCATGTTCTTGATAACACCTAGGAATATAGCAGGTGTTTCTCTGCCGAGCACAGGAGAAGCTGGAGAGAGTGGCGTGCAACACTTCTAATGATGCTGGTCACTACCTCTGCACTGTATATTCACTACACTGCACTTGAAAGGAAGGGAAAGCTGTTAAGATCTTTTCTGACCTGTCAAACCTCACATGCTCTCATTCTTTGTCATCTTCTTCATCTATTAAATGTAAGGTAAATAGATTATGAAAATAAAAGTGCTTATTCAAGAGCTGTGAAATATGTGGCCATAACATTCTAAGTTTAAGAGTCATTTAAAGAAAAAAAAATTTTGAATATGTAAGGCTGTCTTTTTGATAAATTGGTTGTTTGGAAGCTCTTGGGGAATGCTTATTACTACTGACCGTATGTTGAATGTTTATATTGATGTTTTATTTGTTTGGGCCTCAACAAAACAAACCCCATACAAATAAAATATGTACATGTCTGTAGCAGATTCAAGCTACTAATTTATGATGTACGTTGTGGAAACCAGGGGCACTCCAGCCGCCCCAGCCCCGACACAGACAGGCAGAGACACAAGTTCAAGCACAGCACATGTTTATTGTAGTGGGGAAGTGCTTTTCTCTCGCTCCCCACAACAGCACAGTACAATGCACCAAGCACAATACACAGTCCTTCCTTTCTCTTTCTTTCTCTTTTTGCTTCCACTCCTCCTACAGCAAGCTTTGTCCACCTCCTGCCGACTGTGACTCCTCGAGTAGTGGCAGCTGGCTCCTTTTATAGGCCACCCAGAACTGCTCCAGGTGTTCACTGACCTTCTTTCGGCATCACTTTCAGGTGTGATGGAAGAGATGCCACAAAGGGCTCAGCCGTACCTGCAGCACCCCCTGCTGCCACCCATGAAACCCAAACAGGGCTGCTCCAAACTTCAACTCCCAGTGTGCAATGCGGGATTCCGTGGTGCTGCAGCAACCGAGGGCTGCTGCCTTCTAGCATCCCAGAGAAGATAATGCCCCAAACATGCTCTCTCTCTCCCTCTGTCCTTCCACCCATCTGGTGTCCAGGCCGGGTAATGGCCCTGGTCATCTGTCCAATGTTTATAATTCAGTAGTAAATCTCAGTTCCACTGCATGCAAGGAAACATTACCTATTTTTAAAAATCTGTTTAAAAAATATTTTGATAATTTTATTGTTTAATACTGGTTTTTGTGTCTGCCTTGCACCCAATGATGTTGTGATAGGCTTGGCCCTTGCAACCCTAAATTAGACAAAGTTGGTACAGAAGTTGGATGGATTACTTTGCCTCAGAACAAACCATGTAACTATACATGTGATGAGAAGTATGTGTTACAGCTTATAGCAGCATTGCGAAGTAAGAATAACTTTAGAACATTATACATGCAAAATTAGTGTGTATTCATTGGAATTATAAGGAAAAATGTTTATTCATGGCAACAAAAAACAAGATAGCTTAATTGAAACTGCCTTTCAAGTCTGTCTAGTGGTGTAGGTGTGCTTGTAACCTGCTGTTTCTTCAAATTACATGGTGTGAGGTGTGAGGTCTGTCACTATCTTATGCAAAGGTGGCTGAAGGCTTTTGATCAGTGTTGCCAAAATTTCTGTTTTCTATGTTGTTTGTTTGTCTTTTTCTATGATTTAACATGATTTGTGTCCAGGTTTGTATTCCTGGCTCAGGTTCTGCCTGTGTGGAGTTGACACATTCTCTACATGTGTGCATGGGCTTTCTCATGGTACTCTGGTTTCCTCTGACATTCCAAAGATGTATGTTTTAGGTAGATTGGGAAATCTAAACTGACCTGGTATAAATCAGTGCAAGTGTGTACAGACTCATTATTAGTGGGTTCTCCCTTTGTTTGCGTTTCTGCTATGGTAGGTTCTGGCAGTAGACGGGCCTTTAATAGAATAAATTGACTCCAAAAAAGAACACTTCTGAAAATGGTGTAATTCGTGAAATGATCAAACAATCCATTACTTGATAAATGCATAAAACAAAACCTCAAAGATCTGCAGTTATAGCAAGAGAAAGAAAAAAGTGAAAAAGAGAATTTGCTGTGCACTAGGAAGGACAACTGTAATTGGGTGCTGTTTGTTATGTTTAACTCATGTACTTTAGAGTGCTTTTTTGAGTTTATTGATTTTATTAAAATCAAATAACATTCCATACAATTAAATCAACTTTTACAAAAATAGGTTAGAAACAAATCAAACCAAACCCCTGAGAAAGAGTGCTAGGGTTAGGGTTAGGGTTAGCAGAGTAAAACTTTAAGCTAGTAAAAATAAGTAAATAGATAAGTTAATAAATGAATAAAGATAAATGGAGTCAAAAGAAGAGAGAGAACCTGCTTCCACAATTTAAATGCTTATTCTGAAATGTTATCAATTTGATCCTGCCAGGTTTTGAAAACGTTTTGTACAGATCCTCTAAGTGCAGTGGGTAGCGCTGCTGCCTCGCAGTTAGGAGACCCGGGTTCGCTTCCCGGGTCCTCCCTGTGTGGAGTCTGCATGTTCTCCCCGTGTCTGAGTGGGTTTCCTCCGGGTATTCTGGTTTCCTCCCACAGTCTAAAGACATGCAGGTTAGGTGCATTGGCGATCCTAAATTGTCCCTAGTGTGTGCTTGGTGTGGGGGGGGGGTGTGTGCACCCTGCGGTGGGCTGGTGCCCTGCCCGGGGTTTGTTTCCTGCCTTGTTGGCTGGGTTTGGCTCCAGCAGACCCCTGTGGCCCTGTAGTTAGGATATAGCAGGTTGGATAATGGTTGGATGGATGGATATAACATCAGTTACCCACTGACTTAGAAGAGTTAGGATTCTTCCAGTTGAACAAGACAAGTCTGTGTGCCAATAGTGTAGTAAAGGCAATTACAGTTTGTTTTTCCTTCTCCACTTTAAGCCCATCTTAAGCCCATGTTAGTGGGTTAGGAGGAATTGTGACTCCCAGGCTGTCTGAAAGGCATTTAAAGATTTTGGTCCAGAATGATTTTAATTTGGTGCAGGCCCAAAACATGTGGCCCAGTGAGGCTGGAACTTGATTGCAGCATTCGCAGGTTGGATCTTCCTCTGGAAACATTCTGGATAATTTTAAGCGAGATAGGTGTGCTCAATATATAATTTTGAGTTGAATAATTGTATGCTTTGTGCATATGGAGCTCAAGTGAATTCTGTGCATTGCTACATTCCACTCCTTTACTGAGATGTTGAGTGAGAGATCCTTTTCCCATTGTACTTTTGGATCTTTGAAAGGGAGGGGCAGTAAAATGGTTTTATATATTACGGAAAGGCTGTCTGAGTCCTCAAGACTGATTTAATATTTTTTCCGGCATAGAGGTAGGTCAGCAGGTTCTGTTTAACAAAGTTTCTAATTTGAAGGTAGTGAAAGAAATGTGTTGGTGGACAGTTAAATTAGAAGTGTAATTGTTAATAGGATGCGAAGATGTTGTCTATGTACAGATCTCTAAGTGATTTATTCCCGAATGTTTTCCAGACATTAAAAACTGTGTACGTTTGAGAAGGTGGAAAAAGGTGGTTCTCGTGCAGAGGTGCCACAGATAAAAGCTTCTCTATTTTAAAATACTTCCTACATTGGTTCCATAGGGAGTGAAGCACAATTGGGTTGTTAGTATATTGGCGATAACTTGTATTTATTGGGGTACAAAGCAAGGAATATAACGAAGTACTGCAGGATTTTATTTCTATTGCGGACCAAGCCTATGTGTGTTCATCTATTTGTGTCAATGTCGAGATTTTTATAATTTGTACATTTGCTGCCCAGTAATAAAATTGAAAGTTAGGTGGAGCCATGCCACTTCTGCCTTAGGTCTTTGTAGGGTTGCCCTTTGGATATGTGGATGTTTTGAATTCCAAATAAACGTGGTTATGGTTAAATCTAATATCTTAAAAAATGATTTATTGATGTATATTGGAATGTTTTGAAATAAAAAGAGAAGCTTACAGAGTGCTTTTTTTGTTTGCAAGAAACTGACATGTTTGATCTCAGCACTCAAATGTCATACTTCTTTTGCCATTTCAGACCATCAATCTACATTTAAAAAACCATAATGACAAATTGAAAACATGTTTTCTTCTTGCCAGCAATTACAGCTCCGGGTTTTCTTGTGTGTCTCTACCAGCATTGCACACAATGCATTTGGGTAGTTTATTCCATACTTCCTGGTAGATCCTTTCAAGTTCTGTTAGATTGTAAGGGAAATGTCTGTAAACCAACCCTGATGACAAATTAAGTACTATTTAAACTGTCATGTTTGGATCTCTCCACAATTGTTCTAAAGGTTTTAAGTATGAATTTTGGTTGGGGACCTAAAGGTTAGTCAGAGGTTTATTCCAAAGCCAGTCAAGCATTGTCTTGGCTATATGCTTTGGGTCATTGTTGTGCTAAAAGGTGAATCATCATCCCAGTCTGCGTTTGTGTAAACTCTGGAGCAAGTTTTCTACAAGTGCCTTTCAATATTTGGGCTGCATTCCCCCTTCCCTCAATTCTGAACCAACCACCCCTGTCCCTAGTGCTGCAAAACACCCTCATAACATGATGCTTTCACTACCATGCTCACTATAGGGATGGTATTAGTCAGGTAATGAGCAGTGCATGGTCTTTCTCAGACTCAGGACTGCCCAAACAGTTTAATTTTTTACTCATCAGACTAGAGAATATTTTTCTGCATGCTCTCAGAGACCTTTAAAGGCCATTTGGCAAACTCCAAGCAGGCTGTCATATGCCTTTTTCTCAAGAATGTGTTCCATCTAGCCACATTACCATTAACACCTGACTGATGGAGTGCTGTTGTGTTATTTGTCCTTCCAACAGGATTTCCCAACTCACCAGAGAACTTCTGAAGCTCTGTTAGAGTGACCATTGATTTCTTGGTCACCTCCATGACTAAGACTGTTCCCTAGACTGAGTTTGGCCAGGCAGCCATCTCAAGAAAGAGTTGTGGTAGTTTCAAACTTATTTCATTTCACAATTATTGAGGCCACTGTGCTCCTGGAAACACTCAAAACATTAGAAATATTTTTATATCCTTGCGCTGACCGATGCCTCACAACAGTTTTATCACATGGCTTGGTTTTTGTCCAGACATGAATTGTGAATTTTGGGACCCATTTACATAGGCATGTGCCTTTCTAAAAGATGTCCAATCAACTCAGTTTGCCAGAGTTTGACTCCAATAAAATTCCAGATCATCATCTCAAGGTTGATTAAAGCAAACTGGATGGACCTGACCACAATTTAGAGTCTGAATACTTAAAGAAATGAGAGATTTAGGTTTTGATTTTTAAGAAATTTTCAAACCTTTCTGAAAATATGGGTTCGTGAGTGTAGATTGATGGGCAAACATGGCAAATGTATTCATTTAAAATTAAATATAAAACACAATAAATTAAGCAAAAAGTGAAGGGGTCTGAATACTTTCTGAATCCGCTGTATAGAAATGGCTCAAATCAGAGAAAGAAAAAATTGATAAAAGAAAAAGAATGCAGGTTATAATGAAACTCTTTTATTAAATTATACCTTATTCAATAGCTAAGCAGATTGCAACAGTTTTGAAAAAATATTGTAATTTTTTTTACATCAACCACATCAGGCTTATAATTACAGTATGTACACCATCCTTTGGGAATTTTGTTTTGACTTTTTCTGTCTCACACTTGAGTAACTCTATTTTTAGTTTCATTATCATAATTACTATATATGATATTTGCTTCTCATCAATAAGGTTAAAATATATTAATTATGTTCCACATGAGAATTTTATTCCACTGGCACTTTTTTGTTGTTATCTAATAATCAGCATCACATTCCATTAGTTTGTGTTTAAAATCAATATTGCTAAAACATATTTAACTGCTAATGAGATTGTGGAGGTGGGAGTGATATATCATATAAAATTTCTGCAAAAGCATTAATGCCTTAATATCACACTGGCTAGTATTCAATAAAAGTGCTAAATTGAGAAATGATTTAGTTTAAAATATTGATTTAGAATGTAGCAATATTCAAAATGAACATTCACAAAATATCTATATATAATAACTAATTAAAGTGAAGCTTTAATTAGGCGTTTTGTATTAACTGATTCCATTATGTATTCTTGTTAAATCCAGTTAATGGTTCCAAGTGTAAATATTAATGAATGCATTCACAACTATTTAATAAGTTAAAAAAATTTCTGACCTGCTTAATCCAGACTAGGTTGGTGGGGGGTTGGCTGGAACATAGCCCAGCCAGAACAGGGCACAAGGCAGGAACAAACCCTGGGTGCCACTCTGTCACAGGGTGGACACACACACACACCCAAGAGCCAATTTAGCATTGCCAATTTACCTAACATACATGTCTTTGAACATTAGGAGGAAACTGGTGCACCTGGAGGAAACCCACACAAACACAGGGAGATCATGCAAACTCTACACAGGGAGAACTCCTTACTGCAATTTAGAAAATGTCTAATAAAATTGTATACAGCATTAAAAAAGTTAATAGATGATATTTCATTATTTTTTTTATTTAGAATTTTTTAACTTTAGTTTTCCTAGTAATAATAATAAGCACTTAAGGTACTCAAAATGCTCTACACAGTGAGTGGGGAGCAACTTTAACTACTACTAATGTGTAGCATCCATCTGGATGATGCTATGGTAGCCATTATGCGTCAGTACACTCACCACACATTAGCTGTTAGGTGAAGAAGAGGTGTGGGGTGCCTGGAATTGTATAAGATAAATAATATATTGTTATTTGAAATACATGCATTTGATGTGTGTTCCGTGTCTACAACGATCTGGGTAAATGTAGGATGATAGGAAATGTGAGGCAAAAAATGTTGAACACATAATTAAAACAGAAAACGTGTTGTGAGGGTCTACTGGGAATGTCTGGCAGAGTCCCCTGTCAGAAGTAGCTTCAATTCCCACCACCTCCAGCAGAATTTCAACCACGGAGGAGGTGGGGGACATTGAGTCCGAATGGGCCATGTCCCGTGCCTCTATGGTTGAGGCGGCTGACCGGAGCTGTGGCCGTAAGGTGGTCGGTGCCTGTCATGGCAGCAATCCCTGAACCCGTTGGTGGACACCGGTGGTGAGAGATGCCGTCAAGCTGAAGAAGGAGCCCTACAGGGAATGTGGCTTCGGTGGTTGCTGAGGCAAAAACTCGGGCGTGGGAGGAGTTTGGGGAGACCATGGAGAATGACTTTCAGATGGCTTTGAGGAGATTCTGGTCCACCATCCGGCGTCTCAGGAGGGGGAAGCAGTGCAGAGTCAACACTGTATATGGTGGGGATGGTGCGCTGCTGACCTTGACTCTGGACATTATGGGTCGGTGGGGGGGAGTACTTTGAAGACCTCCTCAATCCCACTAACATGCCTTCCAATGAGGAAGCAGAGCCTGGGGACTTGGAGGTGGGCTCCCCCATCTCTGGGACTGAGGTCACCGAGGTGGTCAAAAAACTCCTTGGTGGCAGGGCCCCGGGGGTGGATGAGATACGCCCGGAGTTCCTCCTCTGAATGTTGTAGGACTGTCTTGGTTGACACACCTCTGCAACATCGCATGGACATCGGGGACAGTGCCTCTGGATTGGCAGACCGGGGTGGTGGTCCCCTCTTTAAGAAGGGGGACCGGAGGGTCTGTTCCAACTACAGAGGGATCACACACCTCAGCCTCCTTGGAAAAGTCTATTCGGAGGTCCTGGAGAGGAGGGTCCGTCAGATAGTTGAACATCGGATTCAGGAGGAACAGTGTGGTTTTTGTCCTGGTCGCGAACAGTGGACCAGCTCTACACCCTTAGCAGGGTCCTGGAGGGTGCATGGGAGTTTGCCCAAACAGTCTACATGTGTTTTGTGGACTTGGAAAAGGCGTTCGACTGTGTCCCTCACGGAATCCTGTGGGGGGTGCTCCAGGAGTATGGGGTACCGGACCCCCTGATAAGGGCTGTTCGGTCCCTGTACAACCGGTGTCAGAGCTTGGTCCGCATTGCCAGCAGTAAGTCAAACCCATTTCCAGTGAGAGCTGGACTCCACCAGGGCTGCCCTTTGTCACCGATTCTGTTCATAACTTTTATGGACAGAATTTCTAGGTGCAGCCAGGGCGTTGAGGGGGTCCGGTTTGGTGGACTCAGGATTGGGTCACTGCTTTTTGCAGATGATGTTGTCCTGTTTGCTTCATCAGGCCGTGATCTTCAGCTCTCTCTGGATCGGTCCACAGCTGTGTGTGAAGCGGCTGGGATGGAAATCAGCACCTCCAAATCCTCATGGTCCTCAGCTGGAAAAGGGTGGAGTGCCCTCTCAGGGTTGGGGGTGAGATCCTGCCCAAAGTGGAGGAGTTCAAGTATCTTGAGGTCTTGTTCACGAGTGAGGGAAGAATGGAGCGTGAGATTTACAGGCAGATCAGTGCGGCGTCCGCAGTGATGCGGGCTCTGCATCGGTCTGTCGTGGTGAAAATGGGGCTGAGCCATAAGGCAAAACTCTCAATTTACCAGTTGATCTACATTCCTACCCTCACCTATGGTCATGAGCTATGGTAGTGACCGAAAGAACGAGATCGAGAATACAAGCGGCTGAAATGAGTTTCATCCGCAGGGTGTCTGGGCTTTCCCTTAAAGATAGGGTGAGAAGCTCAGTCATCCGGGAGGGGCTCAGAGTAGAGCCGCTGCTCCTCCGCATCGAGAGGAGTCAGATGAGGTGGCTCGGGCATCTGATACAGGATGCCTCCTGGACGCCTCCCTGGTGTGGTGTTCCGGGCATGTCTAACCAGGAGGTGGCCCTGGGGAAGACCCAGGACACGCTGGAGGGACTATGTCTTCCAGCTGGCCTAGGAACGCCTTGGGATTCCCCTGGAAGAGCTAGAAGAAGTGTGCTGGGGAGAGGGAAGCCTGGGCATTTCTGCTCAAGCTGCTGCCCCGCAACCCGATCTCAGATAAGCGGAAGAGGATGGATGGATGGATGGATGGATGGATGGATGGATGGATGGATGGATGGATGGATCAATATTCAAGTCTCAAAATGTATTGATAATATGCTTGTGCCATGTATTGAATACTGTGCACACAATTTCAGATTTAAAAGAAATATATGTTTAAACTGTTGAAGTCTGATTGACAGGAAAACTTCTGCCTTTAAAGAGATATTTGTAACAATGCAGGTAAATTGATTACCTCAGAAACAAAGTCAATGAACAGGTGGTGGGGTCTGAATACCTAATGTCAAAACCAGAACACTAAAGCAGAAGCAAAGTCTAAGGTAAAATAACAAAAGTCTATACACTAAGTTGAATTTCTTTTGTAGATCACTCCATAAAAGAAAACATGAAGAGACTTTATGGTTAAAATTAGGACAAAACTTGATGCAGTACCAAATTTTATAGACCATTCCTGATGATGTCACAATATAGCAATGTGTGTCATGTGATTGGCAACAGTAGCCATTATGAAGGAAAATTACGGGGGCAATCATGACCAAAAGAGATGCTCAAAATTGTGGCACAATGATGAAAACGTTATAACAAAGAAACACAAATAGAACACCAAGTAAAGAATAAGAATTTTGATTATAAAAATGTTCAAAGTTACAAGAGAATAAGGGATGTGGTCCCAATATCCTCTGCACTTTCTTCCCACCCTTTGTCATGAAACCAGGCATGGCTGGTTCCATCAGGGATGGCTAAGGATTCTTACCTGGCTGGGAGGCCAGTTTGAAGGAAGTACAGGGGAGACTAATTGCATTGATAGGCTATGAATTGAAGTCTTGTGAGATAGACCTGTTGTAGTCCATGGGTGCCACCAAGGGGAGCGGCAGGAACAGATCGTCCCCACTTTAAAGAACTTCCACTTGACAAGGAAGCACTTTCTGGATGTGATGTGGCAGCACCAGGACTACTCTCAGGTCTGGCATAAAACAAACAGAGCTTCCTGTATGGGAGATCAGAGTCAGGAGGAGAGTTGAAGAGACTATGTGGGAGTTGTGGAAGGAGACAAGAAGATTTGTATTAGTGGATGGAGATATGAAGATTGTGTATTATTCCATTGTGGAATAGATTTGGGAGTACTGTAAAATACTGTAAAATAAAAAAAAATATATCTTCTGCTTGCACCTATGACTGTGTTGTGTAGTTGTGTTTTGGGGTTTAAGGCACTGCTATGCCCCCTACTGGTCATACCTCTATAACTTGTCTTGATTGTTATCTCCAGATTATAAACCAGTGGCATCTACTGTATATATGCATTTTTACATAAGGTATCTGCTAGACCTCTACCTTTGTTTTCATTCTGGCAGTGTGACCTCCCTTTATCTTTTCCCATCTTGTGGAAAGCTATGCTTAATATCTCTGTATGACTGGGTGCAAGAATGACAGATCAAGCAAAGATAAAAGGGAGGGACGCCAACTGTGTCATCCTGTTTAATCAACTGAAATGTTAAAAAAGAGAACATCTCTTGGTGCTATGCTTCCTTCCCTTAGGCACAATGCAAACAAAATGATTTGGCTGTAGTTGTAGAATACAGGGACTATCACAGGCGCTCCATCCAGTGGGTCTCTCTGGCCGCAAAAGACATCTCCTTCCAGGTAGTTGCGTTTCTCATAGCTGGTGGACCAGAAGAGGTGAAGTTAAGTGACCTCACTGGATGGTTTCTCAACATTCTCTTCTCTTTCTCTCTCTACAGTGCTAACAAAAATTAAGAAATAAAAGAAAATACCTGTATTTCTATGGATGGACATTCAAGGTACTTTTTTCACACATTTAATCCTTTAAGATAATTGTTGTTTGTATTAACAACATTTGTTCAGACTACTTTAAGCTAGAACGTGGCACCAGACAAGGATGCCCCTTGTCACCACTGCTGTTTTCAATCGCCATTGAACCACTGGCGGTTCACCGTCAAAATTCTTATCAGATAAAGGGGTACCTTTTACCATATCAGATCAGTTTAAATACCTCGGGGTAAATATCACAAGTAAACATAAAGCTCTTTATCAACATAATTTTGCTGTCTGTATGGAAAAAATTAAGCAAGACTTGCATAGATGGTCAACCCTTCATCTCACTCTAGCCAGAAGAATTAAAGTTGTTAAGATGAATATCCTTCCTAAACGTCTTTTTTTATTTCAAAACATCCCAATATACATCAATAAATCATTATTTAAGCAATTAGATTCAACAATAACCTCATTCATTTGGAACTCAAAACACCCACGTATCCGAAGAGTGACCCTACAAAGACCTCAGGCAGAAGGTGACATGGCTTTACCTAATTTCCAGTTTTATTACTGGGCAACAAACATACAAGCCATAAAAACCTGGACACAAAAAAATGAACATACACAGGCTTGGCCCACAATAGAATTAAAATCCTGTAGTACCCTAAGTTCTTGTCTATAAGCCGGACTCATGTATTAGCCGGAGACCAAAAATCATACGAATTTTTAAAATAAAATCGTATCATAGATAAGCCGGACTCATGGATAAGCCGAACGTACTATAACCTATAACTAATAGAAGGGAGGGAGGTCAGTGGTCTCACTCGCGCCCATTTAATTTCTTTAAGGGGGGAGAGAGTGTGAGATATTGCCGTCTCTCTCACTCCCCGCATGGCGCGGTTGGAGCAGCCGGAGCGCGTTCTTTCTGCTCTGGGCGTCGCCGAGTCAACACGAGCGCGTAGCGGGCATTTAAATTGTGATTTTATATGTAAGCATATTTAAATATATATCGCGGATTTCTGCGGACAATGGGTCTTTTAATTTCTGCTACATGCTTCCTCAGTTGGTTTGCCCAGTTGATTTCATACAAGGGACGCTATTGGCAGATGGCTGAGAAGCTACCCGGCTTACTGTTCTCTCTCTCTTGCGCTGACTATCTGTGATCCTGACGTATGGGGATTGAGCAGGGGGGCTGTTTGCACACCTAGACGATACGGACGCTCGTCTAAAAATGCTGAAAGATTATCTTCACGTTGCTATCTTTTGTAAAGCTGATTCCTGAAAAGACATGCTGCACAGTGCTTCGCATACTTAAAAGCTCGAAGGGCACGTATTGATTTTTGACTGAAAAACAAACTCTCCCTCTCTCTCTCTTTATCTGCTCCTGACGGAGGGGGTGTGAGCTGCCGCCTTCAACAGCTTTGTGCCGCGGTGCTTCGCATACTTAAAAGCCAAACAAACATATTGATTTGTTTGCTTCACTGCTTTGAAGAGGAAGATATGTTTGCATTCTTTTAATTGTGAGACGGAACTGTCATCTCTGTCTTGTCATGGAGCACAGTTTAAACTTTTGAAAAAGAGACAAATGTTTGTTTGCAGTGTTTGAATAACGTTCCTGTCTCTCTACAACCTCCTGTGTTTCTGCGCAAATCTGTGACCCAAGCACGACATTCTAAAAATAACCATATAAACATATGGTTTCTACTTCGCGGATATTCTTATTTCGCGGGTGGCTCTGGAACGCAACCCCCGCGATGGATGTATAAGCCGGACTTATGTATAAGCCGATATTCTATTTTTTCATTTTCACAACTTTTTTCCTTAGATAAGCCGCGGCTTATTGACAAGAACTTAGGGTACTTCTTTATACTCCCTGCTCTGCGCTCCAATAAATGCAAGTTATCGCAAATATACTAATAACCCAATTGTGCTTTACTCACTCAGAATATGGAACCAACTTAGAAAGCATTTTAAGATGGAAAATCTTTTATCTGTGGCACCTCTGCAAGAGAAACACCTCTTTCAACCCTCTCAAACATATCCAGTTTTTAATACCTGGAAAAGATTTGGGATTAAATTACTCAGAGATCTTTATATAGACAATATCTTTGCATCCTTTGAACAATTACGTTCCAAATTCAACCTCCCAGCTACACATTTCTTTCACTATCTTCAAATTAGAAATTTTGTTAAACAGAAACTGCCCGATTTTCCTCATCTCGTACCCTCCACCATGCTGGAAAAAATACTGCTCAATTTCGAGGAATTAGACACCATTTCCGCATTATATAAAATCTTATTAGAATCCCTTCCTTTCAAAGATCCAAGAGTACATTGGGAAAAGATCTCTTAATGAATATATCAGAAAAGGAGGGGAAGGTAGCATTGCAGAGAATTCACTCGAGCTCCATATGCACAAAGCATAGAATTATTCAACTAAAAATTATATATCAAGCTCATCTGTCTCGCTTAAAACTGTCCAAAATGTTTCCAGGGCAAGATCCAACCTGCGAACGCTACAACCAAGCTCCTGCCTCACTGGGTCACATGTTTTGGGCCTGCACCAAATTAACATCATTTTGGACCAACATTTTTAAGTGCCTTTCAGACAGCCTTGGTGTCACAATCCCTCCTAACCCATTAACAGCTGTGTTCAGTGTTCTTCCAGACGGACTTGAAGTGGAGAAGGACAAGCAAACGGTGATTGCATTCACTACACTTTTGGCACGCAGACTTATTTTGTTAAATTGGAAGAATCCTAACTCTCCTCTGATAAGTCAGTGGGAAGCCGATGTTTTATATTATTTGAAATTGGAAAAAATCAAATTCTCAGTTAGAGGATCTGTACAGAATTTTTTCAAAACCTGTCAGGATCTAATCAATAATATTTTAGAATAAGAAGAAATAATTATTTCTGCATTTCTTTCCCTTCTCCATTTTTTTTTTACCTATACAGTATATATTTTTTCCTTTCTTTTGTTTATTTGTGCCTTATTAAAAAGGTTTGATTTGTCTTCAATTCTTTTTTGTATAAATTGATCTATTTGTATGGAATGATTACAATAAAATTAATAAATAAAATTAAAAAAAAAAGATAATTGTTGTTTGTGTATTCAAGTTTTATCAGTGGAGTGGCTTGTGGGTGATGTGCTGCAGTACAGGATTTATGTAAATAGCCAATTTATTTGTTTGCAGTAATAATTTTATGTCAGTCATCATTCTGCATGCCCTGTACTTGTTGTGTGGTTAGTACGGATGTAGTGTTGGTCACTCTCGCTCCGGATTATTTTTTTATTTATTTTTTTTTATTTTTGCTGCTGCTCTGGGCCCTGGTAGCACATATTATAATCGTGCTGTCCTGGGTCAGGTGAATGGTGTCGAGAAGCAAATGAACCCATTAGAAATTAACTGTTGATGGGTCCACTCACAGCCTCAGAATATATAGCTTAAAGGACAGTCTTTCCACCGTGACACCAGGGTGGCCTCACCTCATTGGGTTACAACCACAAAATACAAGGAACACAGGAGAACATGTAATACAAAGATTTGTGAATAATACCCTGTAAGTAAACAGAACAGTGGTTACAAAAAATGCATAGATATATTAACAATATATAATTTATTATAACTACATAATTAAGTTAAATATATTTTTCATTAATACATGAAAAATAATACCTTAGAATGAACAAAGAAAACACAGGAAAGGAAAATAAACATAAGTCAGGGAATACACTCTGAAAAATGACAACTGTCTTCTATTCTCTCTGTTAAAATTTCTCTTTTGCTTCATAATTGTTTTCCCCTGACCTCTCTACACTTACCCTAACTTTTACCTAACAGGGGTTATTTTTCCTGGGTACAACTGTTGCAAAAGTAAACTTCACTTTTAATTGGAAATATCTTGACTCTCTTGATGTATACTTCTGGAAATCCTCTTTCTTTAATCTAACCTTACATGAACTTTTGGCAGTGTGGACCAACAGATCATCCAAACTGCTATGCATTTAATGAGATGCTGGTTGACTTCTGCTTCATTTAGTGCTTCTAATCTTAATTCTTAAATCTTCCTGCTTCCATTTCTTTTCACTTAACCTTGTGGCTCTTGTGTTTGTTATACCTCTCTGCTCAGTTTTTCTTTAAGTCCGTAAGGGTTCCCTTTTAAAGAGCAGTCTTGGTCGGGCTGTTGGTGTTTGTTTTTATAGCAGATACTAGCTGTGCTACCCATCTAAGATGGGTTTGTAATCTAAGCATTTGATGTATACTTCAGTGTTAATGCTTGCAGTGCGCCATGCAATGCATATGCCTCTGTTGTATGCCATTTGGTATGGAATTCTTAAAAGAAGTGTTAATGTTTTCGATGCATTGTTTTTTTGGAATGACAAATGTAAAAATGTTTGTGATACACCATCTTTTGAAATGAAAGAGACTTGGCAAACGGATGGACACACAGACACACACAGACACTTATCCTTTAATTAAGGTGGATGTTTGTGATCCTTTCACCTGAATATTGTTTTTCTTATTTAAACATACATAAACATTTGTTCAGAAATGGGCCAATGAGACAGAGAACAAATGCTAGATAATGTGACAACCTGAAGTTTTTAATGATCCTCTCAGGTAATTGTGTCCCTAATGAACACTTGGGAGTCTCAATTTAGTATACAACCCAACTTCTACAGGTTCATTCATAAATTTAAACTAACCAAAATACGGGACAGGGAAAAAACAATGAAATAAAACAAAACAAAAACAGTCGGCAGGCATCAATGTAGTCCTGACTGAAGGTAATACTTAAAGTGTTGAACCACTAGATTTTAGCTGTGTTTGTGGGTTTTTTTTAAGTATCCATTCACTAAGTAGAGCAAACTGGGCTGTGTTTGTGAGTGGTAATTGTTTAGTGCATATCATCTTGCATGCTTTATGTACCTTTGTTCAGTTTAATTAGTTATCACCCTCTGGGATTTTGTGTGGGTTTCTGTGTTGTACTTTATTTGTTTAATTGCTTTCCATTCATTGTTTATTTAATACATTCTTTTTTTTTAAATTTAATTGAACAACAGTGTCTCTGTGTGCGAGTTTGTGCAGGAAGACTCAAGGCTGAGTGTATTCCTGGTGTCCCCAAATAAAATAAATCACAGCTTTATAACAGAGTGAGTCTGAGCTCCATGTGGCCAGTACAAGGAATCTGGGTAATGTTATGCACAGAATCACGTAGGCAATGCAAACCTACAGTACACTGAATTTAAATGATGAAAGTTAAATCTTTACTCTCTTCCTTTAAAACATTTTGAACTGTATATTGTGAAATAAATAGCCTTGACAAACAGAAAAAAAGTTTGGGGCAGCCACCTGTATACTTGAGCCCTGGCTGCGAAAAGGCAAAATAGGTTGCATAGATGTGTACAGGATTGAGTCTAACATAGAACTGAGGAAACTTAGGAAGTGGTCTGGGTTTTAAGGCAGGGAACTGGAAGTGATGTTTTCTTAGCCAGACCCGGAAGTGATGTCATTGTAGTCGGAATCAGGCAGAATTTCCCGTGTTTGGTCTGCAGGGATAACAGAGAAAGAGTTAGCACACCCCGCCACTCCCCAGCTTGGCATGGAGTTATCTTCATTTGGTCCTTTTAGCTGCCTCCCATGTGCGCGTGTGTACAAATTGTAAAGATCACGTGTCATGTAAAAAATGATTTAAATGTAAGTGACCAGATATTAATTTTTAATGACAAAGAGATTACATTTTTAGCTTAAAGGGCAATTTAAAAAAAAGTGGATTCAATTCTCAATGTCTGACCTACTCTCTATTTTGGGGCTCTTGTGTCTATTGTACCTCTCTTTTATTTTTCCTTTAAATCCTTAAGGGTTAGCTTTTAAATGTCAGTCTTGGTTGGGTTGTTGCTGTTGTTTATTTGAATAATTGAGATGTTTGTAATCGTTTCACATGGTTATTTTTTTCCTTATTTTAACTTTATTAAACATTTGTTCAAAAAAGAAAGAGATAAAGGAGTCAAGAACACAGAAAGCAAATGGTAGCTAATGCCACAGCAAAGAACAATGGCAAACTGGAGTCCTTAATGCTCCTCTCAGGTAATTGTAACCTTAATGACCACATCACCAAGCAAAATCCTAGACTAGTTTGTTTTTTACAAAATGATTCTAGAAAGAGTTTCACAAGTCTCTTCCTTTGTGTTTACAGTGTTCAGTAAATTTATCTATTTTTGGCCAATGCCTTTATCCAAGGTGACTAACAACATAGATACAATTAAATTTCTTTTGGTTTTTCAGTTGGAACACTGGCAGGTCAAGTGACTTGCTTATAGTCACACACTGTCATTAGGGGGATTTGAAAGCGCAACCTCAGATTATGAAGTCCAAAGACTAAACCACTATGCCACACTGCCCACCACTGCACTAGGAAGCTGACATTTTTTTTATAGGGGTTGTGTTATGATACCATAAACAACATAGCAGCGCCCATGCAAATATAGCCGAAAAAGGTGGCAGCCACAGAAAAACACCTAACAAAATGGCAGTGTGAAAAAGTGACAAAAAATTATTTAACAAACATAGTATAACAATACAATAATAATAAAAAAGAAAAATGTAATGTACTTTAAAACGAAAATCAGGACAACACCTAATGTTTTGCTAACACAAAAGACTACTTACATTCTTGCAATACTGCTGACACATGTGTCAGCTGGGAGAGACATCAGTGCTGAGTCAGCAGTACACAGCAGTAGGAGTTTGTATTCAATATTCAAATGAGGGACTTCACTGCCAGGCTCAAAGGCACCTAAAAAAAGGCCAACCTGCCTCAGTCACATTGTCACTATCTTAGTGTGGCTTACCGAGAGCAGTTCTTCTAAGCATAGCAAACTGCCTAAAAGAGCTATAAAATAAGCAATAACTCGGACCACACTGGCTACCATCATGCACAGGTTCACTGTAAAGTTTAATAATTAACCTGTTTGAGGTATTTTGTTTTTAAAGGCTTATCCAAATACTTTTATATGATTGACAGCCTTGAATGAGTTGTCACTTATCTATAAAATTCCTCTAACAGATGTTTACCTTGTCATTTTTAGAAAGTATCAATTAAACTACACATTGTGAATACAATATATATTGAAGTAGCAGCCATAATTTAGTACAATGTACATGTACATGTTCACATGCAGCATCTATGCAATGATAGCTAGGTTTCGAACCAAGGAATTTCCCCAGTGCATTGAAGCTGGAAGATAATAAAAGTAAAAGGTTTATTTATGACTTCACTAATTTATTGGAGGGTTTGAGGTTAATATGTTGTCTGACCCCAGTGACATATTTAGTTTTATTTATTTGGGCTCAGTCATTTGGGCTCAGAGATGTCAAGGTCTGTTATTATCTCCTCTTTACTCTCTAAAGCCACTGGCACATTTCTGACATCTTTGCTAATAAAAAAATTCAGCAATATCGGTGTTTAATGTACCTGAAATTTCCAGGGTATTGTATATACCTTTTTGCTTTGAGTGGATTAAGTGGTTTAATGTTTCCCATGCTCATTTTCATAAGTGAACTTTATAGGATGAGAACTTATTTTTGCTTCATTATGACTGCTGGGTATCCGTTTAACTCTTCTAACATATTTTTCCTTACAACTGATGTTAATGCTGCAGATGCAGAGTGTGGCGGACACCCATGGCCTTTATCTGGTGGGGACAACTTTATACTGGAAGGACTGGGAGAGAGAACATGCACAGGGCATTACCTTCCCCGGAACACTTGATGGAAGCCCCCCTAGGTTGCTACAGCACCACAGATTCCCACAGTGCTCTATGGTGGTTGGAGTTTCGTACAACCCTATTGGGTTCTGTCTGTGCCACCAGCGGGTGCTGCAGGAGCTGCAAAAGCCTACATCATTGGGCTTCCGTCTCACCCAGAAGTGCTACCAGACCACGTTAACGAACCACCGAAAGTGCTCCCGGGTGCAGCATAAATGAAGGCAGCAGCCACTGCTCCAAGAGCCAGAGTTGAGAGTTGGACTAGGGTTCTGGATCCTGGAGCTCTGTATTGGATGGAAGCAGGTTCAGTCTTGTGCATATTTTGTCTTTTTCATTTCATCTTTTCTTTTTTTGCTCTCCAAGCTCTATTAACTGGTTGATTACTTTGCTCAATTGGCCCAAGATAGCTATGTCTCTGTCAGTGCCCAAGTGTGTCATATAATCATCCAATGCAGGTCCCTTCCTTAAATTCATAATTGCTACCAAAATCCCTAGCTTCTGTAATCCATAAAGAATAAAGACTGATTTGAAAATAGCTGGAAAGAACATGCGGATTATCTACCTCACGTTTTATACTGTGCAATATTATTAATGATTAAAAACACAGTAATAATATACTGCAGTATTAAATTTCTTTCCAAGGTGGTATGGTGGGTCAGCAGATAGCACTCATCCCTCAGAATGCTTGACATTAATTTAATGCTTAGCAGGAATATGAAGGCTTAATGCTCTACTCATTGTGAATCGGAACCCAGACAGGGTCTAGATAACTAGCATTTACCTTTGTTAAAATACAACGTCAGGCAGAAGGGTGCCCTACTGTAGGTCACTCTTGCAGCTTGCATGGTGATAGAAACCAGCCATAATGAAGACTTCTTTTATAAATGTTTATACTTACTATAATGAACTGTGAATAAAAATATTACAATAAATGAAAATGTTTAATAAAGTGAACAGCACTGAGTAACTAGCTGCAATACACATGAGCTACCCTAATGTTTTTTCCAGGCAAACCATACTAAATATTGCTTGCTGAAATTCAAACTGCAGTCTTGGTTCAACTTTTTATTTGATAATTTGCACATTTTAACTGATAGTAGTGCAGGCTGATATTGATTTAAACTCTGAATTTTTGATTGATTTAAACTTTGAATTTTATTGATCTGAATCTTCATCATTTACATCATGATCTTCACCATAAACTAGACAAGAGGCCTGCATTCATTCCTACTGGAGCTGGCAAGGTACAAAATCTCTATGGATAATAGAAACATTTTAAGCAGCTATGCACCCAATCTTGAGGCACTCTATCCTTATATAAGTATCTTTGGATTAGACTTCGTTCAAATACGTTTCCTACTTTGCACTATCTATCCAGCGGGGGCGCTAGCTCCCTTGTTGGAATAAGTTCTTTTGTAATTGTGGCATGTTACATAACCTGAGACTATATAGATATAATATTAAAAGGCGATACCCCTCCCTTAGTGATATGGCGGTAAGAAATCACATAGGAGAAATAACTTAGCTTTCTTTAATGACAATTTACGTGGCATAACAGACGAGGAAGCCATGACAAGACTATTACCAAAGTGGGAGCTCGATGCATACAGTCTGCCATTTTTATCGCTGCATTGAAAGGATTTTCAGGATCGGATGATGTTAACTCCCATCCATCTGTCGGTTTCAAAGGTGTGCTGGGCAATGTTCCAAGGCTTTATGCTCTTTCTCCACGTGCAGGCCTCCACTTAGGTAAATCATGCCATTCCAAACAAGGAAAAGAAGATCCAATGTCATGCTGACTCTAACACACAGAAATAGTGCACGTTGCCTATTTCACAGTTGTCCTTAACTTGTCTTTTCTTAAAATGCTTGCCTGCAATTCTAAATGGTGGGCCCCTGTACTAAATCTGGTGTGGGTGAGTGTGGGGGAAAGGACCTCCTTTGACAGGTGGTATCACAGTGCTGGGCAGCTGCTTTGGTAAGTGGCATGGATGTTGATCAACTATCAGGTCTGAAGAGAATCATTTCATCTGCTCATGACAAGCTAGAAAGTCTCTGCTTGAGGCAGCTACTGTATCTACGTGTGAGTGAAGCCATACATTTGGGAACTGTAAAGCTACACACAAATCACAGTGTCAGACTCATTTTTTTCAAAGCAGCTATCTACATACAGATAGAGATTTACATGTGTGGCACTTTTATGCAGATATATTACAATTCAAACTCTCACCATAATTAACTATAACTACATACCATAGGTAAACCAAAATAAAGAACAGAGCAATTTCCACGATAATACACAGCAGTTAGTCGTGTGATTGTGCAACTAATATATAATTCACAGGATTCCAAGACGCTGAATACAAACTGATAAAAGATAAAGCATACTTTTAAGCACAATTCTTATCTCACTTTCTGTACCACATTTTTCTAGCAACGGATTTTAATTCTTCTAGAGGAATTCCAAGATCAAATGAGAACTGTAACACCCATCCATGTACATTGTTCCTAAACAGACACTCTGGGCCATCCTCACTAAAAGCTCAACCGTCTCAGAAGGCTTTTCTCACTTTAAGCACAGAACTGCTATATGTCAATATTCTATCTAATTTAAAGGCTTCCAGTCTATCTCACAGATTGACCCTTGAAGCTCTGTGTAGGAAGCTTATGTTAGCCTGGTGTTGTTAGCATGTTGTCACCGACCATAGGGAAGGATGGCTGAAGAAACTGATATATTCATTTGAGGACTACAAGCTAAATATCCATCCATTATCCAACCCACTATATCCTAACACAGGGTCATGGGGGTCTGCTGGAGCCACAGGTCTCCTGGCAACACAGGGCGCAAGGCAGGAAACAAACCCAGGGCTGGGTGCTAGCTTACCGCAGGGCACACACACACACACCCACACACCAAGCACCCACTAGGGACAATTTAGGATCACCAATGCACCTAACCTGCATGTCTTTGGACTGTGGGAGGAAACCCACGCAGGCACGGGGAGAACATGCAAACTCCACGCAGGGAGGACCTAGGAAGCGAACCTAGGTCTCCTAACTGCAAGGCAGCAGCGTTACCACTGCGCCATCATGCCACCTGCTAAATATCTAATCCTTAAAAAATAAAAATTCATTTTATACTGATATTGTACTGCTCTGATGAAAATCAGAGATGGACAGGCAAAATATCTTTGTCAGAGAAAAAGCAGTAGTCAAAAATCAATCAAGGCCCAAACTGCGTTAAACCCAATATGTAAACCAGAAGACAACATTAAAGGAATTCTTTGTCCTAAATTATTTTTAAAATTTACGCTAGTATAACCACAGACATTTCTGGCTTGAAATCTAGAACCTTGGATGCTAAGAAGAATGTATCTTTGCTTTTCAATATAATCTGGGTTGTGATGCTCCCATCACCAAACAAATCAAAAAAATGTTGGAGATCATGATAATAAAAATGGCAAAGTTGGCAATGACAAAATAAATCATAATAATAATTCCAGATAATCGTAAAACTAATATAAATGCAAATAAACCATTACAGATAATACATTAAGTGTGACCTCTCTTATTTAAACTTAACTTAGAGATACAGATAAAACTTCTTCAGTGGAGACCTTTCCTGGTGGTTTTATCTACTCCAAGTAATCACACACTATTGGTTCAGGAAGTAATTTTTTCAACACATTTTTAATGACGAACCACACTTTACCTCTTAAATGTCTAGGGGATTTTACACCCTTTGCTGGTAAAATTTGATATTAAAACCAAATTAAATGTTGTTGTATTCTACTTCATAGAATCATTATACCTTACTTTCTTTCTTTTCTGAGTTTAGCAACCTGATGATAAAATTCTCGTGGTGGATGGTTTTAATATTCACTTACACATGAAAATAAATAGTGGTGCAGTGCTGCTCCCTCACAGACTGCTCCTGTACCTCGATTTTAACATGTGCAGCATGCATGTTTTTCACATGTTGGTGGGGGTTTTTCTTACATATTCCCAAACTATACATGTTGGAATTATTGGTGATTTAAATAAAATTCTGTATGAGTGGGTAATGCACTCTGTCCATTTACATTTTTGGCTGACACCTTTATCCAAATTGTCTTACAACATTTATGATACAATTGGTTAGGGCAGGTAAAGTGGCTTGCTCAAGGTCACACAGTGTCCATAACGGGATTTAACCTACAACCTCAGGGTTTGAGGTCCAAAGCCTTATCCACTACACTACACTTGCTTGCTGGCCAAGATTGCTTCTTGTCTTTCACTTAGTCCCCTCACTCCTGATTTGGATAAGTAGCTTTGTAAAGATTATGTAATGAAAACACCTTCAGAAAAACGTATGTATCTGTACTTGACTATGAATACCAATTTCAAATTGAGGCATCATACCTAATATTATCTCTCTATTATAAAAATAAATCCTGTCCCCTGTCCTGATAGTCTACGATACGTGATTTTTCTCGGAAGATAATTTAAAGACCCGCAAGACGAAAGAGACCTGCCACAGTGCGTCTCACGGGAACATAGAACGAGAGTCTTGCAAGACACACCCTACTTACAAACAATATAAAAAAAAAACAAAATCAGTAGTGTAAAGGCAGTCATGCAGCACACACAACTCCAGGGCTCTCTGCATATAAAGTGTATAAGGTCAATACGGTAGAAATGAAATTAATAGGGTTGAAATGAAACTTCGACGATTAAACGAAGAAGAAAGAAAAGCGCTGAGAAAAGAGACTCAAATGTGTTGGACAGAAAAAAGAGCAAAAAAGAATAATCGAGGTGCATATTCAGAAAATAAGGAAAGTAATTATCAGCATGGAACAAGAGGAATTGAAAAAAAAACACATCCAATCCGGCTCTTAAATAAATGACAATGAATAAAATGACAAAGTAGAATGTCATAGAGATGTTTACAAACGTTGGCGCTAAACACATGCAGAGCAGGTTAGAGATTATGAAACCAGGGAAATTAGAAAGGCTCAAAAAAAAAAAAACGTTAGCTCTATACACATGTGGAGAAAGTTAAAGGATATGAAAATAGGAAAATTAGAAAATATAAAAAAGTAAAGATCGCAATAGCGCAAACAAACAAACTGCCTCATTTAACTATGCACCAGTCTAACTTTGGTTTTGCACAATAATTACTACACTATTGCACCTTAACACTTAATTCTACTTTATTCACATAATTTTACTTATTTATTATGTTCTATGATACTGTTATCTTTCAATCTATGACTTTTTGTTAATCTAACTGATATTCTTCTAACTTTGCACAGTTTTTGATAAGTGGATCAGGATGCATTTCACTGCATGTTGTCCGGTATAACTATGCATGTGACAAATAAAGAATCTTGAGAATTTCAAAAACGGAGTTTACCGCACATGCATTTATTGGCTACTTTGTTAATATATATATATTTATCTGTGTGCTTATTTAAAAACATAAATTTACCCTAGGAGTCAAAAACGTTCTGTCTAGCCCTTGTACAAAAACCTAGACAAAAGCTGGGGCATCACCTTGGTAAACCCATGTACTTTTGGAACTGTGAGAGAAAAATAGCAGGACTTTACAGACAGGAGTCCAATGCAGAACTCTACTTACTTTGTTACTTTGTAAAAAAAAATTATTAACTGCTGATGATGTAGATCGTTTTGTCTGTGCTGAAATTCCAAACAGAGAAACCTATTCTGACCTCATTAAAAAGATTCAGCATATTGGGACTCGCAAGATTACAAATATTGATTTTACAGAAGTTCTGAAATAAAAGTGAAACTAATGAAATAGCAACAATTCAAAGAAGAAACAATCTTAAAAGTGTGTATCCGGAAAACCAAATACGGGGGTTGGCGAGCGAAGCGAGCAGGGGGCGAAGCCCCCTAGTTTATCACTATTTTTGAAATGATTGCAGATAAATATTTAAATATATTGAATATGTTTCGCAATTAATGAATAGGTAAGAACCTAGACCAATGTAATTATTTGAAAGCCTGCAGACATTCTGACAACCTTACTCCTTTGATGTCACATGTATGCAGTGCCTATGAAAAGTATTCAACACTCTTGGAAGTTTTCCCATTTTATTGTTATACAACATTGAAACATTGATTGCATAAGTATTGCACAAACCCAGTTTCTAAAAAACCTCAGTTTACTTATTGAGTTTCTCCTTGCTAAATGAACATTTGATTGGGCAGCATTTGTTATTAAATCCTAAGATCATAAATTAGGTGCACACAATTATAAACAGGAATTTTCATGCTCTGTTCTTATAAAAAGTGAAAGGTAGACATGACTCATTGGACAAACACACTCATTTTTGAACTTGTCATTAGTAGTGCTAGCTGCTCTTTCTCCCCTTCCTTCAGTTGTAATCAACATGTCGGAGCAGGAGGTATACAGTAGTGTTGCACAGTGAAATATTATTAAATTTTTGACATCTCAGATTTATTTGAGACTTAAAAATCAGTTTGGGGATGAGTGTCTCTCTCAGTCTATAGTGTATGATTGATGCAAGTCATTCAGAGATGGACTATCATCTCTTCAGTCTCTTTGGTACTTTCATTATCTCTAACCTGCTCTGCATGTGTATCGCGCCAATGTTTTTGAATTCTTTAAGATGTTCTACTTTGTCAACTACTCTTTGTCTTTTATTTCCGGCCCTGGGTGTGGTTAAATCTCTTGGCACAAAGACTTAACTCGCAGGACATGAAAGTATCTCTCTGAAAAAGTCACGTCTCGTCCCCGGACTTTTTTATTATAATAGGGAGACTTCTTTCTGGTTCACAGTGATTATAAGCTTCCCTGCACAAGGTACATGGATGAGTGATATGCACATTGTCACTGCAGTCCTGATTGTCACTTCAAGTAAGAGACTACAGTGACTGAGTGCTGTAAGTTAAGTGCCAATGGAATCTATGAATGACAACTGCTTGATATAGAACTCAGCAAAGTTAATGTCATGAACAGATCTGGTGAATAAACTTGGAGATGTGACCACATTGATGGGAGTTTTGAGTATTGTGGTTACAAAAGAAATTCTTTCTTAGTTGTGGTTATTGTACTTTGGAGATACATTACATTGTATATGGTGTACCACAAGGATCTATTCTAGTATGATGCTTTTTTCAGTATACATGCTTCTATTAGGTCAGCTTATCGCAAAACACAAGGTGAGCTACCACAGCTATACAGATGATACACAGCTGTATTTAACTATTGCGTCTAATGACCCTGACACCGTTAGCTCTCTGATCAAATGTCTTACATGTTTTTCCAATTGGATGAATAGCAACTTTCTCAAACTAAATAAGGAAAAAAACAGAAATCTTAGTGACTGGCAAACATGAATATAGCAAGGCCATTAGAAATAATTTTGATCTCTTAGGTTTAAAAATTAAGTCTGAGGTAAAGAATTTAGGGGTAATTATTGACTTTAACCTAAACTTTAAATCACACATTAACCAGATTACTAAGACTTCATTCTTTCACTTAAGGAATATAGCAAAAGTTAGACCTCATTAACTTTACAAGATGCCGTTATGCCCCCAAAATCTGGAAAACCTTACCTATAGAACTTTGCCAGGCTAATACTATAGAACATTTTTAAAAAACTGCTAAAAATTATTTTAATTTGGCTTTTGTGTTGTACTCCTAATAGACCATATGGGCATAGAATTATATTCTTCAAGGATCTGCAATCTGTACTAATCCCCACTATTCTCTGCTGATTTTTCCATATCTTCTGATGATGATGAACTGCACCACCACCACATGAAAAAGGCACCGTGCAGCCCCCTGAGATGATGGAATGAAGGTGGGTGTCTCAGTTGTCCATAAGTCCAATTTCATCAAATCCTATCATGTGAAGCATGAAAACTAAGAGGTCTGATTTAGGAATATTTATGTTAGGTAGAATGCCCTGTGAGGGGTGCTCAGACTTCAGGCCTTGGAACCCCTGCAGATTTTGTTTTTTTCCTCCGGCCTAACTGAAGCTTTTTTTTTCTGTCCTCCTTTCCGTCTGATCTTACCTTGTTTTGTTATTCTTTAATTGTTTTTCTTTTCTTGTTACTTTCATTTTGTCATCCTGTAAAACACTTCAAGTTACATTGTTGTATGAAAATGGACTATATAAATAAATGTTGTTGTTGTTGTTGTTGTCAAGTCGGACCATTGCAAGTGAGTAGGTAGGTAACACTCTCAGTTCAAAAGTATACCAGAAAAGTGTTAAACAAGGAATTAAAGTGCCCAACGTGCAACAGTGCATTCTATAAATCAATAAACTAGTCTTCTTTAAAATTGTGCTCCAATAAATAAACAAATATATACTGTAAATAAATAAGTACTTTTAAAATCCCAGCAATCATTCATGACATATTCCCTCCTTCTCTTTTCAGGACATCCTCAAGAATCCACATCTTGTAGTCCTTTCCATTCTGGACTGCCACATCTGCCGGTATTTGCAGACTCAAACTGACATCTTAGCTGGTAACCTGTGGTTCACCGGGATGCCATGCCCTCTCTACGGATGATGCCATGCTGTGGATACACTTGTGTTCCCTTGACTTCTCTCTGCTTTCATCTCCTCCACTACACAGCAGACACAAACATGCTTGTGCATTGGAACCTCCACACAGCCATAAGTCTTGCTCTCTCGAAATAGTCCAAAAGAGCCGATGTTACTTGTCCTGTCCTTTCACCTCAGATTACTCATCACATCAGATGTCTAAAGAGCGATCACTTGCTCTCTCTTTTAATTTCTTTCTTCTCCTTTAGTTTTTCTCTCTAGCATTAACCCACCAGCAGACTCTAATTACATGCTGCATTTATCCTGCCAGAATTAGCTGAATTTTGAGATTGTGCGAGCTGCTTGTTCGCAGTTATGACATTGGGTTATGCTAAAAAAAAATTAAAATCTACAATAACTTAAATCATTAAAACACCCCCCAGATTCATCTTACCATGGAAACTTGTTATATATAAATTCTTATACAGGACAAAATAAAAAAATACAGGGTGAGCCAAAAAGAAGTACCTCATTTCTTAAGGTTATTGTGCGAGGTAGAGGCAGCCGAGTGGGTTGGGGTGGGGGTCCTTTGATAGGCAATGTCTTCTAGTGTGCACCGTGTTTTCGCTGTCAAAGTATTCTTCAAAAACAACAAATCCATCATCACTACGCAACACACCTTCCAAACGCACTTCAGTATTCCTTTTAACAGTGACATCCCAAATAGGAAAACAATTCTTCAGTGGTTGGCTATATTTTACAGACAGGTACAACATTGAACAGAAAATTTTCAGGTCATCCTTGGACTGTACAAGTACATGAAAGCATCCAAGCTGTAAGGGCATTAGTTTTGCAGTCTCCTAAACATTCAGCGCACAAACATGCTTCTGCCTTAGGCATTTCCAACACATCTTTGAGGAGGATTTAGCATGAGGACCTTAATTTTCATCCATACCAAATGATGGTAGTGCAACTCACTTTGAGAGACTGGGAGAGCCGTAGGGAGTTGTGTGTGAACATTCTGCAAACCATTCATCGAAATGCCATCATCCTGTGCAGCGATGAGGCACATTTCCATTGAAATTATACATAAATAAGCAAAATATTCGCTAATGGGCTGAAAACAACCCTTGTGAACTTCATCAGAGACCCCTGCACCATGACTGTCTTACAGTTTGGTGCACAATGGCAGAATTTGGCATTGTAGGCCCTTACTTGTTTGAGGAGGTGGGAGCAATGGTCACTTCAGAATGTTACATTGAAATGCTAGACAACTTATTGTGGCCCCAACTGTAAGAAATAGATGTGGTAGATGTCTGGTTTCAACAGGATGGAGCAACAGCTCATACAGTGTGGAGATCCATGTAAGTTTTGCGGGAGATGTTTCCTGGGAAGCTGATTTCCCAGGCGATTTCGGGTGGCCTTCACGTTCGCCTGATCTCGCTCTGTGAAATTTCTTCTTGTGGGGCTATCTGAAATCGAAGGTATACATACAAAAAAAACCTGAAGCTCTCAAAAATGTTATTCACCACGAAATCGCCACTATTCCCCTTGAAATGGCCGAACGAGTCATGCGAGCATTCAGAAATTGTCTTGAAGAGTGTATCGCTAATGATGACCAAAACCTTGAAGACATCATTGTTAAAACACAGTGAAAAAAAATCTATTTTGTATACTCCTTCTTGTGTGTGATAAATTTACTTTATCTTGTAACGTTTTTGTAGAATAAATGTTTGAAATGTGGTACTTCTTTTTGGCTCACCCTGTATTAGTTGTCATTAACTCACTCTTTCTTTGGTAATGTGCTGGGTGCAAATGATACAGAATGTCTTAGTTAAACTGGCAGCCACAGCTGGAAGCAGGTCCACATAATAAATAATAGAACACTGAAGGATACATTATGTTTTTCGGCTGCATAGTGCAGCATAAAATGAGTGGCTATCATCTGTGGACTTATTTATTTTTCTCAACATTACTTTCTTATACATACTCACTAGCAGCACCAATAATGTTTGCTAGATTTTCACTTAAACTGGCAACAGAGATAAAGTTGATGACAATTTGGATCATTCTGCCTCAGTTGACTTTCAACAATTTGAGGTTATTTTGGAAAGATAAGCATTGGTTAGACAGGGAGCAGATTTTGTATGTGTTATACTTCAATTAAGATTATTATCATATTGGATCCAAAGTAATTGTGACCTTGTCAGATACATTTCTGTCTTAAAGAGCCAAGTACAATTTCTTTGGCCTTTTATCAATAAAAATATACTGATCTTCACATGACTTACTTAAAAAATCTATCTGGTGGCTGTAGCAACTCCCATTTCCCCAAGATATGTGTCCTATCACCATGTCGTAATCAACAAATTACATGTTCTCTCTCTGGTGTACAGGGTGAAGAGCAAAGGAGACAAATTGCAGCCTTAGAGGGCTTCTGTATTTGATTGCTTTTCTTGAGCCAGTAATACCAAGTGTGACAAAATATAATCTGAATCCATAATGCAATGACGAATTTAATTTATTAGTGCACCATTTATGAAACAGGGTACAAGGTTTCATTATTCTTTTCTGCTGTGCAGAATAGTGTCATTAGTACCTAGTCTTAAGAAAAGAGCATTTGCTTAATGGAATATACTGTATATAAAGCCCATAGGATTCGACCTCTAAGACAATCACTGACTGTGCAGTGAAGTCCCACGTCCCAAGAAGCATCTTGCACTCCTGAGACCTCATGGTCCAGGCTTTTGCTAGTCACTCATTAGACATTACACCTGACACTAATTATTTAGCTATCATGAGAAAAGCTCACATAACAATTCCACATGTTGGGTTGGCCTCATTGTGAAGGGCTACAAGGACTACAAAACCATCGGTCTCTTCCCAACAAAACCACCATCAGGCCTAAGTTGTGTCAAATGGGTCTCAATACTCCTCCTTGTCTTGTTAGAACCATCATTAAAGTCATTTTTAAGTTTCTCGCTATTTAACCTCACTTTTTTCTTTAAGTGTAAGCACAAGGCTCTGCAAAGGTTGCTGACAGAATGCCTGAAGCAGACAAGCTCCCCCATCATTCCAAGGTCAAGATCCTATCGGAAGATGTAACACATCAAAGCAAGACACGGGTTGACATCAGCAAATTATCAAAAGACAAAACCAGATTTATTTTTTTAAATACTGTGAGTAAACAAAGGGAATTATATGGAAATTTTTTGGTGATTGATTTACCAAATAATAGTTACAGCTGCTTGTTGACAAAACAAACAATAATGGCAAGGCTTAATTTAAAAATCTGGTATAAACTGTTAGCTGAGTTTTTGTTAGGCAGGAATGATTATTGAGCAATCTATCAAGGAAAGACAGTTAGACGATACAGTAATGTGTTTTCCATATTTGATAGTAACACTTAAATGAAAGAATTTATAATTATGGATTTGCAGATAAAGGCACATTTTAAGTGTTAACAGAGTCAGTAGCTTTATGGTGATTAAATTACATCAGCATTTACAAGTCTCCAGAATAAAAGTCAAATATAAAAGAAAATATTTTTCAATGCTTTTTTGATCTCATTTAGGGTGGCAGACAGGCTGAAGGCTATGTCAGCAAGAAAATGTGTGAGACAGAGAGTAACCCATCACACCATGAATACAAAACACCTACACTCAGGCATTTAAGTATGCAGCATGTCTGTGAAAAATGGTATAACTGTTCAGAGTCCAAAAGAAATCTAGGCATTTGCTACACAGGAGGCATGTCAGACATAAGTAAAACTCAGGAAGCACTCACTGTAAAGCAGTGGTACAACCTGCTGTGCCAATGTACCTCTTAGATTTTTTCATCTGAAGCATGGGCATGCTATTTTTTTAGATTGCGGCTGCTTCTTCATCTTTCTTTTTCCCAAGAGCATACTTGAGGTATTGAAAGTACAGCATGAGGCAGTCTTGACTTTAATGTCTTATGATCTATATTGTTTATGCCTACTAAATGTGAGAAATAAACATGAACACATTATCTGACCACTTCAAAGAACAAATTATTACATTCATCTTCAGAGACATAACCCAAAAGAACTTAGATTATTTTTTGGCTACTCTAATCAATCTATTTGAGATATTATTAAGAGAATGTATTTTAAAAGAATATTTCACTTTGAACTTAGCTACAACCTTTTTAGTAAAGAAAAAGATAAAAAAAAAAACACAAGTAAGGTTTTTCTTAAATCTTACAGTGAAAAAACATAATGATATTTTGAAAAAAAATATGACAAATGTAAAAATCAAAACAAAGCAGTAATATATTTGAAATCACACAGTAAAAAGTACTTTACAAGAAAAATAAATAGGAGTGAGTGGGTATACAGTGGGGCCAATTTATGTCTATTTTAAAACACTCAGAATCAAAGTCAAAACTACTACTAATAAAATAATATAAAAGTAAAAGAGAAGGCACCACTTTTCATGACTGCAGATGTCCCAAATTACCAAAGTTCTGCAGCTTTTGGTTTGCTTCATAGGATGATTCAGGCAACAGTGTGATGTGTGTTACAAATAATTTCACAGACCAAATATCTTTGTTTTAATAATTTTAGTAAAATTCAAAGCAAAACGTTTCACACAAAAATAGAGAAAAAATTGATATTAAAGGAAGAAAAGTTCTTGTTTAAGAACAGTTCTGTTAAAGGCTTATTTATCTTGTTTTATTTCTCTAAGTTTGGTCATACAGTTGTACCTTAGGCATATTAAGCATATTAAACACGGTCAGAAAACTGTACGCCATTTCCTCTTTGCAAACTGCAGACGTAACTAACGGTCCATGCTAGCAGTGAGTCTTTTTCCTAAATGGATTAATTAGCACTCAGTTTTACACTTAAAGCAAAGAAAGTTCTATTTCATATTAACTTACAGGGGTAAAAGACTATACCATATGATAGGTAGCTATAAGAAACTGATATTCTATTACTGAAATTAAGCAATCACTTAAATAAATTTAACTTCAACATTACTTTCTAAGATCGGCTCTTACAGTGACACACCTTTAATATCTATGTTCTTATGTTTTTGTTTTTCCAGTTTAAATAAATAGTTTTAGTTAAAAAAACAAAAAAATAAAGTTCTTACAGTGGAGCGACTATAGGTTAAAATATAGTCTGGGCAATTCATTGTAACGTAAAAAAAAGTTTAGATATCATTATTTAAATTTTGATGTATGTGTGTATACTTTTTTACATTGTGTGCTTTCAATTAAACAGACAGACAGTGCTATACATATTTATAAGTATAATGCAGTTAAAATAAAAAAACATCCAGTTGTTGTCACACGCATGCACATTAGGGACAGCTTAAGGGCCCTGGTGATGGTAATGTCCTGCTGGAACACAGGATGATGCTACTTACTAACACCTTTTCTCTTCCTCCTTCTGCAGATGAGAAGACTGACAGCTTTACCACCCTTGATATCACTTCCGGTGTCTGGATCCTTGGACCCGCCTCTTCCTGCTGGATGTCTTTATTAGTGGAAGATCCACTATCTTGAGGCAGTCAATACATAGACTCAAGAAGATTATTTTTTTTCAATGTGTTTATGAAACCACAATTTCTTTCCAGGGTTTGTCGTTTGTCCAACACTTTATGCTTGTCTGTGATTTGTCTTACAGTGGCATAGGGATGCTTACTTAGCTGTGACATGCCATTTCATCACAGATGGGATGAAGCTGTCCACTGTTTTTTTGGTGGTAACAAAGTTTGTTTTAACGCCTACAGCATCACACTTAGCTGAGGCTAAAGACACCCTAATGACAAAGTGGGAAATTGAAGGTAAGAAGCCCTGTCTCAGATTCTGCAGCAAACATGGTGTCCATATAAAACCTTCTCAATCTCTACCATATTGTCTGTTTTACCCATGTCCATAATCTTGCAGTTAAAAGGTCACTGGGGCAAACTCCAGAGTATGAGGATATCTGCACTCAAGCACACAGATAATGTGAAGCATTTCAGATCAAGTACAATAGCAAAGGAGAAACTCTCTGACATACAGGCAGAAAGAGGGAGCCCATAACCCAAGATAATGCAGGAGGCTGACACCGGGTAGAACAGCACTTTGAGATGTTGCAACGTTTTATGACCAGAGAGGACCAATAGAAGCAGCACTCACTAGTCTTAGCACTAGAGCATTTCACCAAAACATTTTAGTAGCGAGTATGCTGTTTTGCCTGTGACCTTGTTCGCCAAGTATTTCCCTGAAAATTTACCAGGTGGCTGCTTAAGATAACTTTTTATTAAGTTACCCATGAAGTTTTTGAGGCCAGCAATGACATCACAGCGCTATAGCATTTCAAGGGTATGACTCTAATGAGAATATTATGAAAATACTTTGCTGTTCTGCATTGATTTATTGTATGTTGTGACTTCAATACTGGATTAAGCATGTCATGCCCCTTGCTATGTAGCCCAGATCAGGTGCTGACAGGTACAGCCCACTGAGTATATAACACTGATCCATTGCATCACAGGTTGTCTGGGTGTGCCAGTATCCATACATTATCTGACAGTATTCTGAAGCTTAGACGGGTAAGTATTTGTATGGAGTTGTCAAAACCAAACTTTGAGTAGCAGTGGCCTGAGCTGCAGCCAGTTTCACTGGGCACACACCAGGTCCATATAAGGGAAAGGGGTGTGGACCAAATACATGTGCAATTAGCTGCGCTGTGCAACGCCTAATCAAAACAAAGCCCAACAGCACACAAGTCAGAAAACATGTGAAATAGTAATATAACAAGAACCCCTCAATCAATTGGGGAACATAAGCGGCTGCTTAAGGCACCAACACCCAGGGGATGCTGTTTAAGAAAATTAAGGGGCACATGCTCCAGACAGTGGGGGATACTGTTTATATAGTACTAGCCAACCCACGGCGTAACATACGCCGCATAATTATGTATTGATGGGTGAACACTTGCTGAACGACACAGTTGTCCAAATGGGGTGGGTTTGTGGATACCACTGTGAGTGAATGAAAAGATGGACCTCTGGAGAGAGCAACATACAATTGTCCGTGACTGAAAGCGGGATCGTCTGTGACGATGGAGGCCACGCTGGTGAAAGTTACTTCGTCGGTAGGGATAAGTTTCAGCACTTGTTCATTAAGGTGTAGAGAGTCTTCGTTGTTGACGCTTAATATAGCTTGCGTACTGAGTTGTTCCGGAGTCACAGTTGAGAAACACTTTTTTAATGTCTTTTAAGCACAGGGAAAAAAAATTAACATGTGAAACATCCGTAATGTAATAAGCCACCAAGAAAAGTAACATTGCAACAATGCACGCTACGATCCGATCGCTGTAAACAGAAGTGAAAACAAAATCGAGGCCAGTGCATTCTTTAACTGCCTTGTAGCGCAATGGTAGTGCTGCTGTTTTGCAGTAAGGAGACTGTGGAAGATTTTGGGTTCGCTTCCCGGCTTCTCCCTGTGTGGATAGTGCTTTGAATACTGAAAACACCAGTATATCAATGTAATGAAGTATTATTATTCTTATGCGTCCAGCGCTCTCTCTCTCGTGCGCCTGTATGCGTGTGTGTGTCACTCGCTCTCTCTCGCTCGCTGCACGTGTTCCTGCAGGCATACCAGTAAGTGAATGAAAAGATGGAACTCTGGAGAGAGCATCATACAACTGTCCGTGACTGAAAACTGGTTTTGGCAGATACATGCACATCTTTTTGAAAGTTTGGCCCTGTGCCTTATCAATTGTCATCGCAAAGGCAAATCTAACAGGAAATTGTCTTCGTGTTAAAGTAAAAGGCAAATTATCCGCGACAAACTGTTTTACACGCTGCATACCAACCCGCGGCGTAGTATACACTGCATAATAATGCCGCTTTTTTAATGTTTTTTAAGCAGAGGGAAAAAATTAACATTTGCAAAATCCGTAACGCCGCTTTCAGTAAGTACAATGCACACACGTTTAATTTGTCAGCCACTTTTTGCCAGCAGTCTTTTCTGGTTTGGGCTGCTTTTGCAGTGTTACCACTTGTGCATATTAAATCTTGAAATCCTTCGAGTAACTAATTAACTAACTAACACCCACCCAGCTTGTGAGAAAAAAATGCGGCAATTCTTTCATCATTTTGTTGCAGCCTATCAAAGACTTGCTGATCATGTTTTCTAGACTCAATATACAGTGGAACCTCGGTTCACAACCATAATTCGTTCCAAACCTCTGGTCGTAAACCGATTTGGTCGTGAACCGAAGCAATTTCCCCCATAGGATTGCATGTAAATACAATTAATCCATTCCAGACCATACGAACTGTATGTAAATATATTTTTTTAAAGATTTTTAAGCACAACTATAGTTAATTATTACACCATAGAATGCACAGTGTAATAGTAAAAACATTGAATAACACTGACATAAACACCCAGGCTCCCTGCTCAGCTGCATGGCATGTGCAGTGCATGCGCAGGCTCTCTCACTCAGCAGCACGCGAGCCTCCCCAGCCCCCCCCTCTCTCTCAGCAGCACGTGAGCCCCCACTCTCTCTCTCTCAGCAGCACGCGAGCCCCCTCTCTCTCTCAGCAGCACGCGAGCCTCCCCAGCCCCCCCCTCTCTCTCAGCAGCACGTGAGCCTCCCCAGCCCCCCCTCTCTCTCTCTCAGCAGCACGCGAGCCCCCTCTCTCTCTCTCTCTCTCTCTCTCAGCAGCACGTGAGCCTCCCCAGCCCCCCATCTCTCTCTCAGCAGCACGCGAGCCTCCCCAGCCCCCACTCTCCCTCTCTCAGCAGCACTCAAGCCTCCCCAGCCCCCCCCTCTCCCTCTCTCTCTCAGCAGCACGCGAGCCTCCCCAGCCCCCCCCTCTCTCTCTCTCAGCAGCACGGGAGCCTCCCCAGCCCCCCCTCTCTCTCTCTCAGCAGCATGCGAGCCCCCCCTCTCTCTCTCTCAGCAGCACGCGAGCCTCCCCAGCCCCCCCTCTCTTTCAGCAGCACGTGAGCCTCCCCAGCCCCCCCCTCTCTCTCTCAGCAGCATGCCAGCCCCCTCTCTCAGCAGCACGCGAGCCTCCCCAGCCCCCCATCCCTCTCTCTCTCAGCAGCACGCGAGCCTCCCCAGCCCCCCCTCTCCCTCTCTCTCTCTCTCTCTCAGCAGCACGCGAGCCTCCCCAGCCCCCCCCCTCTCTCTCTCTCTCAGCAGCACGGGAGCCCCCTCCCCCTCTCTCAGCAGCACGCGAGCCTCCCCAGCCCCCCCCCTCTCTCTCTCAGCAACACGCGAGCCCCCTCCCCCTCTGTCTCTCAGCAGCACGCGAGCCCCCACCCCCTCTGTCTCTCTGCTTCAGGCATTTCTCCCCTGTGTAGTGTGTGAGCAAGTGAGGAGAGAGAGAGAGAGCAAGCCAGTACGTTACAGTGAGCGAGAGCAGGCTCGAAGGCAATGTGTTCCTGTGGTAAAGCGGGTCCATAGCTCCCCTTCAAAATGCCATTTTTAATCAGGCGACTGACAGTAGTGGAGTCAGGCACAAAGAAGGTCAGCTGCAGAGAGAGTGTCTCGATTGTTGCAGGGCCTGATGCAGGTGAGACGCTAATGAAAAAGAGGCACAGGGCTTATTGGTTTTTAAAGACTGCTTCCTTCATTGTGTTTTAACTTCAGTTTTAAAGGATTGCGTGGCTCTCTCTTGCACTGCCTGTGTGTGCCTCTGTCTCTCTCTGGCGTTGCCTCTCTGTGTGTGTGTGCGCCCCTCTGTCTCTCTGGCGCTGTCTGTGTGTGCGCAGCTCTCTCTATCGCGCTGCCTGTGTGTGCCTCTGTCTCTCTCTGACGCTACCTCTGTGTGAACCAAGGTTTCACTGAGGTTGACTAATGAAAAGTCAACGTGGCTCAGAGCTGCAAGTGTACTGTGGCAGAGACAAACAGAAATGACAGCATGTTTCCCTTGGCGTCGCGTCCGAGTTGGTGGGTGTGGCTCTGTGATTCTTTCGTCGTATCCAATGGTCTAAGAGTTGGTGGGCGTGGCTCCTTCCTGCGTGCGCCATTGGCGTCTTACTTGTTGGCGGTTTAGTGAATCCACGCCCCTTCCGGCGTACTTTCCATGGTCGGCTACTTGTCTCCCGGCTTAGTGAATTATATATATAGATAACTCAAGCAATGTTCCATTTTATCCGTGCTGTGGACAGCTACAGCCAGATCCTAAGCCAGATGGGTCGTGGAGGTTTTGCAGTGATTTCCAACGACTTAATCAGGTCTCTAAATTTGATGCATATCCAATGCCGCGAGTGGAGGATCTACTCGATCGGCTTGGGAACGCTCAATTCCTAACTACACTCGATATGACTAAAGGGTATTGGCAAATTCCTTTAATGGCCTCCGCTAAAGAAAAAAACGCTTTTAGTACTCCAAGTGGAGATTGGCAGTACACTGTTCTCCCTTTTGGCTTGCACGGGGCACCAGCAATCTTCCAACGTCCGGTAGATACACTGCTACGGCCCCACAATTCATTTAGTGCCACTTATCTGGATGACATAGTTATTTATTCCGGCACATGGGAGGAACATGTATTGCAGGTCAAAACTGTGCTCTCCACACTAGCAGAAGCCGCACTTTGCATTAATCCTAAAAAGTGTTTCTTTGGATTAAAAGAAGCCAAATATGTGGGCTATCTGGTGGGTGGAGGCACAGTTAAACCACAATGCTCCAAAATTGATGCCATCATAAATTGGCCCCGTCCGGTGACTAAGAGGCAAGTTCAAGCATTTCTGGGCTTAGCGGGCTACTATCGCCATTTTGTACCTCATTTCTCTGAAATTGCTGCGCCCTTATCTAATCTGACAAAGAAACGAGCACCCTTAAAAGTGGTATGGGATGATAAGGCTGATACTGCATTCAGTGACTTAATTTACACTGGTGACGGATCATGCTGTTCTATATCTCTCCCATGCCTGACGGTGCAAGTCGCCCGACCCAGTGGGTCTGGGCTTTGGGTCATGTCACACACCTGCGTTTAGGAGGCAGTCAAAAAGCCTAAAGGTGAGTGAAACATCACAAGACAAAGGGTTGTCACATGGTACTTATCCCAAATCGCTTAATCTCCCAACAGGAAAACCAAAGAAAAATAAGTCCTTCCATTTCCAGGTTCCAAGATGGCCACCAAAATGTCACTTCCGGCTCCAGCCATGACGTCATGTCCGGCCACTATGGATGACTTCACTTCCGGTTCTGCTCAAAATGACGTTGCTTCCGGCTCCTGAATTCAACGTCATTTCCTGCCAACCACTTCCTGTTTTCATTTCAATACTGTATATAAATGCCATTTTGCTTCATGTACTTTGCCAATTGCTACCATTACAGTACTTTTGAACATTTCAACCATTTTTTCTTGATTTATTTTTGTCCGTTGGACAATATACGGGGACAGTCCCCAAAACTTCGTTTTTGTGGAGCTTCTTTTTCATTTGTTTCCACAATACATATACACACATATGGTAACAGTTTAGTTTACGTTCTGAAAAAATGCATCTTTTACTCATATGCTGTTATGTAACAAGACCTTAACAAAGGCTTCTTTTGGTCTTCATAACACTTATAAAACATAAGTAGATCAGTTATTAATCTCTGTGCAGTGTAGCATATTGACATGATTGTAATATGAAAGATTCACAGGTCATATACTACATATGTAATATCAAGAGAAATGTGTCTCAGTTAAGCTTACTGATGCTTTGTAAGTATTATGAACAGCCAAAGAAGTGTTTGTTTATGCTTGTTACATAATAGTAAATAAGTAATAGCTGCATTTTAGCAGTAACTAAAGTAAAGTCCTTTTGGTGTCCTTTTGGTGGTGGCTTGCACCACCACCATCTACTCTAAGTACCATGATGTTCCAAAAATGATGGATGGATTAAAAGCCAGAAGTCTGTATGACCACCAGCATCAAGTGACTCCATGAGAACCCTAACTACAAAGAGGACTATTTCATTTATGTTAGGTAGAATGCCCAGAGGGGACTGCGCGGTCTCATGGCCAGGAACCCCTACAGATTTTATTTTTTTCTCCAGCTTTCTGGAGTTTTTTTTTTGTTTTTTCTGTCCACCCTGGCCATCGGACCTTACTCCTTTTCTATGTTAACTAATGTTGCCTTATTTTAATTTCTTATTTTGTCTTTTATTTTTCTTTTCTTCATTATGTAAAGCACTTTGAGCTACTTTTTGTATGAAAATGTGCTATATAAATAAATGTTGTTGTTGTTGTTGTTGTAAAGTGTTACCAAAAAGAAAAAAGTACATATAGTATATAATTTGTGGATATTTATAGTATTTTATATCTTGTTATCTTTCCTTCTGCATCTTTTGTTGTTTCAGGCTGGATGGCACACTGGTTAGCACTGTTCATGTCACAATTTTGGTCACAAAAATCGGTCCAGCATAGTTGACAGGCACTTCTCTAGCCCACAGGGACATTATAATTCACTCAAATATTAGTCCTCTTCCCCATTCCCTGCTAATTTCAATGCATTTTGCAAAGTTCAGAGAAGTTCCTAAACATTTTTTGCTGAGGACTATGAGACAATCCACCAGTGACTTCATGTGCCATTCTACCAAGTCACTGTGGAGTTGTCTGAAGAAAAAAGTGCATCCAGGTCTAAGGGTTTACCTCTTTTAAAGATGTTGAACCATCATGTAGTCAGACAGATTCTGATGATCAGACTTGAAATTGGTGTCATATTGTTCAATAATATCATAAACAATTTGAACAAAAAACTTGTGTTAATAGGGAAATTGAATACACTGTCTTTGGCTACACTACTGGACCCATAACATAAAGAAATGGGTTTCTATAATGTCAGATATGCTCAGGCAGTAATGGAAAGCCTAATAAAAACTGCCAAACTCATACCTGCACCTCACATGAATTAGCAGCACTAGCAACACTAAGAACCTCAGCTGAGCAGGATCTCTGGGGCCTATTTGACAATCATGTGGATGCACTGCATCAAGTGTACAGTGCAACAGCTAGTGCCATTTCTGAGGTTCACAGGTTACATATGTCCTATGCTTATTGTCTGGTGCTGAATGGTGCTAAATAAACTGCAATATTTTTCTTCTTGCTATCTAGGTATTTAAAAGATCCACATTTAGCAAGGTCAAAGCACACATTGAACTGTTGGGTCAGCCATAAAGCAGTGTATCCCAATTCAATAACTTTGTACTCCAGCATCCTTGGTGCCATGTGAATGAATCTTCTCCAAGGCTGGCAAAATGTTGAGCCAGAATAGAAACCACTTGAAGCCCAACATAGTGGAGGAAGTACAATGTTTAAATAAAAACCTTTAAAAACTGCACTGTTCCACAAGCACATTCCTAAACCCCATTAAGATTCTTTTTGCCCCTTAGTACTAATATTTCAATGACAATGACGAAAATATGGTTATCTTTCACATTACCTCAATGCAAGAACCCCCTTCACGTGAAAAGGCTGTCACAGAATTATGAATCATGCTTATATTCCAATCCATAAGTAGTCTATCAATCAATGGTGGCTTAATATGTTTTCATAATGGTTGCTGTCATGGCAACAAATTACATCTTTAGGAGAACACATTTACACATTTTATTGAAGAAAATCATTTCACATACTAACATGTACATTTATTATAGCATTTAATTGACAACATGATTATCATAACATCAAAATGAACACACAGAGTGTTGTTGGGCTTTTAGTGCACCTGTCAGATTGAAGCTATGCAGTCAGCAAGGGCTTGTGCACATGCTTCCTCTGCTGTCTGCTATGATTTCTGGAAACCACCAGACGCCACTATTTTCATAGCCCCAAAACTTCAGATTTGTTAATTCCCACAATCAAGAAGAAGCCTTAGAAGTTTCTTGGTTCTTTGTTTGTCCATCACTGTTGTACATCCTGGGCTTTTATATAAGTCAGTATTGTCTGTACAGTACTGTACTACTTTACTTGCAATTCACTAAGGAATGTTATGTGTACATAACCTGAAGCAGGGTTCAAGGTGTTCAACTGTTTGTAATGGGAAGTAGCAACAATAATGCTGGGCCAGTTTTTAATCCCAGTCCACCACTGCTTCCCATATGTTTTTGTTTCATGTCAAAGGAATCAAAACATGTTTCACAATACCCAATTTGAAAAATGAACAGAGAATGCTATAAGAAGTAGATTTCATACTGTATATATTGAGACAGCTAAAAAGAGGCCACGTTTATTATATTTTATATATTATTATAAAATATGGAATACTTGTAAATTCAAACTTCTCCAGCAGATAAGCAAAGCTGTTTTACTGATATCATCAGCGTGTAGAGCATTCTCAAAACATAAGACCAAGCAAGGAAAGCACATTATAACATTTTTTACAGTTTAGGTCTTCTTCTGGATACATGGATAATCTTAGTCAAGATAAGTGTACACAATGTACATTTTTAACTGAATTACACCATGCTTTGCCCAATGTTATGAAAGGTGAAACTTGTTTTTGGGTGAATTGCATTCTTTTCTAATTTAAGGGTCTCATTTCATCATCTATGGGTGCACCATTTGTGATAAGTTGGTATCATTTAGGAATGCTTTTTCCAACTTCATAGGATAAGTTGGAATAGATAGAACAGGATAGAATCGCTTCAGCTGTAAATTTTAATGAAACTTTAAGAAAGCTGTTTAAATTTTTTTAATAAAGTTTCTAACTTGCACATAATAGAAGAAATGTGCTACTAAAGGATTGAAATTGAGGCACAGTTATTCAAAGAAGGCATGCATATTGTAAATGCAGAGGTCTCTAAGATTCTGGACATCAACAACATCAACATCTGTTTCTACAGCACATTTTCACACAATGGATGTAGCTCAAAATGCATTACAATTAACATGTCAAATAGAGCAAATAATTACATGCAAAGAAAAACAGATTACATTTAGATAAGAATAATCTATATATATAATTCACTAAGTCCGTGGCAAGCAAGACGCATGCAAGACAGAGCCACACCCGCCAACTCACAGAGCCCCGCCCACCAACAATTCACTATGCAGCCAACCATGGCACATAAGACAGAGACCAGACCATGGCAAGCAAGACGCATGCAAGTCCATGGCAAGCAAGACGCACACAAGACAGAGCCACGCCCACCAACTCACAGAGCCCTGCCCACCAACTCTAAGACCATGGGATACACACAACAGAGCCCCGCCCACCAACTCTAATCCTCCTCCCGAGTCCACCCTTGCTCTCGAGGCATGTAGCACCTCACCAAACACCGCTTCAGTCGCTTTCGTCTCTGCTACAGTCCACATGCACCTCTGAGCCACGTTGACTTTTCATTGTTTTTTTCGGTTACGGCTGCTTTTCTATATATAATCCACCAAGTCGCCCAACCATGGGATACGCACGCACGCAAGACAGAGCACCGCACGCCAACTCTAACCCCGAGGCATGCGCACTGCCTGCTCATGTGCCCACCCCCAACTCCTCACCTGAGTCGCTTTCATCTGTGTAGGCGTGCGAGAGAGAGAGCCACACACACAGGCGCGTGAGAGAGAGAGACACACACACAGGTGCGCGAGAGAGAGAGACACACACACAGGTGCGCGAGAGAGCCACACACACACAGGCATGTGAGAGAGAGCCACACACACACACAGGCGTGTGAGAGAGAGAGACACACACACATTGCCTGTATCTGCCAAAACCAGTTTTCAGTCACGGACAATTGTATGTTGCTCTCTCCAGAGTTCCATCTTTTCATTCACTCACAGTCGTATCCTCAAACCCACCCCATTTGGACAACTGTGTCGTTCAGGAAGTGTTCACCCATCAATAAATAATTATGCAGCGTATGCTACGCCGCAGGTTGGCTAGTAATGAATAAATAGTATACAAAAGACAAATAAATGATGCAAATAGGAAAGTCCTTAAATAAAGACATGTTTAATTTTTCATTTTTTAATGACAGTCTGATGTTAGAAAGCCAGGTTGGAGAGAAAATATAAAAAGTAAAATCCAGTTAAGCTGGAAAAGATAAACAAATTTGCAGTGGACCCAAGGCCAGTCCCCATTGGCCATTCTGCCTAGCATAAATGTTTTTAAGTTATTCTTTGTTTTCTTCGGTTAGGGTTCGTCTTAAAGGATTTGATGCAGAGGCTCTCATAGCATGTTGGGATTTTCACTTTCACCACAGGCACCTGCAAATCACTTTGATTTGGTGGTGGTGAGCAGAAAAAAACATTTGGACAAGAGCGTCAGCAGGCTCTGTATCCTAGGAACCAAGTTACCCGAACTATTCTATAACATTTCTGTAATTATGCTTATCTTTCTGATCATAAAATAGGTAATTATGATAGCAATTGATGAGAAGAATTCATAATTAATAGCAGAATTATAGTATTTGAGGGTTCCTCTAGAGTAGGGGTCCTCAATCACAGTCCTGGAGGCCAGCAGTGTTTGCAGGTTTTTGTTCTAACCAGGTTGTTTAATTAGAAAGCAATTCTTGCCAATAATTTAATTTCATGGCTTATTAGTGCTTTAACTCTGCTGTGGCAGGTAATTCTCATATCCTAGATTTTCTTCCCCTTTCTAAGGATATCATCCAAATGATTTGAAGGCTAAAATGGATGAGTAATTCTCAGTCCTTCACTTTTTTCTCTTCACTTTCCTTCCAAGTATTTAATTAAACCCAATAGTGCCTGATAAATACACACCGGTGTAAATGGTAACAAGCTAAATGGAGAAATGCTGGTCTCTTTTGTCATTTGCATGTTATTGCTAATTAGGAGCGTTTAAAAACCAAGAATACAGCTGTTTAAGACTAAAATAGGCAATAAGGGTTCAAAATCTTAATGAGTGAGACCAGTAAAGTGAAGCAGAAGTGTTACTTGAGCAGTAAGTACTTCTTATTGAGTAATTGGGTTGGAGCAAAAACCTCCAGCTACTACAGCCCTCCAGGACTGTGATTGAGGACCCCTGCTCTAGACTGTCTCTTTCTCTTGCACAATTTGGCTCAAAAACTAAGCATCACATCATCATCTCATAACAGGCTTAAGTTTTGAGTTTGGTATTTTTCCTTCCAGCCATTTTAGCTCTAGACCATCCTCGTGAAACTGTGACACACCGACACTCACACACAGAGACAGACACACATCCATCATCAAGATATCAATATTTTCGGTATTAGGGAACCCTAAAACATAGAGAAATCTCAAAAAAGAGAGATCAAAATCTTTGACGAATCTAAAGCTTTCACTCCTCCTCCATTGTCTCTGATTAGGTTATGGTGAGGGATGGCACAAAGCATCAATAATTGCAGATACACTGAAGATATTCTTTGCATATCTAGGGTATTAAGAGTAGAGCTAAACTGAATCTAAAAAAAATCAAAATTAAAAAAGTGTTGTACTGTAGTACCCTGGCATATCTCAACTGGTAAAGGTATTACAGTATTTTTGGTGCATAATAGAAAAAGGCCATCTCACCACTTCTTTTAAGTTTGGCTCTTGGAAAACCAGTTGACTTTCATAACTCAAACACTGTATAGGTTAAAGATGACTGATGATTATCAGGCATGGGTGCAAGTGATACTAATTTCTCTGCCTTAGCATGTCTTTTACTTAGGTATCACATCTTGAACTCTTGGATTAGTAATAAATTGTCAAGAACATAGCAGGATTACCTTTTCATTGTTGACTTCTTCTTCTTTTGGCTGCTCCTGTTAGGGGTTGCTACTGTAGACCATCTTTTTCCATGTCTTTCTGACCTCTACATCTTGCTCTGTTACACCCATCACCTGCATGTCCTCTCTCACCACATCCATAAACCTCCTCTTATGCCTTTCTCTTTTCCTCTTCCCTGGCAGCTCTATCCTTAACATTCTTCTCCCAGTATACTCAGCATCTCTCCTCTGCATGTGTCCAAACCAGCACAATCTCACCTCTCTGACTTTTTCTCCCAACCGTCCAACTTGAGCTGACCCTCTAATGTACTCATTTCTAATCCTATCCATCCTCGTCACACCCAATGCAAATCTTAGCATCTTTAACTCTGCAACCTCCAGCTCTGTCTCCTGCTTTCTGGGCAGTGCCACCGTCTCCAACCCATATAACATAGCTGGTCTCACGACCGTCCTGTAGACCTTCCCTTTCACTCTTGCTGATACCTGTCTGTCACAAATCACTCCCGACACTCTTCTCCACCCATTCCACCCTGTCTGCCATCTCTTCTTCACTTCTCTTCCACAATCCCCATTACTCTGTACTATTGATCCCAAGTATTTAAACTCATCCACCTTCATCAACTCTACTTTTTGCATCCTCACCAGTCCACTGACCTCCCTCTCATTTACACACATGTATTCTGTCTTGTTCCTACTGACCTTCATTCCTCTCCTATCCGGAGCATATCTCCACCTCTCCAGGGTCTCCTCAACCTGCTCCCTACTATGCAGGTATATTTTTTGACACTCCATTCAATAAAGAACCAAAAATGAAACTTATAAAGTCTAAAACAGATTCTGACACAAATGTTTTGTTTGGAGAAATATTTTTGGGATTCTGAACTTTGCAGTTAGTTGACTACAAACTGACCACTAGGAAGTGAACACTGGCAAAACTGGCTGATGCTGCTCACCAGTATTTTTATTTTTTCTTGTTTATTTTGCTATTGTGGTGTCATTGTGTGATAACAAATCATAGCTCGATTTTTAAATAAAAATAATTTGATTTTGATACGAATAATAATACGGTTTTGTTCTGGATCACCTGTGGATTTACTTTGTTGCTGGATTTTTTGCTCCTTCATCTGGCTGCCTACGTGTTGGCTGTATTATTTTATCAGCAACCATGCTCTTCAACATCTTGTCTCTCTAGATTATTATTGCTTGGATTATTCTTTCTCCGTTACTCCATTTTGTAATTTTGTACATTTTTATTATGTACTGATTTCAGTACAGGACAGCTGAACTTTTCTAGCTACACTTCTACTCCGCTGAGCCACACCTGGAATTGTACCATCTGGACATCATTCATTATGTCTGTCGGAGATATATCCATCATGGGTCCAGTCAGAACTTCAATTTCAATGACATAAACCCAATATGATCTTTTTGGGCTTCCAACCAGCGATGTTCAAGGAAATCTGTATTACAGCCTGCAAACTAAGCTTGCTAGGATGGCTATAGACCCGATGTTAACAACATAGCTGTTGGACTTTCTAACATCTGATCGCTTATGAATAGGGGTCCATTAGTTTGCGATCTTTGTTAAGTATGATTTTATGTGTCTTGTTAAAACCTTGCAGCAGCCTAATGACTTTTTAACTGTGAATTAGGCTGTGCCCCTAGGGTTTTTCTACACCTGTCAGGCTCAGGACTCTGGTAGAGGTGGTGGTCTCACAGTAATTTACAACGATAATTGCAAGGTATCTTCAGTGGCTCTGCCTATATACACCTTGTTTGAGTCCATTGTTCTACAAATCAATGGGCTCATTCCTACTTTAGTAGCCACTGTTTGCCGACCACCCAAACCTAATAAGGACTTTTTAGATAAACTTTCAAGCTTTTCAATTTCTTTTTGTGCTGTGTCAACTACTGTTATGTTGGTGGGGGATTTGATTATGCACATGGATAATGTTAATAACTCTCTTGTGATGGATATTATTTCTTGTCTTGACAGTTTTGGCTTACAGCAACAGTTTTGATTTTTCTACACATTTTAAAGGCCACATTCTTGATCTTATTTTTTGCGCTGGTGTAACTCATCTTAATTGTACTGTATCATAACTGTCCATATCTGATCCTAAGTTAATATCCTTTAAAGTTAACTTAACTCTCTTCAAAACTAAGCAATATCTCTCTATTTAATTTTGTAACATAAAGAATATCCACGTACCTACTCTTTGCAGTGGAATCGATAACCACCATTGTGAAGACAATTTTTTCTCAAATGATGAGCTGGTTTCCTATTACAATGATAGATTACATAGTCTACTAGACAATCTTTAAAATCTCGGTCTGTTTCTTTTACCTGCTCACCTGAGCTACGTCAGCTTAAAGCTAAAGGCCTTAGACTCAAATATTTGTCTGCTAAGACAGGGTTTGATAAACATAAAGAAATCATGACCATTTACTTTTTTTATAAGGATGTTCTTTCTGTTGCCAGATCTGCCTACTATGCAGAACAGTTAAGGTTAGGTGACGGGAATTATAGAGCATTTTTTCTACTGTTAATAACAGCCACCTAATGCCCTTGCACCCTATCTTTACTCTACTGCAAAATGTAATATGTGTATGAAATTCTATAATTCAAAAAACAGCAATATTCACCAGCAACTGACATCATCAGTATGTACACTACACAGTACTATTAACCTTGCCTCTGGTAGGCCCTGTTCAAATTCCTTTTCATCCTTCACACTCTCTTCTGTCTCAGAAATCTCTGATCTCATTAAAAAAATCAAAATTTTCCACTTCTCAGTTAAATCCAATTCCCACTCATTTGGTAAAAGCTTGTCTATCTTCTGTTGCCTCATTAATAACTGATATTGTACATTCATCGCAGTTTTCTGGCTTTGTTCCTTCAACTCTTAACATGGCTGCTATAACTTCTATTTTAAAGAAACCAGGTGCTGACCCTGATAATCCGAACAATTTTCAACCAATCTGCCATTTTTATCTAAAATACTCGAAAAAACAGTTGCATCGTAAGTATAAGCATATCAAACTGATAATAATCTGTTTGAGCAGTTTTAATCCAATATTCTTCCTTTCCATTGTACAGAGACAGATTTAGTTACAATTACTAATGATTTGCTAATGGCTGCTCACTCTGGGCTGCTGACAATTTTGGTATTGCTTGACCTGAGTGCAGTGTTTGCTACAATCTCCCATAGTATATTGTTAGACAGATTAGTCTCCATTGGATTCTGAGATATTTCCTACACTTGCTTTGCATCATATCTAATCTTATATCTGGTCTTACACAGTTTGTTCAACTCAATAATTTTAGATCTCAGCCTACCCCAGTCACTAGTGGTGTTCCCCAAGGCTCTGTTTTGGGCTCTCTTTTATTTATTTCCTATCTTCTACCACTTGACAATAAGTCAAGACAATATGTTTCATTTCTGTGCTGATTTATCTACCAAGTTCAATTCTGCTCTTCTTCCCCTCATCCTTTCTGAAATAAAAACTTGGCTCTCTTCCTCTCAAACTTAATAATGATAAAACTGAGGTTCTCCTCACTGGCACTAAATCTACTCTTGCCAAACTTGACAGTTTTTCCTTGAAAATTGATTGTTCTATAGTTTTTCTTTCCCCCCAGGTTAAGAACGTGGGTGTCACCCTTGTCAGCACTCTATCTTTCAAAGCTCATATTAACATTATTACCCAGTCCGCATATTTTCACCTTTGCAATATAAATCATCTCTGTCCATTCCTCACACCGAATAGTACTGCTGTTCTTGTACATGCTCTGTTAACATCAGGCATTGATTACTGTAATTCTAAATTGACTGGCCTACCTCACTAGCTTCTGCATAGGCTTCAGCTGCTCCAGAATTCTGCTGCTCAAGTTATTACTGGAACCACTTCCATAGAACACATTACCTGAGTTCTTTGTGAACTGTGTGTAAAGTGTCCTTGAGTGCCGTGAAAGGCGCCTTTAAATAAAGTGAGTTAATTATTATTAGTATTACTATTATTATTATTATTGCACTAGAGAGAGGTGACGTGCTGCTTGTAGGTATGACATACAAATAAGAATTTCACTCCACATGTGACAGTATTACTAGTGCTTTTGTTACTATCTCTGAGCTAACAGGATGCTTCTGCTACTCAGTTTCTGGAACTTGTTTGTCAACTCATCCACATTTAATGTTACTTTTATTCCATCTACACCAGCTTTGATTTCATTATTAAAGAAATATTTTAGCCTCGCAGTTAGGAGACCCGGGTTCACTTCCCGGGTCCTCCCTGCGTGGAGTTTGCATGTTCTCCCCGTGTATGTGTGGGTTTTCTCCCACAGTCAAAAGACATGCAGGTTAGGTGCATTGACGGTTCTAAATTGTCCCTAGTGTGTGCTTGGTGTGTGTGTGTGTGTGTGTGCCCAGCGGTGGGCTGGCGCCCTGCCCAGGGTTTGTTTCCTGCCTTGCGCCCTGTGTTGGCTGGGATTGGCTCCAGCAGACCCCCGTGACCCTGTAGTTAGTATATAGCGGGTTGGATAATGGATGGATGGAAGAAATATTTTACCAAATTATTATATTTTTTATATGTTATTTACCCCATGTAATTTGTAGAACTGACCAATAAAAACTTTAAATCTCATGTTCTCATGGATAAAAGTTATAAAGTTACTGAGTGAGCTGGCCCCATAGTGATCAATGCTGAACAATGGTAAACAAAGTGAAAAATAGATAGTAATAGATGAAGGAAAATCTTTTAAAATAATTTTATGCATATATTACAGGTTTTTTATCTAGATATTTTAAGAGAATAAAAATCAATTGTGATGACTACTACAGTAGGTACTGCGTGGAAAATTATGATGCTTTGATAGAAAACTGAAAATAAGACACTTCCTCCTTTGCAAATAAGTATACAACCCTATGCTGTTCTTGTAGAAATCTTCAATTGAATATTAATCAAGAGGACATCATTTACAGTGCCTTCTTATTTTCTATACTTTTTCTACAATAAAAGTGAAACAAATGCAAAATATTTAAACAAAGTTAAAATTACCTTATTTTTTACAACTCAGCATTTACTCTGGATTTAAATTTCACAGCCAAATCTTTTGATATTTATGGTGGTTTTTTCAATTGCACTAGGCATGCTTTTTATATTTGTTGGAAGAATTGTTTAACTGGCTATTAAGCATTTCATTTTACTCGGTTCAATTTACTTCAAGCCTTATTTCAGCAATCGTGATTAAGTATGTAGAGTGACTTGTTGCAACTTAATTTCAATTTGCTGCCAATATGCAGCCACCTTCAGTGAACCAGAAGTTTCTTGCTGTTTAGTGCAGGTGTTCAGTTGACCTCTACAGGCCACAAGACATTTAGTTTCCTTTTCTACCCACAGATTCACACATCATTCATGTTTACCTGCCGGTGGCTATAAAAAGATCATTTAGTTCTCTGCTTGTCTTTGGCAGACATAAAGCATATTACATTTTTTATCCGCCATAGCTACATGATGATGACCTTGGGAGTCCTTATGTATTTCTTACCTAGTTTATCTTATCTTGATCAATTTTTTGTGTTTTGCTGCATATCCTTCGTATGTGAAAATGGCTCAGTATACAGTATTTCTTTACCAAGTACAAAAACAATGACAAATACCAAAGTCACAAAAGTCTAGGAACTACTATACTTTCCATCCATTCAAGTCTCCTATTTGTTTAAGGTGCTTATTGATTATTTCTTTGATTGGTTGATTGATTGATTGATGGACTTTGTAGACTGCACATGCACAGAATAGTGGTGGGATTGTGATTATTTTCTGGGTAGTGTAGAAATATATGCTAATTTATTAGAATAATTGCTTTTAAAATAAATTAAAGCAGAACTCACATATTTTTTCTGTGATATGTATCTTGCACAGGAAAATAAATCTGTGAGAGTGACACAGAGAGAGAAAACTCTCAGTCTAATATATCCCAGGTCTCTCAGTTTTAAATAGAGAGATAACTAAATAAAATGTATCCATACATTCTTCATTTTAAAAAGAATACATATTTAACATGGTCATAATTTGATAATTAGTTTCTAGATAATATTCTAGGTCTAGTTGTAGGCTGGAAAATAAAACTGGATTTGGGCAGTTTTTGAATATAAGGTTGGAAACCTTTCTAGGATCATTCCCAAAGCAAAAATACTTTGCTGCACAATCATTATGGGAAATGGACATACTGTTGTTACAGAGAAATGGTGGTAGGATGTTTTCCAGAGTAATGTATAAAGTCATGACCGGTTTTTAATTTGGGGCTAGAATGTGATAAAAAATAAGAAGTGGAAGAATGGGAAGAGATGTTAAGAAAGATATACCACATTCCAGAAGAACAAAGCTGCTCTTCCCAAAACCATTATACAGTGTGTGGACGCTACAGGCGCTGTTGCCCCGTGAAACCCCATAGACAGACATCCAGGACGCACGTTTAAAAGCATCAAGAAGAGTTCTTTAATACTTTCTTCAAATAAAGTGCACACTCCACAATTCTCCAATAATAATAAACAATAATCAATAATCACAATCCTCCTCTCCACCCAGCAGCTCGGTCACTCTACCACCCAACTCCGGCTCCCTTTGCTGGGTCCTGAACAGTCCTTTAAATAGTCCATGACCCGGAAGTATTCCTCCCGGGTTAAACACCATGTCATCCTTCCTCAAGTAGCCTGGAAGTACTGCGGGCTTCCGTCCTTGTGACTCCAAAGTACTTCCGGGTTGTCGTAACAGTAGGAGTCCCCAGATTCTTTGTGAGCTCCCTCTGGCGGCTCCCATGGCACCCAACAGGGCTGAGGAAACAAACTCCATGTCCCAGGATGCCCTGAGGGAATCCGGGGAACCGTTGCCATCCAGGGGAGCTGCCACCTAGCATCCCGGGGGAGGCAGTGTCCTGAAAAGGCTGCCTTCTTCTGTTCTTTTCTTTCAGGGACATCCCAGCCGGACTGAACCGCCGGCTGTCCATCACAAGTGTAACACTAAGAACATCGTAAATTCCATCTTAAGATCGATCATTAATTTAAGGGTGATTCTCAAAACCCATCATAAATAAAGTAATGATTAGGCCTACTTGCTGTTAAAATTTGAATTTTGGTCCTGTATTTGTTGATAAAACTATTGCATTTTGTACATGAGACATGTGTCAAGTTTAATGTTTAATTTTCGCAAACCTTATGTTAAACCAATTAAAACGTGTCTTTTAAAACGTGTATACCAAATTACTATAGATACTGTAAGGACAAGTTTTTCTAATGAAACACTGTGATTTATAACAATGGCAGCATGCTAAAGAGTACTTTTCTTAAAATCAAAAATGCCATCCCAGATGTCTTATTATCGACATAGTGCAACCATGCACATTAATGCTGCACTTCAAGATAACCTCAATCAACTTAATCAACTCAGCAAGGAGGCAATAATTAAATGATACAGGTTGTAAAGAGCAGAAACGTTGGCACTTCTTGGGCTAGTGGAAGTGGACTTGTCAAGGCCTAACCAAAGAAATTATCCTGCCCTAGAAGCCCTGTGATATTATGATACTGGCGTGTTCCTGCAGATAGTCAGAGATGTGCATGTACTCAGCAAAGTAGCTATATCTAACTGTGTGCATAAAGTTACCACACTACGTTTCCACCATGTAAGCACCTACATTACATTTTCATCCACCCCTGAGAAGCTGTGTGAAATTAACTTTGGGTTCCACATTTAGTAGGAGTAGTGTGTGATACATTGATACCCATTAATATTCCCAGCCTTTTGGAACCTACTTACGCCATTCATAAAGGATTCATAGCCACTGAACGTACAAGTAATTTGCAGTCATCAAGGATTTTGCACAGGGATTGTGACAAAGGTTCCTGATGGCACCCATGATGCCTTTATCTGGGCCAGTTCAGTAGTGGTGGTGAATGTAATGTAATTATTGGAATACCATCCATTCATCCATTATCCAACCCACTATATCCTAACACAGGGTCATGGGGGTCTGCTGGAGCCAATCCCAGCCAACACAGGGTGCAAGGCAGGAAACAAACCCTGGGCAGGGCACACACACACACACCCACACACCAAGCACACACTAGGGACAATTTCAGATCGCCAATTCACCTAACCTGCATGTCTTTGGACTGTGGGAGGAAACCGGAGCACCCGGAGGAAACCCGCGCAGACACGGGGAGAACATGCAAACTCCACGCAGGGAGGACCCAGGAAGCAAACCCAGGTCTCCTAACTGCAAAGCAGCAGCGCTATATTGGAATACCTTCACCATAAAAATAAATCCCTCCAGATACAGTATTTCCTCTGTAACCACAGGTACAAAGAATCCCATGACTCTCCTACTCTGAGGAAAGAGACAATGTTGTTATCTGTCTCTAGACCTCATCCTCTCTGTCTTTAATTCAGTCTGATGCTCTTCTTTTGGCCAGCTTGAGAGGTCTTGCAATTTCTTTCTCATTTCAGCACACAACTTATGATATGATGTGTATGAAATCACTGTTCTTGCTATTTCTTGCCATTTTTTTCACTATTGGAAAGATTGCTGTACATCTTAGTCAACAACAACAGTCTGTTGTTAGCAACCATGTCTAATAAAAGAGCATGCTCTTCTTTTGAAAAGTGTGCTTTCCTTTACAAGCATGTGCATGTCATTCCTTTTGCACTTGTCTTGGAAACAAAAGCTGTTTGAGTTTTAGCTTATTTATACACTTTCACTTTGTTTGGTCATTAATTTCTCATTACCTTTCACAACTGTGTTATCCCAGCAATGGTTCAAGGTTCAGGGTTGCTTTATTTAGTCAAGTATACACAAGAAAACATGAAATTTGCCTTTTGCATTGTCACGCTCATGCAAGTAGGAGGATGTTGCACAGACCAAGTAAAGGTAATTCCACGCCAGGCCGGGGGTGGCGGGATGCACTAAATCTTCTCCTGTTATCTCTGCAGACCAGCCACGGGAAAACCTGTCTGACTCAACCTTGAAGACGTCACTTGCGGTTCCGGTGCCTAGGATGACATCACTTCCGGTCCTGGTGCCTCGACTAACATCACGTCCGGTTCCGGCGCCACAATTGACGTCAGAAGAAGGTCATTTCAGGTTCCCCTACGTCACTTCCGGTCTGACTATTGTGGTGGGTGGCCGGCTAAATATTCCAGCCCTCACCCCCAGGCCGCCAGGTGGAGCTCTCCCAACAGCGTGGACATTCCCCGAATTCTAGCAGGGCCTCATGGACTTTGTAGTTTATATGCACAGCCCTGCTGGATACCATGGGGACCACCAGGAGTCGCTGTGGGGAGACTGCTGGACTCTTACTTGCCCTGTAACCCGGAGGTGCGTCACATGACAAGAGGAAACGATGTGCTTCTGGGTCATGGACTATATAAAGAACTCTGGGAAACCAATACACTGAGCTGAGCTGGGTGGAAGGGTGGCAACGCGTCTGGGAGTGGAGGATTGATTATTGATTGGTTTATTGTATTTATTGTATTGTATTAAGCTATTCATTAATCAGTAAGATTCATCATTTTTGGGAAATGCACCCCAGATCTAAAATTGTATGTGCATAAAGAAGTTAAAGTTGCAATAAAAAAGTGGATTTCTGACCCTGAAAAGTTTGCAGATTCACTTCTTCAATAATGTCCCCAAGGGTAAGAATGCACTGGCTTGCCCAAGGATGAAAAGAGATGGGCTTTCCTCCGTTCCTATATTCTATATAATAAAGGCATATTAAATTAACAGATTAAAGCTAAAGAGTGTAATCTCAATATGAGTTCAGTGAAAGAAGGGAGAGCAAAGATCATGGAGCTGCCAAAATTGGTTCTGTATGAAACCAACAGGGTGGGATTAGTGTGGGGACTAGCCAAGCCACCTTTGGATTTACCATGAGTCAGACTCAAATGTTTAATGAGTGGCATTCACTTACCCTATAAACAGGTAGAGAAAAGGTTTCAGAATTTTGCCCAAAATGTAGTCAATGGAGAGCAATAATTATGTTAACTAGTGTTAATTAAGAGTTGTAGGTAATGGAAGCAGTGACCAAAATGCTAAGGAATCTTGGACTTTTTTTTTTTAAATCATAAGGTAGTTACACTGGAGATACTGTATCAATACCTGGGTAGTTAATTGACCTAGCTACCGGAATCAATGAGGAGAAACAACATTGTTTACAAGACTCATTTAGGGGCAGGAGGGCTGATTTAAACCAATTGATTTTATATCCAGAGAGATGTCAAGAAGAATTAAACAAACTCAAAGCTTGAGGTGTCAGAAGGATTGTTTCCGAGAAAGACTAAAGTGTTTCATTGCACATAGATATTTTGTGCAGTAATCCATGTGAAATAATAAGGTTAAGCCCCTCAAAGTATTGCACAGCACAGCCCAGAGACTGTCATTCAAAAGTAAATGGGATAAGGGAACCTCTGACTAGCACATTTGCTAATTTCAAAAGGAAAGGATATGATAGAGTCACTGAGACTTACCTGTGTAGGCACAGAATCTGGTGTTTTGACCACATTAATAAAAATTTCACCAAAGTCCACTGCATGAATAATGAAATGTGTAGTTTTTCCTTTTTCCATTGTTCTGCACACATTCTAGTTATTTTCAAATTGTTATGTTTTAAATGTTACTGTGTTGTTCATCGTTTGCCTCCCTGATGTGTGCCTCTGAGTCTCTCTCTGACTCATCATCTTTTTTTATCTGTTTCTAAACTTGTAAATACCAACTTAAAGAGCAACAAGATAGAATAATTTGGCCACCATTTTTGTAAGCTTGATTCTCAGTACAAGCAGCTGTGTTGTTGTTAACAACAAACTCCTGATGCATTCATGTGACACCACTTAGTAGTTTGTTGTGTGCTTTTAAGATGGCGGTGTACTTCTCCTTGTGTCTAAGCTCTGATAAAGGCAATAAAAAAGTTTGTGGTTGTTTATAATCATTTAAAGACTACAAAAAGACTGTGAAGTTTTAGCAACAGTTTATTTGACATGGTTCATTTGTTTGTTTCTATTTTTTTTATGTTTTGTTCTCAGAACTATGTCTTCCTATTATTGACCTTGGTCTATTTTTGTTTTTTTTTTCTTCTTCTTCACATATCTTTTGTTTGCACCAAATAGTGCTTCTTTCTCCTGTTCTAAGAAAATAAACAAACAGACATATTTTAGTCCTTTGTGACAAAGATTATCTGTGCTCATAACATCAAAAAAAATTTCCAATTCATTCTGTAGAAAGCTTTTTTCTGCATCAAGCCATAGAAGATCAGATGGTTAAGATATAGTTGTGGCAGTATCAATTATATAGAGCAGTCACAGAAAAGTATCAGTAGCTTGTCAAAAAAGAATAAAACCAGTTTGATCAAAATGTATAATTTTTGTAATAGTTGTGATGTGAATAGTGCAGCACAAAATGCCAAAAAGAATGATGCCGTCCAAAGAGAGCCACAGACCAAGTAAGATTTAATACATGAAATTATTTGATCAGGGGTAAGTTAGATGTGAATTTACATGATGCACAAGCTGAGTGGGTGATAATGCATATGCAGAGGGCTGGGATTTTTAACATACAAGGAGTTTATATATACATTTGCATTGTAACCATTACTATCTCAAATTCCTTAAAAAGATAACATTCAATTAATTATATAAAGAAAAAGAGCCAGTTGATGGGTAACTGCATAGTACTTATAGCAAAAAACTATTTCAACCCCATTACCATTATAATACATTAAAAAAGCAGCAATTTGCCTGAGCCTGTAAATCCCATAATCTGGGTACGTCTTGTGGAAGACCAGCCTCGACACAGACAGACACACAGACTCAGAAGTCCAAAAAGCACACACATTTATTATTTTATTCTTTTCTGCACACAGCACAATGCACAAATAACCAATCCAATAACTAATTTTTCTTTCCTTCTGCACTGCTGCCTCCACTCCTCTCTCACAAGCTCTGTCCTCTACCGCCCAACTCCAGCTCTCCGCATGGAGTGAGGCGGCCTCTTTTATACTGCACCTGGAAGTATTCCAGGTGCCCCCCCCGATCAACTTCCAGCAGCACTTCCGGGTGTGGCGGATGTGCTGCAGAGCAAGGCTCCGGAGCTGTCCAGGCGCCCTCTGTCGGTGGCCCTGATACAGACCAGGGGGGCTGCCCTCTCATGTTCTCAGAAGGGCAACCTGACCGAACAAGGACCCCAGCTGTCTGTCACAGTCTTGTTAAAAACTTCTTCTCCTAGAGAAAAGAACAATGTTTGATTATTTTTAACACCATAAGCATCACATGTTTTCTTCTTTAACATTTGATCCAAGTGTTTGAACATTCCATGATGATATTGATCTCTTAGCTATTAAAATACAAAAATAGACATAAGGAAAAAGTACTAGGACAACAAGTACAGATGAATTGCAAGAGCAGGGGTATGCCTTGCCATTCCAACTCCCCAACCATCTCAGACAAGAAATTTTAAAACTGAGTTTAATTCCCAGTACCTTCCACCAAAAGGAAAAATGGGTGGTGAACACCCACAAAATAACAGCGAGCGCCATCTCTAGTGCTCTCCCACCCCTCAGAGTCTGTAAGTACAGTAAAAATGCCAAGAATCCAAAGAAAACAACATCCAAAGGCATCCCTGCAGATTTGCCCTCCCAACACCCCTCCTGCCTGCATCTCAAGCAGTTACAGTAAATATAATGACCTTAATAATACATTTTATTTATATAGCACCTTTTCCATGCTCAAGGCACTTACAGAATATAATAAAGAACGGCAGAATATACAGTATATAGCATTGTACAAACCAGATAAATAAATAAAGAAGATTAAGACAGTAAATTCTGAAAAAAACAGACAACATAATTGATGGTCTCGCACACACATACAGGTTACATTGGCATCTTGACAGAGAAGTAAACTGAGAGAAAGGTAATAAAGTCAAGTAGAGCTAAAAGCCTTCCTGAACAGATGAGTTTTGAGTTGTTTTTTAAAAGAATTCATGGAGTCAGCTGACCTGATTAATTTTGGTAGGTCATTCCAGAGTCTGGGCGCTATATAGCTGAAGGCCCTGTCACCCATAGAGTGTAGATTAGTGAGGGGCACAACAAGATTACCAGAATCAGAGGACCTTAGTGGGCGGGCAGGCACATAGTGATGGAGAAGGTCATTGATGTATTTTGGTGCGAGGTTATTTAAAGCTTTGTAAGTTATTAGTAGGATTTTATATTCGATTCTGTAAGACACAGGGAGCCAGTGGAGACGGAGCAGGATGGGTGTGATGTGCTCGCTGCTGCTGGTTCGAGTAAGGACTCTTGCAGCTGAGTTTTGAATAAGCTGGAGCTGTGATATAAGATTAGAAGGGGCACCTGCCAGTAGGGAATTACAATAATCGATGCGGGATGTGATAAAAGCATGGACAAGTTTCTCAGCATTAGAGAAGGAGAGGAAGGAGCGAACACGGGATATGTTATGGAGGTGAAAGTAAGAAAGTTTCTTAATGTGATTTATGTGGGTGGAATAAGTGAGGGAGGAATCAAAAATGACACCAAGATTTTTTACAGTGGAGGCAGGTCTGATGAGATCACTGCCAAGATGAACTGGGAAGGAGCTCATTTTATTAAGTTGCATTTTAGTCCCAATTTGCAGGAGTTCAGTTTTATTGCAATTTAATTTTAAAGAGTTCTGCTCCATCCAGGTTTTAATTTCACTAAGGCAGGTTGTGAGCTGAGAAAGCTCTGATGAAGTTCCACTTTTAACATTGAAGTAGAGCTGAGTATCATCTGCATAAAAATGATAACCCAATCTATAACTACGGATAATATGGCCAAGGGGAAGCATATAAATACAGAAAAGCAGAGGACCAAGGACAGAGCCCTGAGGGACTCCTTGTGTGACTGGCATGGAGTTGGATCTGCTGTTGCCAAGACTAACAAACTCTTGCCTATCAGTCAGATAGGACTTGAACCACTGGAGGGCGGTGCCAGAGATACCCAGCATGTTCTCCATTCTGGACAGTAGGATGTCATGTCTGACTGTGTCAAATGCTGCACTGAGGTCTAACAGAATTAATATGCTAGTTTGTCCAGAGTCTGCTGCCATAAGCAAATCATTGGTTACCCGTAGCAGAGCATTTTCACAGCTGTGCCGCGCCCTGAATCCAGACTGAAAGGGTTCCATCAAATTATTAGAGGTTAGGTAATTGGTGAGTTGGGAAGCTACAACACGCTCAAGAACTTTTGACAGGAAAGGTAAGTGGGAAATAGGCCGGAAATTGTTAAGATTGTCAGCATCAAGGCCAGACTTTTTTAACATTGGGGTTACAGAAGCAATTTTAAAAGTGAGTGGCACGGAGCCAGTGTCAAGGGATGAGTTTATTATTGTTGTAACAGTCGGGATTATGGCATGAAGGCAGGATTTAAGTAGTGTGGTGGGGATGGGGTCCAGTACACAAGTAGACAACCTTACATGTTATGCAGCGAAATAAAAAGAAAAACAGAGTGTTAAAACTGGAAAGTTTGTGTAAAGCATAAACCAATTCACATTAAATGTGAAACTACAACAAAACATTTCTATCATTTCTGGGACCAGATACATAGTACTGGGGAAAAAATTGTCTCCGATCAGTGTTACATAAGGGAAAAATGTGTAACAGGTTCTCTTATAGCAGAAATCATTACAGTTTTGATAAGAGCGGGTAGCTTAATCCAACACAGCACATTATTTCTTATTCACTTTATTTCTGAATTATTGTCAAGACACTATTCAAATGTTTCCAATGCGCTACCATCAGCCACACTGCATTTTTCCATAAATCTATACTCCTATGAGTGGAAAATGCATTATTATTGTAAACTTTTTGTGAAATTGCCTTCTGTCACACTCCTGTCTGTGCCTATGTATTCTTGATCAAGAATAGATTGTAAAGTAACAATTGGTATCCACCTTATTTATTCCCTTTATAGTATTAACATTTAACAGACATAAGACTAAATGAATTTAAATATAAACACATTACAATTTTCTTTGGTAAACATTTGTTATTATACCATTAGCTTGCCTTATCTCTAGAAGACTGGGTACAAATCCTAACCAAGTCAGTGTCACAGTAAAGTTTGCTCATCCTTCCAGTGTCTGGAAACCTGGGGACACCATGTTTCCTCCCAAACCTCGGAGATGAGCCTGTTAAGTAGATTACTGACTCCATTATCATTGTGTATGCATGTCTGTACCATGTAATTAAATTGGGTTCATGTTATCCTAAAATGCCATGGCACTTGGGCAAACTCTCTTTCTTTTAGCGTTTTATTCTTGCAACAATGTTAATTTGAAATTTCTGAAGTTAAAGCTGGCTGATTTTCTCTGATATAAAATATTCATCTGCCAATCATTTAAAAATAGTTAAATGCTCAAAAAATAGATGGCATTTATACTGCATTTTGAGCTTTTATTTCATTTATATGCAAAAATGTTCTTTCATATGTAAATGTGTCAAGTTAAACTTCTGTTTGTCTCATCCCATCCCTGCCTTCATTCTTACCTTTAAAACATTCTTTTTTTCCTTTGAAATGCCCAGAATCAGTTCAGAATTTTATATAATGTACCGTATCTTTCTGACTTACAATGTTAGTGAGCTTCTTGAAGATTTATTGTATTAAATAATGTCTTAGCAATACTCTGTCAGTCAAGAAGATCTGAGGTTACATACATAACACTATAATTTTCCCTTATATTCTTTATTTTGTGGAAAGTTTTGCATTTAAGCATAACTGATTATATGCATACATATAGTACAAAATCTAAAAATTATACTGAAACAGTTAATTGGTGTTCATATTGCAAATGGTGGATTATTTGCCGTGTTTTTAATAGTTGTTTTTCAACTCAGTAATTATAATGCGAACTCTAGTGGGGTTTCCAACTGGTATTAAATACTGTATTCCATATATGGACCATGTAAGTGCTCAGTTGTGTGGATTCTGTTTTGTTTCAGACTTCAAGACTTTGGCACATCCATTTAAAATTCAGAAACTGATCGTCCACTAATATTTTTATATCAAACTATTGTGACAGATAGAGGGCGCTGTCGACCACTTGAACCCTCAGACAATATGTCAGACACCGGATAAAAGTTCAAATAATTATTTATTAAAATAACAAATGTGCATAAAGCACCCTCCACTCCACAATACACAATAAACAATCACTAATCAATACAATACTCAATAATCCTTCACTCCCAGCAGCTCAGTCACCCTTCCTCCTAACTCGGCTCGCTGCTGGGATTTCCCAGAGTCCTTTTATATAGCTTAACCCGGAAGTGCTTCTAATTCTCCAGTCCATGCTGCCGGCCATATTCCACAATATTCCCCCCTCAGCGAAGAATGTGGTTCAAAGTGTCCAGCCCCACGAGGGACGTCTTCCTCCAGGAGGAATTTGTTGTGGCCGGTCCGTGACTCCGTCCTGTATTATAATTATAGGAGAACCGTGGGGAGACATTGTGCAACCGCTTCCCTTCCTCCCCGGTTCTCCTGGGGCAATTCCGCGACACATGGCACGACCGGCGGCATTCATAGCACAGCCGCCGTCCCCATGGTATTCTCCTTCTGCGAGAGTGGTAACAGCTCGGAATATTTAGTTCCGCCCCTTTATCCTCACACAAAAATAGAGAAGACATTGATAGTCCTAAGAATGCAAAGGTTCTTGTTTAAAGAAACTTCTTTTTAATACTTACTGATCTTGTTTCATTTCTCTCAATATATGGTCATACAGTGAATAGTTTCAAATGTTCATGTTTATAAAGTATTTGTGAAATGATCAGGAGATGTTCAGGAAACTATATGCCATTGTTCTGTTTGTAAGCTAATCTAACAGTTTATGCTTCTAGCAGAGAGACCGTTTCCTAACTGCCTTAATTAACAGTTTTTTATAGGAATAGCTGAGGTGGTTCTATTACATGCTAGCTTATGGGATAAAGCAACTATGTCAAACTGATATTCTGTTCAAATTAGCAGACACTTATATGAATTTAACATTACAGTAACAATAAGTTTTGAACATTGGCTTTTACACACATACTTTGAAGCTTTGTGCACATACTCTCAGTGACAGTGAGAAATAAAAGAGGGGCAAATCAAAAGATTATAATAAAATTAGAAACAATAAACATCCAATACTTGTGTGGACTTTATTAACTTTTGTCAGGCATCCATTGCCCAAGCTCCCCAAACTGATCCTCTCACCTTCCTCCTCCATGGACTATGGCTACTGCTCCTCCATCTATTTAAATAATTGCTATCAACTCTACTAGGGAATCTATAAACCATTAGCCTTTTTTTTGGATGGTGTCTTTCATTCTATTAGCTCTTAGTCACCAGGCTACAGTTTTCTCTTGCTCTCGCTATCTCTGTTTCTTTCTGGTGTCTGGAGGGCCATAGGTTGCAAGCAACAACCAGGCTGAATGTTCTCTGGTGATGAAGTGTTCTGGATTTACTATCTGTCAAAAACTTATTAGGAGTTTTGCAATCACCATGTGAAGACAGTTCACCATGTGAGGTCATCTGTCCTCTAGCATTAAATAGAAGTATTGTCTTACCCTTATTTGTCCTCTAGACCTAATTCACAGTAGAGGCCCCCATCTGATACAGTATCTGCTGATACTTCTCATACAGTACTGTATTTTAAATACAGACATTACTTATAATTCTAAAGTGTAAAAAATGTTTCAAAACTATTTTGCAAACTCCCCTATGTACTTTGTCACATACATGCGTATGGGAGGCGGCTAAAGGGCCTGAATGAGAGTAATTCCATGCCAGACCAGGGGGTGGCAGAGTGCCACGACTCTTTATCTCACTTCTCTGTAAATGACTTACAGGAAATTCTGCCTGACCCTGATGGTGTCATTTCCAGTTACAGCCCTGATGACACCATTTCCAGTTCCGGCACCATTGATGGTGTTACTTCCTCTGCTTGCCTTTAAAACTGCTATTTTGACCATCTCAAATAAGTTCTGTTGTGGACTCTAATAATAATAATAATAATAATAATACATTTTATTTATTTGTAGGTGCCTTTCTAAACACTCAAGGACACCGAACAATAGATAAAACAGAGATTATAAACAAAACTAAAATACAAAAATTAAAATCAGACAGAGCAATTGTAATCAAAGAGAAAAAGCAGTCTTAAACAAATGAGTTTTAAGTTTAGATTTGAAAAGTGAAAATGATTAAATATTTCTAAGCTCAGATGGTAGTGAGTTCCCAGAGCTGGGGAGCAGAGCAGCTGAATGCTCTGCTCCCCATAGTGGTAAGACGGACGAAGGGGAAAGTCAAGTGGATGGAGGAAGAGGATCTAAGGGTACGGGAGGGAATGGCAACATGGAGGAGGTCAGACAGATATGGAGGGGCAAGGTTGTGGATAGCCTTAAAAGTTAACAGAACAATTTTGAATTGAATGCGGAACTTAACTGGAAGCCAATGAAGCTGCTACAGAATGGGATGATATGGTGAATAGAGGGGGTTCTAGTAATGATGCGAGCAGCTGAATTCTGGACCAGTTGAAGCTTATAAAGAGATTTGCGAGAAAGACCAAAGAAAAGGGAATTGCAATAATCCAGATGAGAAGTGACAAGGTTATGAACAAGAATAGCAGTGGTGTGGGGAGTGAGGGAGGGGCGAATACAATTAATATTACGCAAGTGGAAATATGCAGACCGGGAGATGTTATTGATGTGGAACTGAAAGGATAAAGTACTGTCAAGGATGACACCCAGACTCTTAACCTGTGGGGAAGGGGAGACAGAGGAATTTTCAATAACAAATGAAAAATGATCAGTTTTGGATAATGTTGATTTTGTACCAATGAGGAGAACCTCAGTTTTGTCACTATTTAATTTAAGAAAATTTGAAGAAAACAAGGATTTGATTTCTGCCATGCAATCAATAAGTGAGGAGGGTGGAAAGGAAGCAGTAGGTTTGCTAGTGAGATAGAGCTGGGTGTCATCAGCATAACAGTGGAAGCTAATGTTATATTTACGAAAGATATTACCAAGGGGAAGGAGGTAAATAATGAAAAGGAGGGGCCCCAGGACAGAGCCCTGGGGCACACCTGAAGTAACAGCGGTGGGTCTGTAATACATTCATTCAGCCAATTTTGCAGCCAGGAAACCAATATATGGGTGGCTGCCTCAAACCTTTTTGTATCTCTTTGTCATGTTTATGACAACATATGCTGTATTTATGTGCTGTTATAAGACGTTCATACTGTAAATGACAAAAAAGCTTGCACAGTGTCTCAAAACATGTAACAGAAAATATCCTAAGTATACCAGGTACACTTGGGAGTCCATAAGGCATTACCAAATACTCATAGTGCTCTGAGGGTGTCCTAAAAACTGCCTTACGCTTAACCATTGCACAAATGAAGGTGAAAATTAAAACAACCAGTTTATTCAAAAGAAGAGGGTGCCACCAGGGGGTGCTGCAGGAGTGTTGGAGCCCCACTACATCATGCTTCCACCACACCTGGGAGTATTTCCAGATCATGCTGGTGAGTCACCTGAAGTGCTCCTCGGTGCAGCATAAAAGCCACTTCACTTCATTCTGGGAGCCAGAATCAGAAAGAAGAAAGATGAAGCTTGCCGGAAGAAGAGGAGGCAGAAGGAGAGACACAGGAAGAGAGAAAGAAGAAGAAAAGAAAGGCATTGTTATGTTGTTTATTTATCTGTGCTTGTTTTGCTGTACTGGCTGATGGGAAACTGGGTAAAAGTTTCCCACAGCAGAATGAAATATGTGTTGTGCTAGTGAAGTTGTGTCTGCATCTGCCTGTTCCGGGTTTGGGGAGCTGGTGTACTCCCAGCTTTAAACTTTATTAATTCCTTGGGAAAATTCAGATACATACAACAGGGGAAACATAAAAAACAAAGATACAGACACACAAGACAGATAATGCAGTCAATCGATCAATCAATTGATAAGTAAATAAATAAAAATAAACTTAATGATTACATCATGTGGGAGCACTGAATTGCCTGATAGCAGTGTGCAGTAAAAGACACCCATAGGTGTTTTTTAGTACATCATGGTGGAATAAACCTGTGGCTAAAAGTGCTCCAAGAGAGGGAATAGAATGGATTTTTCATGATGGCATCCAATTTACCACTATCTTCTTTTCCACAACAATTTCCAGTGTGTCCAGGGCTCACCCTGTGATGAAGTAGGGTTTTCTGATAAGTTTGTTCAGGCATTGTGCTTCTTTTGATCTCAGGTTGCTTCCCCAGGAGACTGCAGAGTAAAATAACACACTGCCTGCTATGGACTAGTAGAACATTTTCAGCAGCTTGCTGCACACATTTAAAGATTGAAGTCTGCTTAGACAGTACAAGTCTGCTCTGGCCCTTCTTATATAAAGCCACTGTGTTGTTAGATCAATCCAGTTTCTTGTTTTACTGTGTGAACTCACAGGTACTTGTAGCTCTGCACCACTTCCACATCCTCCCCCTAAATAGTGGCTGGTCTCAAAGGCTTCTTGGCATGACGGGAGTCCACCACTGGCTCTTTTGCCTTACTGATGTTGAGTTGGAGGTTGTTGTCCCTGCACGATAAGACAAAATCCTTCCCAACTTCCCTGTACTCTGACTTGTCTCCATTATTAATGCAGCCTATGATGGATGAGTCATCTGAATATTTCTGTAGATGGCAAGCACTTCTATTGTTGTGCTGGAAGACTAGAGAGTAAACAGGAAGGGTGACAGGACAGTTCCCTGAGGTGCTCCAGTATTACACACCAGTATTTCTGACACACCGTCCCTTAGCCTCACAAACTTCCGTCTATTGGTCAGGTAGTCCATGATCCAAAACATTGTAGGGGAATCAAGATTCAAAGCCTGGAAGCTTTTTCCCCCAAGTCAATGAAGCAGAATGGAGTTAAAGGCACTGGAAAAGTCAAAGAACATTATCCTGACTGTGGTGGGATCTTTGTTACAGTAGGAGCAGGCTCTGTGGAGCATGAAGATGAGAGCATCCTCAACACCTGTATGTGCCTGATAGACAAACTGCAGAGGATCCAGATATTCTGAAAACAGGGACTGTAACTGTTTTAGGACTAGCTTCTCAAAGGTCTTCATGATGTATGAAGGGAGAGCAACTGGTTTGAAGTCCTTGGGATCACTGGAATGCCATTTCTTTGGCACTGGGACCACATAGGATATTTTCCACAGCTGGGGAACCTACTGCAAATCCAGGAAAAGGGAGAACAGGTGCAGAAGGACCCAGCAAAATGGGCTGGCACATGTTCTCAGCACTCTAGTGCTGATTACATCCAGCCCTGAAGTCTTGTTTATGCTGAGTTTTTCCAGCTCTCTTCTCATTTAATCAGCAGAACAACAAAGTTGAGGAAGTCGAGATGGGCTGGAACCACAGTTGTGATATCGTTGTAGGTGAAGGTTGTGCAAGGTGCAAATGGTAGTTGGGATTGGAACCTCCTCAGAATGCACTCAGAGTCTTATAGTGTTGGGGAGGGCTCTACTGAAATGAATGAGTCAGACCTGCTTAAAAACTGGTTCAGTTCATTAGCTCTGTCTTTGTTTTCTTCCTCTACATCTTTTACAGCCTGCTTGTAGCCAGTGATATATCTCATCCTGTTCCATACTACCTTCATGTTGTTTTGTTGTAACTTGTTCTCAAGTTTGTCTCTGTAGTGAGCCATGCCCTCACGGAGCTGCTTCTTCAGCTTCTTCTACATCTGCTTGATTTTATCCTTATCTCCAGTCCTGAAAGCTCTCTTCTTCATATTCAGTGGTCATGTTGTTGGGAAAACAGCTCACATCTTTGTGGGGACTGTGTTATCCACACAAAACATGATGTAGCCTGTGATACAGTGGCTACATAGAGTCCCTCTATGCCCTGACTGTGTGACTCACAAAGCATATCCCGGTCAGTGTTTTCAAAGGAATCCTTCAGAGCCTCCTCAGTCTCCTTTGTCCATTTTTACCTGGATCTGCTGGTGATCGCAGCCTCTGGACAATCAGTTTATAAGCAGGTATGAGCTGTACCTAATTATGGTCTGAATGGCTTAAAAGTGGCAGAGCAACACATACTTGGTTGTAGTAATATGCTCTACTCTGGCATTACCAAAGAAATCAAAGTTTATGAGTTGTCAAGGAAAGGAGAACCTTTCTTGTTCAGCAGTTGAAAAGGCAAGACGAAACTTTTACTAGCGTGTCAGTGCTACATCAGCAGTACAATTCAGAAGGGTGCTAGCAGTCCAGGTGTGGCCCATATAGCTTCACTCGCTCAAGTATGAAAAAAGAAGTGTGAAGCATTAAGGTTAATTTACTGTGTAAAGTAAAAGGGATCCCAAAGATTAACCTAAGAGCAGGTTTACAAAAAGAGGTATTAACTTATTGTCAATATGGAATTGGAAAGTGCTCAAGCCTGATCCCCGTACACGAGACTGCTTGTATTTTAATAGAGGATTTGCAAAGGCAGATGTAATGTGATGTAGGAACGTGCCTGAGTCAACTGTGATTGGTTAGAGCTCAACGTAGAGCTTCAGGATTGGTCTGCAAAAATGGCGCTGTATATAAAAGGCACTTCCTGCTTGCAGGGGTTGTCTTCTGACTGCTTCATGGTGAGGAGTGTTTGGTGTAACTCAGCTTTAAAATAATTCTAACATAGCAGCTTGTGCATTGTTTTTGTATATATTTTCTTTTAATATATATATATATATATATATATATATATATATATATATATATATATATATATATATATAAATGTCTCCTAGTAATAGTATAGTTTTGGTGGAGGCTGTTATATCAATTGGGTTTGTGGTGCACATTTTCTCTTTTTGTATATACACAGATTTTTCTCTTTGTACATATATACTTTTGAAGATCGTAATGTTGAAAAGACTGTGTTTTTGTGTAATATCTTCCTCTCTGCACATTTATTGAGGAAGACTGACACTGTTTATGGATATACATTTATTGTTGTTGATTCTTTATTCATTTTTGGACTTACTATACTTACTGTAAATATTGTACAGTTTCACTATATGTGGGACATTGCTTCTTTGTATTTTTTTTAGTATTTGGTACACTTTTGCATATCAGTTGTGGTTAGTACTGTGTAAAAAGCCAGCCCAACACTATTTGATGTGCTGCTGTAAATAAAAATCCACTTTTGTTTTGAAATTCAACCTTTTTGTGTCTGTACTTTACTGTCTGACACCTCTCATTTCTCAATTTCCCGATTGATCCCAAGCTACAAGACACCCAGTGTGTAGCCTGGTGCCCACTTTCCTACTACACAGGATGTCACGTTGGCATATGGCAAATTCGAGTGTTGCTTTTGGGAACTCTCTGGAATTTTATTTTTAATTCTTTCAATCCGCATGTTGTTTGAATTCACAGAAGTGGAACCCATGGATACGGGAGCCTGATCTGACTGTCTCTTTATTATAAAAAAAAAATCTTGGAAGGGAGACTAGGGAGACGAGACATGATCTTCTCTGATCTTCTAGGACAACAATTTGACGTTTGGCGAGAGACACTTTTACGTCACGCCAAACAAGGCAATGAGACAACATTTAAAACAAGTTCACGGACATCTAACCTAGCAGTTGTTGGAATGCTTTTGTCAGACACGCTTCATGTGCTCCCAGCTCTTAAAACAACAACAAGCAACAAGCAGAACACACAGCTTGCCAGAGGCAGCAGCAGTAAGCCAGCAGATGATCTGACTGTCACTCCTTAGCATGCATTCAGCCAAACCCCCCCCCCCCCCCTTAACAACGCAAGCGGCAGAGACGCTTTTAAATGATTGACATGCAGTGCGTCAAGCAGAATACACAGCTCACCAGCAGCAGCAGCAACAAACCAGCAGATGATCCAACCACTTCTCTTTAGCGTGCATTCAGCCGCCCCCCTTCACAATGCGAGCAACGTTATACGTCCTGTGAGAAAGAGATTTAACCACACCCAGGGCTGGAAATAAAGGACAAGTACAGTATTGTTTTAACAAAAGTTTTAAAGTAAAAATGAAAATAATGCATATGTAACATTTCTCATGAAAACAACAATCTCTTTAAATTGTATATCCGGTAAACCAAACCCTGGGGGTGGGTGAGCAAAGTGAGCAGGAGGCGAAGCACCCTAGTAATACTAAAACAAAAGTCTCCTGTCATATCCTAACCACAACATCCACAATGTCTGAAAAGGTGATAATTCAAATTAATGTTTTATACAACTGTTAAAAGACTGTTACTGTATATCAACAATACATTTTATAAGAACTCAAGAAAACCTTGCATATGAACTAGAAAGTTGTAACGGCCGACCCCTTACCCAGCTGGCAGCTACACTTCCAAGACCTGTGGCCTGGATAAATTACTGAGGCTAATCTATAAATACCAAGCCGTACCTCTAATAAATAAAATTTTCCCCACAATAGACGGTTTAAACATAAGCACAAAAAAGCAGATATGTAAAAATAGGTGGATAAATATATTAAATGAAACAATAACAAAAAATGCAAATTTCACATGTAGAAAATAAGTATAGATATAGATATGTATATCCCTCCACCAAACTAACAATGTGACAACACCATATATACAATAACAAAACCTCCCTTGTCCCGGTAACATATAACAAACACAAACCACAAATAGCAATGAATGAATACGGAAAATGCCAAGGATAGTGAACTTGAGTCCGAGTATACAACTGTCCTGAATATGGATGACTAGTCAACAGATAAGTGATGTGTTTGAACTTCCCGGAAAAAATGGAGCAACCTCACTGTGAATCCTCGGCATGTGGTGGATGATGTAGTCCAACCCCAGGGTCTCTGGCGATGAGGGAATTGAAGTAAATCCGGCGGAATGAAAAACAAACTGGTTACAAAAGCGCGATGTATAAAACAGCAGGTAAAGTTGATTCGTTGTCGTGAAAATGTAATCTCCGTCTTTCTCCTCTCCTCTCTCTGTTCTCTCCTGATTGTGTATATAGTAATGAGCCAGATGTAGCGGATTGATTATAAACAGGTGCTTTCCATCTTGGGGCTGTGGTCTCTTTCCATCATCCGTCCCCCCTGTATTTACGGGGACGACATTCACTGACGCACACATTATAAACAGCAACCGGGACGATGGAAACAAAACATACTCAGTACAAACATTGAAAAACACTATTACTAAGTAGCCCCACTACATTCCACACACCCCCCCAAAACCATGGACATGGGAGGGCCGAAGTACGGCTTGAGATTGGCCACATGAATAGTGTCGAGCTTGGAGTTAGTGCCGATACCCCTTCGAAAATGGAGATTAATTGGACCGGTTTGTTTCACAATTAATGCTGGACCTAACCATTTAGACGCAAGCTTGGCAGAGAACCACTTGCTGGCATCCGAGAGGTGGTGGGCTATAGTCCAGACCAAGTCACCCGGCTTGAAGTGCGCTTCCTTCCGCCAGGCATTATTTAACCAGGCATGTCTGGACGTTGATTCCACCAACCTCTGTTGGATTCTCCGCCAAAATTCTTCTAGTTCTAAAGCATTATTGTGGAGGGTGATTTGTGAACTAGGGGATCCGGGTAAGAGTCGGTCAAACAGGCCCTTCAGCTGTCAGCCCAGCGCCACCAAAGCAAGCGTTTTACCTGTGGCTTTGTGCACCGCGGTGTTCAGGGCAAACCGGAGCTCGGGGAGCCATTTATCCTGATGGCATTCACCATCATAGGAGGCAATCATATGCTTCAGGGTCCAGTTCCCTCGTTCAGTCATGTTAGCCTGGGGATGGTATGCTGTAGTAAGATTTTTCTTCACTCACCAGGCTGTATAGAGATCATCAAAGACTGAACTTGTGAACTGGGGACCCCTGTCTGAAATGATGTTCTTCGGGTCCCCCCAGCGGGTGAATATCTCATTCTTCAGGTGGAGCTCACCTTGCTGGCACGGGCATCTGTCAGTGCAAATAGCTCCACCCACTTAGAGAAATAATCCACTACCACCATCAAGACAGTCTTTCGTGAGCTGGTCATCGGGAACGGCCCCATCAGATCAACCTCTAAAGTCTCTCCTGGTCCAACTGCGATTGTCGAATGTAACATCCCTGATGGTTTACCAGGTGGGTTCTTCAGCTGTTGACATGTGTGGCAGTTCTTCACGTGGCGGCAAACATCTGTCTGGACCGATGGCCACCACGCCACCCCCAGAATCTTCAGGAGAGTTTTCGTCCAGCCAAGATGACACCTAAGGGGATATCATGAAAAAAGTTCAAAAACTCGGAGATGAGCATCTCCAGGACCACAAGTTATTGCTGCAGGCCCCCAAAGGATGGTGGAACAGATCTATAAAGTGCTCCCTGGAGGTCCACAAAGTGTACCCGGTTGATGCGCTGGTTATCCAGCTCCTTCCAAATATTTTGGCAGAAAGGGCTGGAAGCTTGTGCTTGGGCCAGATCATAGAGAGTACTAGGTAGCGATGGAAATACCTTCTTTGCTTCTGCCAAACACACCATCCCCGAGGACTCTGATGCCCTAGACAGAGCGTCAGGCACGATGTTACTACAGTCTTTCCGGTACGTCACCTTGAAGGTGAAATTCTGGAGGAGCAGCACCCACCTGGTCAGTCAGGAAGATGTCTTCAGGTGATTAAACACCCAGGTCAGAGCATGATGGTCTGTGTACACTTCAAAATCAACCCCTTCAAGAAAATGCTTCCATTTTTCCACTGCCCACACTACCGCCAGGCACTGCTTTTCTGCTGTTGAGTAATTGAGCTTGGTGCCGTGCAACGCTCGCGAAGCATATGCGATGACGTGCTCTTCCTTGTCCTTCTTTTGGATGAGCACGGCCCCGAGCCCCAGGTTGCTGGCATCAGTGTGTACTTGAAAAGTGAGCCGTGGATCAGGCTGGGCCAGGATGGGTGGCTTCTGTAGATGTTCTTTCAGTTGCTCGACGGCATCCTGGCATTCTTTAGTCCATTCCCACGGGACATCCTTCTTTCTTAACTGGTTTAAGGGAGCTGCTATGTCAGCCAACCAAGGGATGTATTTATGGTACCACCCCACTAACCCCAAGAAACGCTGCAAAGATTTTAAGTCTGTGGGCGTGGGGTAGTCTTGGATGGCCGAAATCTTTTCTAGTGCTACAGTGACCCCCTCTGCAGACACGATATGCCAGAGGAAATGGATTTGGGGTTGAATGAAGGTACACTTTTTTGTGTTCAGGGTGAGGTGTGCTTGCTGGAGACGATGAAAGATGGTATCCAGGTCCTGGAGATGCTGTTCTATTGAAGGGGAGTAAATAATAACATCATCGATGTACACAAAGCAGATTTTTCCGATGAACCCCTTCAGCACTTGTTCCATATGCAGTTGGAAAGTGGCACCAGCGTTTTTTAGGACGAATGGCATGGTTTTAAATTGGAACAAGCCCTCAGGGGTAATTACAGCCATCTTCTTTTTACTCCTCTCATCCATCAGCACCTGCCAATAGCCACTGCGGAGGTCCAATGTACTAAAAACAGCCGCTCCATGCATTGACTCTAGTATTTCATGAACCAGGGGCATGGGATATGCGTCCAGGTTTGTCTTCTTGTTCACACCCCTGTAGTCCACGCAGAAATGAAAGGTGTCATCTGTTTTCTTCACTAGGACTACAGGGGATGCCCAGGAGAAGAAAGATGGTTCAATTATTCCCTCGGCGAGCATTTTGTCTATATGTTGTTTAATAATATCCCTCTTCAGTGGAGAAACTCAATACGCCCGGTGTCTAACAGGGACTTTATCGGAGGTATGAATCACGTGGGTAACCCCCCGTGCAACTCCCAATTTATCTGTCCATACCCCCGACCATTTCTTCAGGACCGACCTGACCTCTTCGGTTTTGTTCCTCAACTGGGGCAGCCGCCGAGGTTTGATTTTCACTCCTCACTGCTGCGTAAAAATTGATACGCTTCAGACTTAAGTCTTCTCTAGGCTTATGGATAAAATTGCATACCCCTTCCCCTGGCACCGTATACACCCTGGGACAGAGATGAATAGTCATCTTCATAGCTGTTAAAGAATCCAGCCCAAGGAGTAATGGGACAGGTGCCGGTCATCCAGGACATAGGTCTCCATTTCCCAGGTGGTGGACAGTACGCTGTACCTCAGGGGGACTCTGCCCAAAGCCTTGTGTTCACTCCCATCCTCCAACAAGAATCGGACAGATGGGGCAGGTGTTATTTTGTCTGACAGTCGGCAAATCTTCCTCCAAACGTTATGTCGTATGAGGGTATGATGGTTTCCTGTGTCAACCACCGCATCCACCAGCCACCCCTGCTGCGACACTGGGATGACCAGGAGGGATGCACTGACCTACGTAATTGTGAGATCGGCCTCCGACCAGGCAGGCTTGGCTCGCTGGGGTCTTAGGGACTGGGTTCTCTCGTACTGGACTGTATTTTACTCCAGTACAACTTGGAGTTACCCCAGTCCCGTTCCACTTGCGAGCCAACCTTAACCAGATCTTCAACCGACCCCACAACTCCTCTGAGACCCCGAGCTAGCCGCAGGTTGCACGCATTCAGGATGCGGCAGATCACCTCTTCTTCAGACTTGGCCGGCCGCCACTTTAAACACAAAGCCCTATATTCATAGGCAAAATCCTTTGTTGGATTGTGCTGGAAGTTGCACCATGGATCACAGCTTGTCTTCAAGTTCGGTCTCATAATCCTCAGGAAGAAAAGCTGCGAGGAAAGCTTGTTGAAAGGATCCCCAGTCCCTGTTGTTTTTCTTTGTGGTCAGCCACCAGCTGCGCACTGGCCCAGAAAGGGAGGCCCCTATCACTCCCAAAAGTTCTTCAGCTGTCAAAGGAGTGACAGCCAAATACACCTCCCCTTCTTCCACAAAATTGAGGACATCGTCTGTAGTATATTGAGCCCCCAACTTGGGAAAGGCCAGGTGTACCCCAGGGGTGGCGGGTCGGGTAACATAAATAGCGCCTTGAGACCCACGAGGCGTCGAGTGGATAGGTGACTGACGGTATGTCTGGAGACTCCTCCTGACTTCCCCCTGAAGAGATTCTTGCCAGCGTCGATCCCGCATCTGGAGGCACAGCACGATCTCTTGCCCCAGGAGTTTAAGTTGATCATTTATATATTCTTTCATCTCCTCCTGGGAGCTGCTGATGCGGGTCCGTAAGGCATCCTTGCATTCTAATTCACACGAGCGAGTTGCTGTGCCAGATCTTCCCACGGAGGCAAAACATCTTCCTGGCCATCCTCTTTAGGTCCATGGTGATTTTCAAGGTACAGCGACTGTAAAGAATCCACCACCTCCTGCACCGCTAAACATTCTCTGACTGTGACGTTGCCGAGCCCCGGCTACTCCTTCCTCACACCGGGGTGAAGCAATGGTGTCTTCCTGCTTGGCACGCATAAAAGACATGGTGGTAAACGGGAAAAAAAAATTTTTAAAGGCAAACAGCAATAGTATTTTTTAAAGATTCCTCTGAGAGGGCACCACTTATGTAACAGCCGACCCCCTACCCAGCTGGCAGCTACACTTCCAAGACCTGTGGCCTGGATACTGAGATGAATCTTGTATATCAAGCCGTACCTCTAACAAATGAAATTTTCCCCACAATCGAGGGTTTACACAAGCATGCAAAAGCAGGTATGTCAAATAAGTGAATATATTAAATGGAACACAACAAAACACTACTGCACATTCCCCATGTATAAAAAATATATATGTATATCCCTCCACCAAAGCAACAATGTGACAACACAATATGTATACACAATACCAAACCCTCCCTTGTCCCAGTAACATACAACAAACACAAAACACAAATAACAATGAATGAATACAGAAAATGCCAATGATAGTGAACTTGAGTCCGAGTATACAACTGTCCTGAATACAGATGACTGGTCAACAGATAAGTGATGTGTTTGAATTTCCTGGAAAAAATGGAGCAACCTCACTGTGAATCCTCGGCTTGTGGTGGATGATGTAGTCTAACCCCAGGGTCTCTGGCGATGAGGGAATTGAAGTAAATCTGGCGGAATGAAAAACAAACTGGTTTCAAAAGCGTGATGTGGAAAACAGAAGGTAAAGTTGATTTGTTGTTGTGAAAATGTAATCTCCTTCTTTCTCCCCTCCCCTCTCGGTCTGTTCCCTCCTGATTGTTTATATGGTAATCAGCCAGATGTAACTGATTGATTGTAAACAGGTGCTTTCCATCTTGGGGCTGTGGTCTCCCTCCATCATCCGTCTCCTCTGTATTTACGGGGACAACATTCACTGACGCACACATGATAAACAGCAAACGGGACGATGGAAACAAAACGCACTCAGCACAAACATTAACAACACTATTACTACTATGTAGCCCCACTACAAAATAACATTCTCATCTTCAAAATGCTGTGTAATAGCATTTTACATTAGATTATTAGTGATATGAATAATATAAATTAGATTGATTCAGAGAGTGCAAATACGATCATATCATCTTTAGAGATGCAACGCAAAGAAACACGAGCACACTGAAATTCAAAAAAATGAAACTGTACAATACTTAGTCTGTATTATCCATTCATCACTCCAATTACTGAGCTCATTTAATCCAGTTTTAGGGTAACAGCGAGGAAGAACATATCACAGGAGTAATGGGCACATGCAAGTTATAGTATTCCATGTGCTTCAGGAAAGTGTTGCTAATTTTGACACAAAGAGGAATGCACTAAATATGCACTGCAGAGAGATGCTACTTTCTCTCACTCTACTAAATGTTTGATACCTACTTTGTTTAAATGCTTTGCCAGGCCGATGCATCCATTATTCTTTGGAATTCTCGCTGTTACTACTATTAGTTAATTTTCTGCAAATTAGAATTACAGGCTGGAATGTACACTGTTACTGTGACTGCTGTGCAGAGTGAAGGCAGGACCACTGTGTTTTTCCCAGTTGATTCTAGGGTTCGTCAGGGGTGTGTTCTTGCTCCTACTCTGTTCAATACTTGTATGGACTGGGTGTTGGGCAAGGTCGTGGGGTCCAGAGGCAGCGGAGCATCTGTTGGTGAAGAAAGATTCACAGATCTTGACTTTGCTGACGATACTGTGATCTTCGCGGAGTCAATGGAGGCTCTGATCAGGACGCTCGAGAGACTGAGTGAGGAGTCTGAGTGTCTGGGCTGGTGAGTGTCCTGGATTAAAACCAAGATCCAGGCCTTTAATGACCTCTTGGGCACAGCCATCAGCAGTTTGTCTGTTTGCGGAGAGAGTGTTGACCTTGTCAAGAGGTTTACTTACCTTGGCAATGACATTTATGTCTCTGGTGATTCTTCCTGTGAAGTCAGTAGATGGATTGGGAGAGCATGGGGGGTCATGAGGTCGCTGGAAAGGGGTGTGTGGCTCTCCCGATATCTATGCAAAAGGACGAAGGTCCAAGTCTTTAGAGTCCTGGTGTTTCCTGTCTTACTATATGGTTGCGAGACATGGACGCTATCCAGTGACCTGAGACAAAGACTGGACTCATTTGGTACTGTGTCTCTCCGGAAAATCCTTGGGTACCGTTGGTTTGACTTTGAGTCGAATGAGTGGTTGCTCATGGAGTCCTGAATGAGACACATTACCTGCATTGTGAGGGAGCATCAGTTACGGCACTACGGCCATGTGGCACGTTTCCCAGAGGGTGATCCGGCTCATAAGATCCTCATTGTTGGGGACCCGAGTGGCTGGACCAGGCCAAGGGGTCACCCACGTAACACCTGGCTGCGGCAAGATAGATGGTCATTTCTGGAGGCGGGACTGGACCGCGTGTCTGCCTGGGGGGTTGCAAACCGGGATCCCGAGTTTTTTCGCCGTGTAGTGGGTGCAGCAATGCACTGTACCAGTGCATGCTGCCCAACTTGACTTGACTTGACCCTCCATCACAAAAGCTGACCATTTAAATTTTGATAAACTAAATTACAAACACTGGAAATGCCTGAAAGTGCACACCACTCCTTACGTTTATAACTCCATTATCTGATATTGCACCTGGAGATCCCCAAAATCATGACAGAATTCAGATATGAAGCAGTATGAGCAGGCCTCGTGTTGGCATTAGCCACAAAGAAGAGGCCCAGCAGAGTCAGACTGAGTCTTGTGTGCCAAGTTCATTCAATGTGCATGTCTTAGGCACAGACAATGCTAATGAAGTTGTGAGCAAATACATAGAGAGCTCTATAAAGGGCAAGTTTACTTTGATGTCTTTCCATGCTGTGCTGCTCACACCTGTTCTGTTTTCCCTTTTGCTTTAAACATAAATGGGTCATCTGTGACTGTAGATGGCGCTATACCAATGCTCAACCCAACACAGACAGACACGTGAGGCACACTGCTAAAAACATAAGTGCTTTTATTTTTCTTCACTCGTAGAGGATGTCTTCCCTGTTCCCACGACTCCAGAACACACAGTCCAAAGCACAATACTGCACAATACTGCACAATACTTTCCTCTTCTCTCTATCTCCACCTCTCCTCTCCAGCAAGCTTCATTCACTACCACCCGACTCTGGCTCCTTTTATAGCCCACCTGGAAGTGCTCCAGGTGTTTGATGACCTATTTCCGGCTGCACTTCCGGGAATCTCCCATGGAGCCCTGCGGGAATCCGAGGCACCACTGCCACCCATGGGGGCTCCCATCTAGCTTCGCTGGGGAGGTACTGTACTGTCAATGCTTATTTCCCCGGATCATACAAAGAAGAGGCGTCCAGGTATCCGCCACACATCCAACTTACTCATGTGATTTTCTGGTGTTGGATATGCCATTAATACAGTCTGTAGCATTTGATTAATATAATGTTTGACTGATTCAGTTTTACTGTATATTGAGCCCAAGGTGATTGCTCTAGTATTCAAAGTCTGCAATAGGTTTTTTGGCTGGGTGTGTTTTTATTATGGTGGATGCAGCTTAATGCTGTTCTTTAGTTAACTGTTTAGGGTGGCATCAGAGCAAGAGGTCTGTTTTGTTGATATGAGCTTGTCTGCTGCTCAAAGTGGCACCAACTTGTTACAAATCATCTTTTCATACTAGTGCTAGATTGCTTAGTGTCAGAGGGGACATTTTTTTGTACACTGGGTGGTTCCATTTCTCTCTCAGGCAAAGGAACATATAAATGTTACATATAAAATACAGTAGATGAAGAGGCAATAGGCACCCATTGTTGGGACTGGGGTGAAAAGTTAAAAGGCAAATTTCCTGGGTAATCGTGTTACTGATTATTGTGATGGCTGTCTACAGGATATAAGTATTTGCTTTCTTGCAAAAGAATCACCGCTTTGAAGTTTTAACTACCTAAATTTACAAACAATACAAAATTGTGAAAAAAGAACTGCTCCTTCCTTGAAATCACAGAAATCACAGACTGATCCAGTTTGCATGAATTTCACCATGGCAACTCATAATGTGACTCAGTAGTGTGTATGGCCCCACGTGCCTTTATGCACTGCCGACAACATCTGAGCATGCTCCTGATAAGACAGTGGATTGTATCCTGGGGTATAATCCTCCCTGACCTGGATCAGGGCATCAGTGAGCTCCTGGATAATCTGTTTCACTACTTGTCAGTGTCAGATGCCCCAGTACATAAAATCCCAGAGGTTCTAAATTGGATTCAGGTCTGGGGAAACTGCGGGCAAGTCAATGGCATCAATGCTTTCGTCATCCAGGAGCTACATACACATTCTGGCTACATGAGACCAGGCAATGTTCTGTACCAGGAGGAACCCAGGGCCCACTGCACCAGCGTAAGGTCTGAAAATGGCTCTTAGGATTTCATCCTAGTATCTAACAGCAGTCAGGGTACTGTTGTCTAGCATGTGGAGGTCTATGTGACAGTCCAAGATATACCTCCATCACTGCACCACCACCAAACCAGTCATGCTGAATGATATTTTGAAGGCTGCATAACGTTCACCACAGCATCTCCCTACTGTTTCACATCTGTCACATGTGCTCAGTGTGAACCTGCTCTCATCTGTGAAAAGAATGGGGCACCAATGGCAGAGCTGCCAATTGTGGTATTCTCTGGCAAATGCCAATCAAGCTGCATAGCAACGGGCTGTGAGCACAGGTCCCGCTAGAGGATATTGGGCCCTAATGCTAACCTCATGGAGTCTGTTTCTGAAAATTTAGTCAGAAATACGCACACTAGTAGCCAGGTCAAGGTAAATTTGTAGGGCTCTGGTAGTGTTCCTCCTTTTCCTCCTTGCACATAGCAGCAGATATAGGTTCTGCTGCTGGGTTGATGCCTTTCTAGGGTGCTATCCAGCTCCCCTCATGTAACGGCTCATCTCCTGGTATCTCCTCCATGCTCCTGAGACTGTGCTGGGAGACACAGTAAAACTTCTTGTGATGTCACGTATGTATGCGCAATCCTAGAGTTGCTGGACTGCCTGTGTAACCTGAATTGGCTGCAGGCATTGCCTCATGCTACCTGCAGTGACAAGGACACTAGGAAAATGCAAAACTAGAGAAGAATCATTCAGGAAGGATAAGGAGAGAGCAATTATCTGTGGCTGCCACACGCAAAAACATTCCCTTTTTTGGGGTTTTTGTCGTGCTGTTGCCTCTCCAGTGCGCCTGTTGTCACTTTCATTTGCTCCAAAGCAGGTGAAGTTGATATTTCAAAATATTCACTGATATTTCACAATATTCACTGATATCCCTGAAGTTTAATTGACTTGGTGTTTAACTGTGATTATTAAATATTCTCTTAATTTTATTAGCAGTGTCCTTTACATTTAATCTTTTATCTTTGCATATTATTTTTGTGCTTTAATAAGTAAGCTAAACTCTTTCAATATTAATTTGGTCTAGATTTTTACATTTTTTGGCCTCAAGAGTTTCAGAAGGATGACAGCTAAATGGTTAAAGGCTAAGCAGGGTTAGGGATATTAAAAACAGGTATTTAAGACAATGGCTTGGCAGAAGGTAACCAAACCAGTTAAAGTCTCAACACCAAAGTACTAGCACTTAAGATCTGGAACTGCAGGGAGAACCTTAAGGTCCCTAATGTCACCATCAACTCCATATCTCTCATCCCTTTGTCTTGGAAAGAGAGGCACAGAAAATTGCCTTTGGCTGCTTTGGAGGAGAGGCAAACACCATATATGTCTGGCAGTGAGCTTGAGAACCTCTTGTCTTACAAATGGTACAGTTCTTTGTGGAAGGCAATAAAACCCTCCTACTCCATGTGGTGGGAGAACGGATGGGTGAGATGCTGCTGGAACTTGGCCATTTATTGACTACTGAAGGATCAGGTGTGCAAGGCCACCAGGCACTGCTAGTGGGTGTCCTGGCCTTGTCCTGGCCTTGTGTAACTGTAACAAAGGTTGGGCTTCCCTGACTTTAGAAGTAGTTATTGGGTTTGGCCGACAGTGTCTCATGGCAAAAGACTAATTTTAGAGTGATGGGGTGAATTAGGGTGGAGGCTCACTAGTGTGAAAAAAAGAGAGTAGAGACATAAGGAAAAAGAGAGAGAGAGAATGATAATACTTTGGTACAAGTAGTTAGTTATCAATATTGTTAATGTTACTCATATATATATATAAATCTTATAATTTACTTGGACACATTATCAGTGATGTTACAGGGAATCATAAGGTGTCTCTGGTTTTTTAACATCAAACAACCTCACTTGGACAACCAAAGAGTTTCCAAGTAAAATTACCAGTCCACAGCTTGCTGTTTACAGCTGTCTAGGGGGCCCTTTCAGCAGCCTCTATGATGGTTCTGGCAGTCTTTATCTAATGTCTACCACTAATATTCAATAGATTGTAGGCCATGTAGAAGAAGCTAACTCTCCCACAGTATATTTTCATGTGCACACAGTGTGCACAACAGTCTTTCCTGTGGCAGTTGAGCACAGCGCATTCTTGGATCCCTTCCTCTCATTGGTCTTCTCTATCCGGACTTCCTAAGGCATAGTCAGCAATACCTGACTATGTGATTCAGACACCAGTAAAAAATACAGTATGGCCTGAGGTTGTTGCTGAAATTGTGTCTGGATTCTTGAGCTGGCTAACTTTTGTTGTTAATCAACTCCTGGTTGATGAAGTTTGTGGCCTCTCCTCGCTACAGTAAAAGTAATTGTTCACCTTGTTGGATGGAGGTACTCACTTTGTGTAATGCCACTGCAGTTGGGTTCAATAAATGCCTTCTGCACCTTGTCATCTTGCGAGCTATACTTCTAAGGGTGTGCTTTGTTGTTCCTCTTCCTTGGTACAGCAGACTTGCTGGTGGCTCAACTTTTCACCTACCTAAGAGATTGTATAGGATATGTAGCATATCATAAACAGACTCGACCAGGAATGAATACACAGAGTATTGGCCTGCAAGAGCTTAAACCATGTTACCTTCCAATCTATTGCATGCTCCCACCTATCCATGTACCCTTCAACCACATCCCTCTATTTTAGTAGCATGGACCTCCTCCATCTCTGTTAGCTCCTCTTTGTTGTGATTCAAAAGAATATTTTTGGTTTGGTTATTTATTTTCAATTTTTATAAAACACTGTTCATTTTCACTGCTATTTTGTAAATGACACAGACTCCACCATTTTGTGACATCCTATCATGGGTTCCACCATAGATTCACTTGCTGTGCTGCTGTAGTTGAGGTCGATCTTAGAGGAAGCAAGATCACTCTTGTACTTCTGCCCAAACAGTTTTATGAACCTGAATTGCTAAGCAATGAATTTCATCTATTTTCTGGTTCTCTCTTTCTGTGATGCCACCCGTGCCTTCATGCCCTGCAGTGAGCAATAGCCTAAAAATCTGCCAATGCCTCTTGGCCTTCCTCTTCCCACCTTGTCATTTTGCTTCAAGAAATTTAGTTCATGTCAGCTCTTATTCATAATATATGGGGTCCTGGTGCTCTGCCCCTCCATACCATACCTCTTAGCTCCCAAGATGATAACAACTGGTATTGTCGTACAGAGCCTGAAGTCTACATTGCCCTTTTCTGTTTTCTGGAGCCACTCATTTTTCTGGCTAGCAAGAAGTCACTGGTTCTTGTGCAGCTAATGGCTTGGAGCTGGTATCAGTGGTACATGAAGGTTCTGATCACTGTGGGATCACTCCAGGCCTGGTTCCTCTTGCGTCTTATCTGGATACTCCATGTGCACTGAACCACATTTTCCCCTATAGTGGGGTGAGTGATGAGGCAGGGAGCTGCCAGAAATAGTTAGGGAGCCAATGTGGTAAAACCCTGTTTAATTTAAACAACAAAATAAAAGACCAAAACAAAGCGCATGCTCAATGATGCTACAGTTGTCAGGTTGATGCCTTCTAAATGACACTGGTGAAATTCTCAAAGACTTTCTGTCCAGTGGGATTAGGTCCAAAAAGAGATGCCACCATCTGGGAACTTCTCCCTTTTATACCAGACAGACTGGAAGGGGCTCCATTGCCCTTGAGGGGTAGTTCCTCGAGGCTGTGAATGAAAAAGGAGATAAGACTGTTAGAGACCTCTCTCCCACATACCTTAGGTGTGCCAGAAGGCGGTCCTTTGGCTCGCATGTGTGACACCCTCCTCAAGCATTTCATTTTGGCTTTGTGGATCCTCAGGCTAAATAAGTTCTTAAAGTTCTTGCTGCACATACACAATGCACTTATATACAGTATGTATTTCCATTGTTATAAATTCATTTTCCATGTGGCTGAGATGGCTGGGATGCTCATCCTCTCACCTCGAGTTTCCCTGGGAGAGTGATTATAAATATGCTGCCATAGCTTTATCTGCGTTCTTCCTCTTAGGGAATACACATTGGCTTGAAAGTGGGTGCCGCTTCTATCTGAGTTTTCCAATATCTCTCCCTGTAGGTCACTGTATTAAGCAGATTGGCATGATTATCATGATGATATAAATCTTTGGATATATATTTCTGGAAAGATGGAGAAGTTGGGAGAGAAAAATTTGTCATGTTCTATGTGAAAATAAAGCAAGCAAAAAATCAATGGAAAATTTAAAAAAAGAAATAGTATGGTTTCAGAGAGATTTTAATCAATTTGCAAAATAAACATTATCTAAAAACTCTCAAGAAATTGCCAAAATGGAAGAATAAAGACACAGGAAAAAATATTTTAATGTAGGATCATAGGGAACAGGCAACATCAGGCTTATGGCAGGAAAAAGTCCTAGACAAAGCGCCAGTTTATCACATAACACTCTTACACTCACAAACATACACTTATAACATTCTTATAACATTCAAGATGCTGTTCTATGCACCTCAAACAAACTGTTTTATCTTGTTTGCATAAGCACTCTTCTGTAGTTGACTTGATGCCATCAAAATAGGCATAGCACATCCCCTTCTGATTAAGGAACAAATGGCAGCCTCATGAGGCCAGTTTTGGAGAATAGCATAGCTATGACATCTGTCTGAATCCAGAGTTTCACAGTGGACCCTTTGCAACCTGTGCAGTATTAATGGAATTATTGTCATCAATCAGAAGATAGATAATTGACAGCATTCTTTGCTCCTTTTCCATGATTGACTGCCCCTAATGTCAAAATAAATCACCTTAAGATTAACCAGTGTGACAAGGATTGACACCAGAGATCAAAAAGGTTTGGTGCAGCCACCTGTATATTATGCCCTGGCAGCAAAATGGGTATTAGTTGCTGAGTTGTGTTCAGGTTCAAGTCCAAAACAGAACTGCTTTGAGTGAGTAAAGATGGCTTCTTTAAAGGCAGAGACTGGAAATTACTTCATCGTGACCAGAAGTGAAATCATCACCAGAACCAGAAGTGACATCTTCATGGGTGCCAGGACCAGAAGTGGCATCATCACAGGCACAGAAAACCGTAAGTGACGCCATCGTAGGTGTCAGAAGTGATGTCTTTGTGGGTGCTGGAACCCTGTGGGATTTCCCGGGAATGGTCTGCAGAGGATTGAGAGAAACAATCAGTGCAGTCCCCCTGGAGTGGCGTGGAATTGTTGTTATTCAAGCCCTTTAGCTGCTGTCCATTCTCACGTGTGTGACACCAGTTATGTGGCCGATTTAGACAAGTAATCAATATGAACTATGCCCCACACATCATATAAACTGCTCATGATTTTGCTCACACTGGCTTGGACATTGAATTACTTTAATCACCATGCTATCATTGTTTTAGATTATTGTTTGGATTCTGAATTATAGTGATATGTCTAATTTTCATCCCCAGCTTTGAAACCCTTCTTAAAGGTTTCCCCAGTCTGATTTCATTAGTTCAAGAATTTCCTTGGAACACTTTTCAACATCCATGGATTCAGATTATCCATAACTAATAATACAGAAAGTGGCAGGTCACAAAGGCAAAGAAAGATGCATCAGAGATGATGCATAAGTAAGTAAATGTGTCAAAGTGAAAACCCGAAAATAAATCAATTAATGATTTTCCATAAAATCTAAACCAAAAAATCCATAAGATCTTGGACAACAAAAGCCCCTTGTTGCTAGATTTAAGTTGTTCTGCCGAGTTATGTCACTTTTCAGGCCCATCACAAGTGCTCAAAACAAAAACAAAAATGGTATTGTGGCACTCTCAATACATGACAGAAATAATTTCTATAACATTATGGCCCAAAATAAGTATAATAATAATAAGCACAACACAAATTTTTATTTGCCTGTGGCAAAATCATAACATCCCTATTGTGTTTGCTATCTCGTGCTTCATCACTCTTTGATTTTCCATTTCAATTTACTGCATTGCATTTTCTTCTTTCTTCAGTGTTAAAGGGCAGCCACATGTTGTGTCATTTTCAAGAAACATCCTGCCACAATACACTTCTGCAGCCCAACATTTTTTTGAGAAAATAAACAAACTTGTGCTACCCAGCATTCAGTACACAGGAAATAATATGTAGCCACTTAGAAAACCACTTTCAGGTACAGGGTGTAAGTATGTGGATGCTAGGTGGCACTGTTGCCCACCTTTTTCCCAACAGACAGGCTCAGGATACAGGTTAAAAGCACTAAGAAGACTTTTAATTATTTTCTTCCTGCACAATAGTACCTCCAAAGTACCACAGACACAATAAACACAACAATAAATCAGTAGTAATTCCTAATTTCTCCTCCACACCTCCCAGCAAGCTCTGTCCTCTACCTTCCAACTTCGGCTCGCTTGCTGGGTCTCCACCAATCCTTTATATAGTTCTTGACCTGGAATGGTTCTGTCCTTCTGCCCATGTGACTTGCTAGCACTTCCAGATCAGATGGAGAATTGGCTTTTTCTTCAGCCCAAAAGTACTTTGGGGCTCCCGTCCTCATGACTTAGGAGTACTTACGGGCTATGGATGAAGCATGGTTCCTCCGATCCTCTCACAGCTCCTCCTGACGGCAGTCACGGTACCCAACAGGGCTGAGAAACTGCACTCCAAGTCCCATGATGCCCTGCGGGAATCCGGGGCACCGTTATACTTCAGGGGAGATTCCATCTACTGTTTTGGGGGAGGCAGTGTCCTGGAAAAGCTGCCTTCCCCCATCCTTCCATCTCAGGGGCATCTTGGCTGGGATGAGTGCCGGCCATTCGCCACAAGGGTCAAAACCTTTTTAGCAACACTTTTGAGATGGGATGAATGAGGAGCTGGAAGAAAAGAGGAGAAAAGAATTGAAAGAAAAGAAAGTAATGCTTTTACACTGCTGACACGTGACTGCTCAGCAGAGTTCAGTTCAAACTAGATCATCGAGTTTGCAGATGACAAGTCAGTAGTAGGTCTCAACAAGAATGATGATGTTTCAGCATACATACATACAGAGGTGGCAAGAGTTGCTGCCTGGTGTAAGTGTAACAGTCTCTCTTTTAGTGTTGAAAAGACAAAAGAGATGATAATAGACTTCAGGAAATCCAGCACTGCTCATTCTCAACTCTTCAACGACAGCACTGTTGTTGAAAGGGTTAAAAACACCAGGTTCCTGGGAGTCTACATCACAGATGACCTTTCTTGGTCCCTCAACTCCACCTTCATAGCCAAGAGGGCACAGCAACATCTGTACTTTTTGCAAAGACTGAAAAGAGCAAACCTCCCCGCACCAATCCTTCCACATTTTATAGGAGTACCATTGAAAGTCTGCTCTCTAGCTACATCACTCTCTCTGTTGCAAATAACACAATGTCTCATGTTACAGTTTAAAGTATTTGGCATGGACTGTAGCTCTCCACTGAGAAGTGATCTATGAATGAGAAGTTTGCCTAAGTTAAGGAGTCAATAGAAAGAGATCAAGGGAGGGTTAGGAACAAAGGCTTCTGTGGAAGGATCAGTCTGAAAAATAAGGACATTTTGTTTAATGACCTATGGGAGAGATAGAGCATTACACTGGATATCAAGGACCATCGGGATGCGGGTTTCATTCCTCTTATAGTGGATGTTACAAGGCCTACTCCTCGCTTGATTGAGGGCCCTGCCCACTACATAAGAAGAGTATCCTCTAACAGTAAAGCAACTCCTCATTATAAGTGCTTTGTTACAGAAGTCCACCTCATCATGGAAGAGGGGGTGGAGTCTAAGAAACCATAAAAAAGGTAGAGAGTTTTTTAGTATGTCACGGATGGATGGAGCTGTTGAGAAGGTTTTAAGTCTAGGAAAGCTAATGGAAAGATTGATATCTAAAAATGATCGAGTTGTTATAGAAACATGAAGAAAAAAACTGAGAAATGGATGGAAACTATTAAGATAATTAATGAATTCCTGTAACTGGTTTCTGGAACAAAAAGTAACACCAACACAATCACCTGTCTATCTCTTGTACAGGTCTGGTAGAAAGCCTAGATAGGAAGTAAAGAAATGCTCTTCTACCCAGCCGACGAAGATGCTTGCTTAGCTATGTCGTTGACATTGTTCATAATGTCCATCAGTTTTGTCTTTGTTCTATCCTCCATGAATACCTCCAGCGGGTCCACAGTGCATCCCATAACTGAGCCTGCCTTATTAATAAGCTTATTGATTCAGTGTGTCCTTCTTGAAGTGATATTACCGGACCATTACACCACAGCATATAAAATTACACTAGCCAACTCAGAGTGGTAGAACATTTATAGGATGTCACCACCCATATTAAAGGAGCACCATCTTCTAAGAAAAGAGTCTGCTCTGCCTTTTCTTATATAGTTGCTGTATTATGAGAACAGTATAACATGTTGTTGATGTGGATTTGTGATGATGCTGGTCCCCTCCAGACTCCCTCTTCACATATGGGAGTCTGTAGAACCTAACACCGTCGATAATTATGACCGAGATGAGCTGACAAATGAGGACAAATCTCAGATGAAGCCAGGGGATGGTGGAAACTGCTCAGGTGCTTTTATTAAAAACAGTCAAAAACAAAACCAATTAGTGTCCACAGTGCAGTGTTTCAAAAAAACAGTACATAAATAAATCCATAAAACTAGGTGAAAAGTGGAAGAATAAAAACCCATAAAAAAAAAATCTGTTAAAATCAGAGGTTAAAATGCAGTCTAACTCCTCACGATCCACAGGACTCCCAAGTACTTGTAGTAGTGCACCACCACTACATCCACTCCCTGACCAGTGATTGAGTGTAGAGGTTCTTTGGTGTAGCTAAAGTCAATAATCAGTTCCTTGTTTTTACCAATGGTAAATTGGAGACAATGCTTTCTGCACCAAGAAGCAAAATCCTCAACCTGACTCCTATATTCTGTCTCATTCTCTCTTGCCAATACACATCAGTAGTGGAGAATGATTTAAGAATTTCTGCAATTGACATGACCCGGTGCAATATTTATAGTCCGAGATGTACAAGGTAAAGAGAAAATGAAACAGGATTGATCCTTATGATGCCCCCGTGTTACTCACATCCATAACAGAGACCTCAGTCCTTGAGCCTCATGAACTATGCTTTGCCTGACACAACATTTGTCACCCAGGACTCCTTAGGCTCATCCATGAGTTTACATGTGAACAATAATGGCTGGATGGAATTGCATGCACTAGAGAGATCAAAAAACATAATCCTTACAGTCTTGCCAGATTTGTCTAGAAGGAAATAAGCCTTGTGGAGCAGATCATTTGATCTTCCTGTCTTATCTTTGTCTCCTCTTGCAGTGGCTTTTCCTGACTATATTCTCTTTAGTTGTCTCTTCACTTGGTCATTAGTTATGAATAGCCCATACTGATAGTCAAAGATAGACTCATCACTGGACATACCTGTTGAATTGATAATGGTTGTTGATGCAGCACGTTGGGTGTGGACTAGGAGTGATTATTGGAAGACGATTGTAGAAGTAGAGAAGTCTAATAAATAATTGGTTAAGAGCATTAACCTTGTCCATATTCCCTTCTAGTACTTGAGCCCTGAATTGTTTGAGTCCAGTAATAATGCATAGTCTGTTCCAGACATCTTTCATGTTATTCTGAAAAAGCTTGTTTTCTATTTTAACACTGTACGCTTTCTTCTATCCATTTAGCTTTTTCCTGCAGCATTCTCTGTATGCCCTTTACAGCATCTGTCACCAGATAATTGAAGGTACTGTTCTTCTCATTCAGGAGACTTTTAGCTTCTTTGTTATTGGCTTGTTGTTTGGAAAGCTGTGTACCACCTTTGAGGGTATAATGGTGTCAACCCAGAAGTTAATATAGTCTGTAATGCAGTGACAGAGTCCCTCAGTATCACCTCCATGCGTCCCTCACATCATTCCCTGGTATGTCCTTTGGATGCAGTTATTCATAGCCATTTACACCTCGTTCCTCACTATTCTGGTGGTAAAAGACTGTCATCTGATAACAGGTGTCACAAACTTGACAAAAGCCACAAAAGGGTTTGGGGCAGCCACCCATATATTGTATCCTGGCAGCAAAATCAAATGAATAATTGTACAGAAATGTACAGATTGGAGTCCAGATCTGAACTGATTTGCTTGTCACAAAGATGGCAGCTTTACGGGAGAGAGGAGGAAGTGATGTCATCAGTGGGGTGGTATTGGGGCCGGGCCAGAAGTGATGTCATCGAGGCCAGGAAGAATTTCCCATAACTGGTCTGCAGAGAAGTGAGAGTAAGAGTTAGTGCACTCTGCCACCCCCTGGTCTGGCATGGAATTACTCTCATTCAGGCCCTTTAGCTGCATCCCATGTGCACGTGTGTGACAGAGGCTTGTAGGTGGGAGTTTGCTATCATTCCTTCCAAAGTCACATGGTTGCAGTCACCACATCTTACACAGTAACTGCAGTATCAGAATGATTCATCATTAGAGTGACTGATTTCTGTTCCCTAGTCCCCGTTTTTGGAGGAAGGAATATAAACATCATTAGGAATGATGTAACGTATGTATCTGGGAAAATAATGTGAACAAATTCTTACAGCCGGAATTTGTGTGCAACAAATATAGTATGCAAGTATGCATTATACAAATCCAGAAACCTGGAAATGGGACAGTGAATCTTCTTTGGACTTTCCCCACTCAGGGCCAGTCTTTCTGGAAATGTCATTTTATAGATGTCCCAGAAGCCTGAATGCCAGGAAATGACACCTTGCCATGGGAATTCAAGTTTTCAGTAGTAATACACTTAAACTTTACATTTTAATGCGTTCATTTAGAGTTATGCCAGCCATCTTTCTAGATCTTAATGAGGTTAAAACTTTTTTTGCATCTTGATTTTTGATTTTAAATAGCTCTCAGAAATCTATCTAAATCTAATTTTGCCTGCTAATTTCTACTTTTTTGTCAGGGTTGATGGCTGAATGAAAAGAAACATTCCTCAAAAGGGCTTTAGTTCATCACAGAACTCACTCTTACGCGCAGCCACAGCCACATTCACACATAGCTATTTTAAAAAGCAGATTAACCTAACCAGAGTACCCAGAGGATAAGCCACATAGACACAGGGAGAATGTGTGAATACCAGAATGGTAGACAGACAACTAAAAGGTACAAGATTTGACTGGTGAGGTAGCAAGGCTAGCTATTGTGCCACCATGTTGCCTAACCAAATATCTGAATTATTCTTACATTTGAAAGATTAGTGTTGTATGAAGAGGTTTTTAAAAGTGTGAATTAACACCTATCTTCTTGCCAAGATACATACAAAAGGCTTTGAGCTTTCAGTGTGCTATTCCACCTTTGCCTCAGGTTTTTGTTTTCTCTGAATTTTCAATTAATTGAATACTTTAATCAATATTCGGTATTAGGTATATATTAGGTATTACTCAGTATACTGTAAGGCAGTGGTTCTCAAGTTCAGTCCTAGGGGACCATTGTGGTTTTGTCTCCACCAACTTCAGCTTTTTAACTGAACTCCTACCTTAATAAAGCAAGCTATTTTTCCCCGTTTTGGTGTTAATACAGACATTTTAAAAGTAGGTTTTTAATATTTCATTAAATGCAGCAGGCATTTCTTTATGTTATCCAGTAATATTTTAATTTTGTTTACCTTTATTAACACTTTCATCACCATCATAATCATGATTTTAATTGTAATTTTCCAGGAGGACCAATTATTGACACACTAGTGGAGAGGACACTGAAGGAGCTACAGCAATTCAATATTCAGTGCTGCTCTTGAGTTTGATCTGCTTGTTATTAATTGTAACTATTAAGATACAATTAAGAGACCAGAGAGGGTCAGTTAATAGGAAAATGACAAAAGGGGACGAAGGAGTATGAAATAGAAATATTGCAAAATTCATTATAAATGTATCATTCATACTAATCTGCTTTTCTGAATGTAGAATGAGACAAAAAAAGACCAGCTAATTAACAGAGATTAATTTCTGGGAAAATGATACACTGACTGTGAAACTGGTTTGAACAAAATATTTTGGAAGCAGTCATTCAGAGACATTTTACCCTGCAGGCCCCACTTCCTCACTATCCTAGTGGTAACAGATTGCCATATAATAACAGGCTTATAAGTAGGAATTAGATGGATCAGATCTGGACAAATGTGCCACTGGTTTACATTTAAAGTCATCTTTACATATTTCTATATAGGATGTCCAGCTTGAATATATGAGTGGTATATGACACATATTGATAGAAGTTTGTCATTGTTCCTTCCAAAGTCATCAAATATTATATACTGCAGCACCAGAATGGTTCATCATTAGAGTGAATTATTACTATAATGCCCTATTTGCCAAGATATTAATAAACAAACTAAAATCAAAAAAAAATTTTGTCCAGACAAAATTAGTAGGAATCTCCTTCACTCCTGTGCAGAGCAGCTCTCTCCAATATTCTACACCTTATTTTGACGATGTCTTTGAATTTACAGTTAGTACCCAACTTATGGAAACAAGCAAATATTAATCCATTATTAAAAACTACAAACCCAAAGCTTTTTTTATATAATTTTATTGATTTTATTGTAATCATTCCATACAAATAGATACATTTTTACAAAAAATAGGATAGAAAACAAATCAACCCCCACCCCTAAGAAAGAGAGCATGGCCAACAGAGTAAAACTTAAAGCTTGTAAAAATAAATAGATTGATGAATTTAATAGGCAGATAAAGATAAATGGAGAAGAAAAAGAAATGGGAAGAGAGTTATTTCCTCAGTGCTTTAAGAGCTTATTCTAAAATATTATTGATTAGATCCTGCCAGGTTTTGAAAAAGTTCTACACAGATCCTCTGACTGAGAATTTGATTTTTTCCAATTTTAAATAGTATAAACCATCAGACTTAAAAGAGGAGAGTTAGGATTCTTCCAGTTTAGCAAAATAAGTCTGCGTGCCAAAAGTGTAGTGAATGCAATCGCAGTTTGTTTGTCCTTCTCCATTTTAAGCCCATCTGGAAGAACACCAAACATAGCTGTTAGTAGGTTAGAAGGGATTGTGACACGAAGGCTGTCTGAAAGGCACTTAAAAATTTTTGTCTAGAATGATGTTAATTTGGTGCAGGCCCAAAACATGTGACCTAGTGAGGCTGGGACTTGATTGCAGCATTCGCAGGTTGGATCTTACCCTGGAAACATTTTGGACAGTTTTAAGTGAGACAGATGTTCTCGATATATAATTTTGAGTTGAATAATTGTATGCTTTGCACAAATGGAGCGCGAGTGAATTTTCTGTATTGCTACCTTCCACTCCTTTTCTGATATGTTGAATGAGAGATCCTTTTCCCATTGTACTCTTGGATCTTTGAAAGGAAGGGACTATAAAATAATTTTATATTTTGCAGAAATGCTGTCTGAGTCCTTGAAACTTTTTTCCAGCGTAGAGGAGGGTGCAAAATGAGGAAAATTGGGCAGGTTCTGTTTAACAAAGTTTCTAATTTGAAGATAGTGAAAGAAATGTGTTGCTGGAAAGTTAAATTTGGAATGTAATTGTTCATAGGATGCAAATATGTTGTCTATATAAAGATCTCTAAGCAATTTAATCCAAAATGTTTTCCAGATATAAAAACTGCATATGTTTGCGAGAGTTGAAAAAGGTGGTTCTCATGCAGAGGTGCTGTAGCGAGTTCCTCTTAAATTGGATAAGGAGCCCGGAACACACAAAAAACTCCTACTCTTAGGAAAATTAAATTCTATTAGGTACAAAACCCGACAGAACCTGAGCCCCAATTTGATATCCCCAGATGGAGTTGTCTTTTATGAATTTATACAAAATAAAAAGAAATAATCACTCCAACAATTATTTAGCCAAACAAAAAGAATATATATTATAAATCAAACAAAACATTGTAGCGGGGCCACATAGTGTTAAATGTCAGTTCTGAGTGCGTCTCGTTTCATTGTCCCGTTTACTGTTTGTGTATCAGTTTATGCCGTCCCCGTAAAAAGGGGGACGGATGATGGAAGGAGACCACAGCCGCCAACCTGGAAAAACACCTGTTTACAATCATTCAATCACAGCCGTCACAGGACTATATAAGCCATCAGGAGGAGAAGGAAAAGGAGAGAGGAGAGAAGGAGATTTTTCATTCACAGCCACGAACCAACGGTACCAGTTATTGTCCACATCGCGCTTGCCAATCCAGTTTGTTTTTCCATCTGCCGGATTTATTTCACGGACCTCACCACGAAAGACCCCGGGGTAGGACTTAATCATCCACCATTCACACGAGGATTCACGGTGAGGCTGTTCCATTTTTTCCGGGGAGATTCAAACCACTCAATATCACTAATTCAGTCATCCGCTTTCAGGACAGTTTCATTATTGCCGGACTCACATTCTCATTCATTTTCAGTTTATCATTCATTGTTGTTTTCGTGTTGTGTGTTTATTTGTTACAGGGACAAGGGAGGGTTTTTGTTGTATATATTTATATATATTTGGTGGTGTTTTGTTATTGCTGGGGTGGAGGGATATTTGTATTTATATATGTTTCTATTTTTTGCATGTCGTCTTGTTTTACGTAATACATATAATCTGTTTAATTTTACATCCTGTTTGTGTGCTTATATTTTTCACCGTCGATTGTGGGGAAAAGTTCAAATGGTAAGAAGTACGGCTTGATAGTAGATTCTTTCTCAGTTAATTATCCAGGCCACTGGTCTTGGAGGTGTAGCTGCCGGCTGGGTAAAAGGGGTCGGCCGTTACATAAAGTGGTGCCCTCTCTGAGGAAATCTTAATAAATATCTATCGCTGTCTGCCTTTGAACAATTCCCCTATTAATATGTCTATAGTGCGTGCCGAGCAGGACGACACCATTGCTTCGCCGCGGTGTGATGATGGAGTAGCCGGGGCGCGGCACGTCACGGTCAGAGCGTGTTCAGCGGTGCAGGAGGTGGTGGATTCGTTGCAGTCGCTGTACCTTGAAGATCACCATGGACCTGAGGAGGAATGCCTGGAGGATGTCTCGCCTCCATGGGAAGATCTGGCGCAACAACTAACCCGGCTGGATGAGAAAGTCCGCGAGGTTGCTGAAAGTGCGCTTGGGCGCGAAGATGCCTTGCGGGCTCGCATCAGCAGCTCCCAGGAGGAAGTAAAAGAATACCTCAATGAGAAAGTTCAACTCCTGGGGTGGGAAATCGTGTTGTGCCTCCAGAGGCGGGATCAACGCTGGCAAGAAACTCTTCAGGGGGAGGTCCGAAGGAGTCTCCAGACGTTACGTCAGTCACCCCGTCATTCAACGCCGTACAGGTCTAGTGGGGGGGGTGAATACATCAATCGGCCCTCTGTTCCTGGGGTGTGCCTTTCCTTTCCCAAGTTGGGGGCCCCTTATAACATCGATGATGTCCTCAACTTTGTGGAAGAAGGAGAGGCGTATCTGGCTGTTAACCCTTTAACCCCAGAAGAGCTTATGGGGGTGATAGGGGCATCCCTCTCGGGGCCGGTGCGGAGCTGGTGGCTGACGGCCAAGAAGAATATTAAAGACTGGGGATCCTTTCGTCGATCTTTCCTCGTGGCTTTTCTTCCGGAAGACTATGAATCTGAACTGGAGGACAAGCTGCGATCCATGGTGCAACTGCCTTCGCAATCCATCCGGGACTTCGCCTATGAATATCGGGCTTTGTGTTTGAAGTGGCGGCCGGCTATGTCTGAAGAAGAGGTGGTCCGCCGCATTCTTAATGCCTGTAACCCGCGGTTAGCTGGGGGTCTCAGGGGGGTTGTGGGGTCGGTGGAAGACCTGGTGAAGGTGGGCTCACAAGTGGAACGGGACTGGGGAAACTCAAAAACGTACTGGAACAAGGTACAAGCCAGTACACGAGAAACCCAGCCCCTAAAACCCCAGCGAGCCAAACCTTGCCGGTCGGAAGCCGATCTCGCCATCATGCAAGCGAGTACGTCCCTCCTGATCGTCCCAGTGAAGCTGCGGGGGTGGCAGGTAGATGCGGTGGTGGATACAGGGAGCCATCACACCTTAATCCGCTCAAGTATGTGGAAGAAGATTAGCCGACCGACAGACAACTTAACATCTGCCCCGTCTGTCCGATTTGTATTGGCAGATGGGAGTGAACACAGGGCCCTGGGCAAAGTCCCCTTGAGGTACAGTGTACTTTACACCACCTGGGAGATGGATACATATGTCCTGGATGACCGGCACCTGTCCGTCCCGTTACTCCTTGGGCTGAACTCTTTAACCACCATGAGGATGACCATCCATCTCAGTCCCAGGGGGTATACGGTGCCAGGGGAAGGGGTATGCGACTTCATTCATAAATCCAAAGAAGATCTGGGCTCGGAATTCATTGGCTTCTACGCGGCAGTGAGGAGTGACGTAAGCACCTCGGCGGCAGCCCCTGTGGAGGATCAGCCCGAAGAGGTAAGGCCGGTGCTGAAGAAGTGGGCCGAGGTGTGGACTGAGAAATTAGGAGTCGCCCGTGGAGTTACCCACGTGATCCACACCTCGGACGAAGTTCCAATAAGGCACGGAGCCTACCGCGTTTCTCCACTAAAAAAGGCCATAATTAAAGAACATCTTGATCAAATGCTCGCCGAGGGAATAATCGAACCATCTTCCTCCTCCTGGGCGTCCCCTGTGGTCCTCGTAAAGAAGACGGATGACACCTATCGTTTCTGCGTGGACTACAGGGGGGTTAACGGGAAGACGAGCCTGGACGCATATCCCATGCCCCTGGTTCATGAGATTCTGGAGTCGCTGCATGGAGCTGCAGTTTTCAGCACACTAGACCTCCGCAGTGGCTATTGGCAGGTGCCGATGGACGAGGGGAGTAGGAAGAAGACGGCAGTCATCACCCCTGAAGGCTTGTTCCAGTTCACAGTCATGCCTTTTGGGCTTAAAAATGCTGGGGCCACCTTCCAGCGGCTCATGGAGCAAGTCCTGAGGGGGTTGATAGGCAAGATCTGCTTTGTTTACATCGATGACGTCATTATTTACTCCCCTTCTATTAAACAACATCTCCAGGACCTCGACACCATCTTCCAACGATTACATCAAGCGCACCTTACGCTGAACACGAAGAAGTGTACCTTCATTCAACCCCACATACGCTTCCTCGGGCACATTCTTTCATCTGAGGGGGTCGCTGTAGACCCCGAGAAGACCTTAGCCATCCGAGACTACCCCACACCCACGGATTTGAAATCTTTGCAACGTTTCCTTGGGTTAGTGGGGTGGTATCACAAGTTCATTCCCCGGATGGCTGATATAGCGGCTCCCTTGAACAAACTAAGAAAAAAAGATGTCCCGTGGGAGTGGACAGCAGAGTGCCAGGACGCGGTCGAGCAACTAAAGAGCCACCTTCAAGAGCCGCCCGTTCTGGCCCAGCCAGATCCACAGCTCACTTTCCAGGTACAAACAGATGCCAGCAACCTGGGGCTTGGCGCCGTGCTCACTCAGAAAATCCACCAGGCTGAACACGTCATCGCTTACGCCTCTCGAGCCTTGCACGGCGCCGAGCTCAATTATTCGACAGCTGAAAAAGAGTGTTTGGCTGTCGTGTGGGCTGTGGAAAAATGGAGACACTATCTGGAGGGGGTTGAATTTGAAGTGTACACCGACCATCACGCTCTGACCTGGGTATTTAATCACCCGAAGACCTCCTCCCGTCTAACCAGGTGGGTGTTACGCCTCCAGAACTTCACTTTCAAGGTGACCTATCGGAAGGGCTGTGGCAATATTGTGCCTGATGCTCTGTCCAGGGTGTCGGAGCCACCGGGGATGGTGTGTTTGGCAGAGGCAAAGAAAATGATCCTCCCTCTGCCAAGAAGCCTGGAAGACCTGGCTCAAGCACAAGCCACCAGTCCATTCTGCCAGAGCATCAGGGAGGGACTGGAACAGCAGCGTACCGACCGGGTACACTTCGTGGACCTCCAGGGGGTTCTGTACAGGACCACTCCATCCTCCCTTGGGGGTCTGCAACACCAACTAGTCGTCCCGGAAGGGCTCATCCCCGACTTTTTAAATTACTATCACGACAGTCCTTTAGGTGGTCACCTTGGAAGGACAAAGACTTTACTAAAGATCCTGGGGGTTGCGTGGTGGCCGTCTGTCCGGAAAGACGTTTGCCACCACGTGAAGAAGTGCATCACCTGCCAGCAGCTCAAAAACCCACCTGGTAAACCGGCAGGATTGCTGCAATCGACAATCGCGGATGGACCGGGGGAGACTTTGGGAGTCGACCTGATGGGGCCTTTTCCTGTTACCAGCTCGAGGAAGACCGTCCTGATGGTGGTGATTGATTATTTTTCAAAGTGGGTGGAGCTGTTTGCATTAACAGACGCAAAAACTAATAAGATCTGCTCCACCCTGAAGAACGAAATCTTCACCCGCTGGGGGGTGCCGAAGAACATCATCTCAGACCGGGGTCCGCAGTTCACGAGCTCTCTCTTAGATGAACTTTACACAGCCTGGGGAGTGAAGAAAAACCTGACAACAGCTTACCATCCCCAGGCTAACATGACAGAGCGAGTGAACCGGACCCTGAAGAACATGATCGCCTCCTATGTGGGTGAACGCCATCAGGACTGGGATAAATGGCTCCCCGAGCTCCGGTTTGCCCTGAACACCGCTGTGCATGAGGCCACAGGTGAGACGCCTGCTTTGGTTGCGCTGGGCAGACAGCTAAAGGGCCCGCTTGACCGACTCCTTCCCAGAGCCCCTAATCCAGAAACCACCACTTACAATAACCTATTTAAAATTGAGGAATTACGGCGGAGAATCCAACAGAGGTTGGTGAGTTCGACATCCAGACATGCCAAGTTATATAATGCCCGGCGTAAGGAAGCGCACTTTCAGCCGGGTGATTTGGTCTGGATTAGAGCTCACCATCTCTCGGATGCCAGCAAAAGGTTCTCCGCCAAGCTAGCGCCTAAATGGTTAGGTCCGGCCAAAATCATTTCTCAAACAGGTCCCGTTAATTTCCAGTTTCAAAGGGGTATCGGCACTGACTCCAAGATAGACACTATCCATGTGGCCAATCTCAAGCCGTACTTCGGCCCTCCCTTGTCCAAGGTTGGGGGGGGGGAATGTAGCGGGGCCACATAGTGTTAAATGTCAGTTCTGAGTGCGTCTCGTTTCATTGTCCCGTTTACTGTTTGTGTATCAGTTTATGCCGTCCCCGTAAAAAGGGGGACGGATGATGGAAGGAGACCACAGCCGCCAACCTGGAAAAACACCTGTTTACAATCATTCAATCACAGCCGTCACAGGACTATATAAGCCATCAGGAGGAGAAGGAAAAGGAGAGAGGAGAGAAGGAGATTTTTCATTCACGGCCACGAACCAACGGTACCAGTTATTGTCCACATCGCGCTTGCCAATCCAGTTTGTTTTTCCATCTGCCGGATTTATTTCATGGACCTCACCACGAAAGACCCCGGGGTAGGACTTAATCATCCACCATTCACACGAGGATTCACGGTGAGGCTGTTCCATTTTTTCCGGGGAGATTCAAACCACTCAATATCACTAATTCAGTCATCCGCTTTCAGGACAGTTTCATTATTGCCGGACTCACATTCTCATTCATTTTCAGTTTATCATTCATTGTTGTTTTCGTGTTGTGTGTTTATTTGTTACAGGGACAAGGGAGGGTTTTTGTTGTATATATTTATATATATTTGGTGGTGTTTTGTTATTGCTGGGGTGGAGGGATATTCGTATTTATATATGTTTCTATTTTTTGCATGTCGTCTTGTTTTACTTAATACATATAATCTATTTAATTTTACATCCTGTTTGTGTGCTTATATTTTTCACCGTCGATTGTGGGGAAAAGTTCAAATGGTAAGAAGTACGGCTTGATAGTAGATTCTTTCTCAGTTAATTATCCAGGCCACTGGTCTTGGAGGTGTAGCTGCCGGCTGGGTAAAAGGGGTCGGCCGTTACAACATACCCGTCTAAATACACACCTATATATATATATATATACACAAATATACAAATAAAAATTAGACACACGCACACACAATCTCCACACGTTCCCCAGTCCCTTTTATATTTGTTTAAAGTCTCTAAACCACACGGCCTGGGAAGTCTGTGATAAATTCAGCAATCCAGTCAGATACGCTCCGCTGACTCGTATACTGATTTAATATGGTAAAAGAAGCAATCTCACCGGCCTGGCAACGATTCTTTGTTAAAAGCTGAAATCCGTCTCACCCGGGTGTCTCTGCGTTAGCGTCCCTCCATGGCTGCCGCTTGCATCACAAATGCAACGATAAGCTGTGTGCTCCAAAGGTTCCTTTCCGATTAGCCAGCACCTCTCCTTTTCGATGCGTCCAACCGTTTGTACTTTTGGGAACTTTACGTGCTTTACCAATCACTTCCTTTATCAATTCACCATCCCAAATAACTCTTTTAAACAAACTTCCTTCTCACTCCTCTCTTGTTTTTAAATACACGCCTCCTTGACTTTTTTTAGTCTGTTCTTCCTCTTACGTCACACCAAAGTACATTTTGGCAAGGACCCCCAGGCGTTGTTTGGACCCCTACTCCCCTTAAAGAGATATCCCACAGTCAATTATTCCTTTGGACATAATCTCTAAAGGGAAGCAAGCGGCAGAAACAGTTAAAAGCACACAAAAAAATATGTGACAACCGTTACAGTGCCACAGATAAAAGATTCTCCATCTTATCTATATCAGACCCACAAAATTCTGTGCCTGCAGTCTTAACAGTACTTACAGAATTTCAAAAGATCTCTGGTCTCAGAATTAACTTTGAATAAAAGTGTACTCTTTCCAGTGAATTCTCAAGCATGCAATATTAGATTGGACACCATCCCTTTTATCATTGCAGATCAGTTCATATACCTAGGGGTAAACATCACAAGTAAACACAAGCTCTTTATCAACAAAATTTCACCGTCTGTATGGAAAAAATTAAGCAAGCATAGATGGTCAACCCATCATCTCACTCTAGCTGGAAGAATTAACGTTGTTAAGATGAATATTCTTCCTAAGCTTCTCTTTTTCTTTCAAAACATTCCAATAGATAGATAGATAGATAGATAGATAGATAGATAGATAGATAGATAGATAGATAGATAGATAGATAGATAGATAGATAGATAGATAGATAGATAGATAGATAGATAGATAGATAGATAGATAGATAGATAGATAGATACTTTATTAATCCCAAGGGGAAATTCACAATATACATCAATAAATCATTTTTTAAGCAATTGGATTCAACAATAACCTCATTTATTTGGAACTCAAAACATCCACGTATCATAGAGCGACCCTACAAAGACCTAAGGCAGAAGGTGGCATGGCTCTACCTAACCTTCAGTTTTATTACTGGGCAGCAAACATACAAGCTATAAAAACCTGGACACAAATAGATGAACAAACATAGGCCTGGTCCGCAATAGAAGTAAAATCCTGCAGTACTTCTTTATATTCCCTGCTTTGTGCCCCAATAAATGCAAGGTATTGGCAATATACTAATAACCCAATTGTGCTTCACTCACTCTGAAATTCTGTAAGTACTGTTAAGACTGCAGGCACAGTATTTTGTGGGTCTGATATATACAGTACCATATCATCTGCATATAGAGAAATTTTCTGTTCAAGTCCTTCTCTGATAATCCCCTTTATCTGGTAAGCATTTCGACACCGAACTGCCAGTGGTTCAATGGCGATTGCAAATAGCAGTGGTGACAAGGGGCATCCTTGTCTGGTACCACGTTATAGTCTAAAGTAGTCTGAACAAATGTTGTTAATACAGCCAAAACCTAAAGCTTTAAGCGACTTCAGATCCCAGGGACTGAAGTGATGTCCCATTGCTATAAGACAGTCATGTCCTGGCTCCTTTCTGGGCTGAAATCACTCCCCTACAAGCCCTGATTGTACTGCATCAATTTTAAATTTTTTGTAAATGCCGCATTAATTAATCCAGCAATCGATGTACACAAGTTTAAAAAAAGTGGGATGTGTGGCACACCTTCTAGCTGGACCCACAACACCAGCTTGGCCATGCCTGAAATGGAATTAATATAACCATAATAAAGTAGCAAATAATTGTGCAAAATTGTGTATATGTATAGGAAATATCATCAGAATTCTCTTCTTGACAGTTTGCTTTTCATTTTCTAACAACCAACATGCCTACAATTGCACATGAAATGTGCCTCTGATTCAGTAAGTTTAACGTCTGAACCTTTATTTGGTGTTAAAAAGGGTGATTCTTGGATTTATTTTCTAAATTTATTTGAAACAGATTGTAACATGTCTCAGATAATGTTAATCATTTTTACTTCAGCAGAGGTGAGCTTTAAAGCCATCCAACTTTCTTTACTGTGCTATGCTGAGGATCAAAGCTGACATTAAGAATATGTGGCACTGTGGGTTTTCATTCTGTAGAGGTATTTTGAGTATGTTCCCGCTCTGGGGTATTTCTTCATTTTCTGTTTCTTTATTGTATTTGTCTTTTATTTCAGGTAATTTCATATTTTCAGAAGTAAAAGTATGATAAAAAGACTTACTGATATAAAGTGGGCTATTTAAATACAGAAAAGTAATAAGAATTCTAAAATTGCATACAACAGGAGCAAGTCTCTGTGGCATCCTAATCTAGACTAAAGTATGCCAGATTCTATATATATAAAAAATAATGAGTTTATTTAGCCTAACACATAAAGTGGGGAGTGCAGGGTGACACAAGGGAGAAAACAAGATAGACAGTAAGTTCTCATATGCTCCAGGCATAAAACTTAGCTGCCCTCATTTGTTTTAGGCCTTCTGCTAGTCCATGGCACTACAAGAGAGATTGATTAAGTACTTAGGAGTTAAAGTCAGAATTAAATATGCATGAAAATTACATTTTAGAACTTTTTTTTTTTTTTTCAAAACATTATTCTATCAACTTTGTTGTACTTTATCTCCTGATTTAAAGCAGAATGTTTAAATGAGGTCTATAGGAAGTATTAAGTGGTAAGCGACAAGCTTCTTTAAATAACTTTTTACTAAATCATAATAGAAAAATCAATTCAATTAACATTGTATAATGATATCCTAAATAGCTTAGGAGGCAGTATGCTTGAGGAAGTAATGCATTAATTAGTGCATTAAACTAGGATGTGAAATTGTGATACCTGTGATGAGGCAGTCAATCTAATTAGAAATTTTATTGTACAAATTGCTTCATAACATGCTATATCTATCAGTGATGCAAACGTTTGCTGTATTTATAAGCGAGCACATACCAACTCTACCACGCAATAGACAGGCATAGTCCATGTGTCCAATGTAAGCTTTCGCATGGCCTAATACAGCTAGCAGTATTAAGTGACATTCCTTTAGGTCTTTAACTAAAATAGAAGAGAAAGAAATGAAATCTACAATTACATAAGCAGCACACATATTAGGACATTTACTGTTTCCTTTAACGGCTTTTGCAGAGTAGTCTCCTAATACAGTATATGTTGTAGCAGGGCAAACAATGAGGCAAGGTGAATTCAGGAATAGTTGGGAAGCAAACCGGGCAAAATCCAATCAAAAATAAAAAAATCTTCAAAACAAAATATGCGCTTGATGGTTCTACAATGATAGGCTAGTTGTCTTTAAATTGCATGGCTTTCTCACAGAACATTATTTTCAGCAAGGTCAGGTCAGGTCCAAATGAGATGTCATCTTCCGGGATCTTCTCCTTTTTATATGGAAGTGGCAGGGCTTCGTTGCGCTCAACGGGTAGTTACTCAAGGCTGTGATAGAAAAAGGAGACAAGAATGTTAGTAACAGTGCTCCCTCTCACATACCACATACCTTTGGTTAGCCCAGAAGGCAGTCCTCTGGTGTGCATGCATGACAATGTACATAAAACAAGTATCTATAGGTTTAAATTAATGTGATAATCATCATGTCTGAATATTTAATTACGTTAAAAGAATCTTCCATTTATTTGCTGAACTAACCTATTCCGAAAGAAGGGGTTGCATGCTGGAACCAACAGAGTACAAATCCACTGGAAGGCACATTTATCCACACATTTATCCACACATACAGAGCCAAATGTGACTGACTAGTAACGTCAGCAGCCATACCACATGCACTTCAGAACAGGTTATCCACCTGAAGCTAAGCATATTCAGATCTGGCCAGTACTTGGATAGGAGACCATCTAAGAAAAGCTTGATTTACCGCTGGAAGAGGTGCTGGTGAAGCCAGCAGGGGGTGCCTACCCTGTGGTCTAAATGTGAATCCCAATGTCCCATTGCAGTAATGGGTACACTGTTCTGTAAAAATGGCACTGTTCTTTGGATGAGACATAAAACTGAGGTCCTGACTGTCTGTGGTCATAAATGATCCATGGGCATCCGTCATAAAGAGTAGGGTGTATCCTGATGTCCAGACTAAATTTCCATCCATGATGCCGTCATTCTGTCCCCAATCATCCCCTGTCTCTTATTGGCTATCTCTGTCTCACCACTTCACCACCTAATAGATGGAACAAAAATGGCTGCTGTCTCATCATCCAGGTGGGTGCTACACATTAACGGTGGTGGAAGTGACACCTCACTCACAATGAAAAGTGCCTTGAGTAGCGAGAAAAGCGCTATATAAATGTAAAGAATTATTATTATTATTACTAGGGGGCTTTGCCCCCTGCTTGCTTTGCTTGCCAACCCCCACACTCCCTCCCCCTGGGCTAGTGCCAAGCGCCAGCCACTTCACAACTCTGCTGCTCGCATTGTGAAGAGGGAGGCTAAACGCACCCCAAGGAGAAACAGTCGCTCCTCCGAAACCCTCTTAAACGGTGATACAATGGGAAACAAATACAGTTTTTTTACCTCCACTTTGATCGATCAGCCCTGGCTTACTGCTTCTGCCATGCTGTGGCACTTCGAACATTTACAAGCTTGTACAGCAGCTGGCCTTTTGTCTCACTGCCTTGTCCCTCTTCTCCCCAAGACATCCTCTGCTCCTGTTTGTGGTCCCATTCCCAAAAGTGCCCCTATGAAGAGGAAGATTTTCTATTCTTTTAATTGAGAAATGGAACTGTCCCCTCTGACTACACAAGGAGCTTAATTCACTCCTGAACATTTCTGTCTCTGAAATCTTCTGTGTATCTGTGCAACTCTGTGACCCAAGCGTGACAGCATATGTGGATTTCACTTTTTTAACAAATCTTTTAATTCATGTGGATACACCTCTTCACTACTTTTCCCCGATGGCAACACAAATTAGATGAACTACAAGTCTTAAAGTTAAACTTAAAGTTTAAATCCTAACAATATATTCGATCTCTTTTCACTGTTCCGTTTTTTTACAGAGTAATAATTTCCGTTTGTTTGCACTAATGTGATCTTTACTATCATTTTTTGGAGACTTTAGAATTTTCATACTTCCATTATATCTAACCTGCTCTGCATGTGTATCATGCCAACATTGTTTAATTCTTTATGACATTCTACTTTGTCATCTACTCTTTGTCTCACGGGACATGAAAGTGTCTCTCTGAGAAAGTCATCGTCTCGTCTCTCTAAAAAAGTGTCATCTCATCCCAAGATTTTTTTATATAATAGAGAGATTATTATTATTATTATGTTGGCTTAACATTTCTATTTTTGGGAAGTGGGGAAAAAAAATAATTCTCAGATTAAGCATAAATGCACTAAAAGGGCCACTACACCAATATCTATTACCAGAGTAAAAAATTTGTAATTGTTCAAAAGATTTGCTGGTTGTACTGTGATTTGTGGGCCATAGACTTGTGCAAGAGAGAAGGAGGTGAGGCCAAGTTCCCAAAAAAAGTAATTTATTGTTGTAAAGACAGGGACATTCTGAAAGCACTTATTCAAAGGTGTCACTCAAACACATACAGCATGCAAGCAGGGACAATGATGTTGTCCTACATTTGCTCCCTTCTCAGATCAAAAGAACAGACAGCCTTACCGCACAAGCAAGGAGGCAGAAAGTGAATACACGGCCAGGTCAGCAGCCAGTTTTAAATGTTTTGTGCCTTGACCATAGGGGAACATTACTGACAGTTACACCAGCAGTGGACCACCAGTCCCAGCCTGCGTTAACAAAGTGTTAGTGCACTGAGCAGACGGGGTCTCAAAAATCTCATAGCACATTGTTATTATTTTATTACTTATTGATTTGATGTTATCATTCTAAATAAATATTGCATCCATATATTTCATTCACAAAAAAAATATTATCATTAGAGTGTAACAGTTGACACATTTAAAGTTTGTCCAGACCTGCACGGTTTGTTATCAAGTGATAGTATTTGGGCCATTAGTCTTGTGATGGACAGCCGCATCCCATGCCCGGTAGGGACTCCCCTGCTGCATCTGTTCCGGGGGAGCAACCATGGGCAGTTCAATACCTCCCCCGGGACGCTTGGTGGCAGCCTCCCTGGCGGACAATGATCCCCCAACCTGTTGCATGGCTCCATGGGAGATGGAGTCCTCCACAGCCTGGTTGTGGGCTCGGATGGCTGCTAGGGGGAGCTGCATGGAGTCTGCAGCCTGGCTGGATGAATCTTCAGCCCCACCCGGAAGTGCATTTAGGACCAGGTGGTCAAGCACCTGGAATGCTTCCGGGTGGGCTATAAAAAGGGCCAGCCACCACCACTCACGGAGCCAGTGTCAGGAGGAGGAGGATTACACTTGTGGAGGAGTGGTGGTAAAGGGAGAAGAGTGCTTTGTTGTGTTGGATAAGTGCTTTATGGACTGTGTATTGCCTGTGGGTCACGGGGAAGACGTGCGGCCACGGGTGAAGAAAAATAAAACTGGTGTTTGATTTATACGTGCCTTTGTGTCCTTCCGTGCCGGGTCAGGCGCCTGTATAGTGCCTTTGTTACAGTCTATAAAAATAACTATATGTTGTTGAAAACGAATGAAGGTTTTATATTTGGCATAGTCAGCTGTGCCAATTTAATGCCCCATCCAGTCTTTAAAGTAGCAATGTAAACAAACAGAATCTGTAAGGAACAAACAATATATGAGGCAACAATCCATTCAGACTGTACAGCTTGTTACTATATGTCAAGGTAACAAAAACATTTGTCACAGAAAATGGGTTAGTCAATGTTTTTTATAAATATGTACTACAACATTCACTGTTACAATGTGTAAAGACAATAATTCCTATACCTCCTTTAGTCTAATGGTCTAGACTCACGTTAATGCACCACCCTATACACTTCATATATTAATTTGCATCATAATATGACAAAAATAAATGGAGGCCAATTGTTTCTTATTCTTGACAGCATCTTGGGATGTCTTCTGACGGGCATTTATATGTTTTTATTATGTTTACTTGTGCCTTTCTCAGAATATTTCCTTTTGTCATGCAAAAGCAGTTTCTCTTTTTGTATAAATCTTACAGCATATGGATAACTAAGCACTAATATGAACATAACATCTGCTTTACCCATTTCTGATCACATTTTTCCAGCACATATGAAATATTTAAATATTCAGTTGATCTGATCATGGGATAAGAAATAATACTGTGTACAAAGGAATGTATGTGCGCTTATTTTGTTTTGTACATTTTAAGTAAAACTATATGTTTAAAACAGAAAAAATACAAAAAGCACTTTAGTTTGTCACTGTGAATAGATCACCACTCCAAAAAAACAAAAACAAAAACAAAAACCTTCTCCAAAAATTAACTATTATGTAAACACCAAAATCCTTAATACTTCAGAGTAGAAAAAAAAACTGTTTATTTATTGGTGGTAGTGTCATATTCTTTAGCTGTTTACTTTGTTTGTTGGACTGTTGCACCCTTTTATTATTTATTCATTTTAGTTTTCTTGGAGATATCCCATGGTATCCAGAGACAGAAGATGGTGCCATATTTAAACAGTGTCATCTCCAGACAGAGGAGCAGCTTCAGCGACAGCTTGCTTTCACAGTCCTGCTCCCCTGACAGACTGAGGAGATCGTTCCTCCCCCAAACTATGCGACTCTTCAGTTCCACCCGGGGGGTAAACGTTAACATTATTCAAAGTTATTGTCTGTTTTTACCTGCATTTTTATTACTCTTTAATTTAATATTGTTTTTTGTATCAGTATGCTGCTGCTGGAGTATGTGAATTTCCCCTTGGGATTAATAAAGTATCTATCTATCTATCTATCTATCTATCTATCTATCTATCTATCTATCTATCTATCTATCTATCTATCTATCTATCTATCTATCTATCTATCTATCTATCTACTGTGACAAATATGACACAGGGTGAGCACTGTCAAATAGTTCTGACTGCCATTGTGGAATGCTGTGTAGGCTGACATAGAAGCATGGTGAAATTGTCAGACATTCTGATCATTTTCCCTCCTCTCCAGTGAAGCCAGTTTTTGATATTAACTTTCTTAATTATTTTTAGCATCTTGTTCATATCTTTGCATGACCTATTGGATTATAATTTTTCTTATTTTTAGCACTGTGGCCTCAGTCTAAAGACTTGCAGGTTAGGAGAAATGGCATCACTCAACTGGCCATGGTGGGTGTGTGTGTATATTCACCCTCCAAAGAACTGTCGCCCTATCCAGGGATTGTTCCCATCTTGCACCCTGTACTAGCTAGGAGAGGCTCCGGCACCCCTCTACAATGCAGGTCTGGATTAAGTGGGCTAGAAAATTACTTATTTTTTAACACTTTTTTTGTTTGTTTGATGCTTCTTTCTTTTTGTTTTTTCATTTCTTACTTTTTCAGACTAGCATTAGGGCCTCTTAGGGTTTTATACCATAAGCAAGTCCTCCGTATTTTTTGTCTAAAAATGTGTCTGATAAAACTCAGCTGCACACTTATATTTTTGTCTTTTTTGTACCACTTGATTCTTATACTTAGCAGTACAATTCCAGCAACAATATCTCCAGTCTCCAGGTGCAGTCATGTAATAAACAAAAGTCAAAGTGATAGTTTATACTGGGTTTCAAATTCTGTCATCTCCTTTGGCCTCCTCAGGAAAGGACTTCTAGAGAAAATAAGAAAAAACAGGGATTCTTGGTAGTCTTATTCTAAAATGTCTGCCTTGATTTTAGTGCTGCCAGAATGAACAGTGACACTTTTTCAACTCAAAACCAGATTATTCAGTTATGGAAATGAGTAAATATATAAATTAATTAACAAATTAATTTTCTACTCTACTGAAAATATGCTGGATTGCCAAAGATATGTGGACACCCCTTGAAATTATAGAGTACAAGTATTTCAGCCTCACCCATTGTTAACAGGTACATAAAATCAAGCACAGAGCTTTGCACTCTCCATTGACAGTCATTGACAAGAGAATGAGTAGGTCATGATGAAGAGGTCAATGAATTTAAACATGGCACTGTCATAGGATGCCACCTTTGCCACTAAGTCAGTATACAAATTTTGCTCTGCTATATCTGCCCCAGTCACCTATAAGTGCTATTATTGTTATGTGGAAGGATTTATTATTGTTATTAGCTCAGTCACAAAGTGGTAGACCACACAACCTCAAAGAGCCGGTCTACTGAATGCTCAAGTGAATAGTGCATAAACATTTCATCACTCACATCAGAGTCGCAAACTGCCTATGGGAGCACAAGAATTGTGTGTTGAGAGCATTTTGAAATGGGTTTTCATGGCTGAGCAGCTATACACAAGACTAAGATCACTATGCACTATGCCAAGGGTTGTCTGGAGTGGTGTAAAGTACACCACCATTGGACTTTGGAGCAATGGAAACATGTTCTCTAGAGTGAAGAATCATGATTCACTATCTAGCAGTCTGATGGATGAATATGGGTTTGGCAAATGCCAAGAGAATCCTAATAAAGATTGGTAGAGGAAGGCTGTTTGTCAGGGGCTGGGCTATGTCCTTTGGTTCCAGTGAAGGGTACTGTTAATACTATAGCATACAAAGACATTTTAGACAAATGTGCACTTCCAACTTTGTGGCAACAGTTTGGAGAAAGCCCTTATCTATTAAATCATGACTGTGATACTGTGCATAAAGTCAGGTCCATAAAAATATGGTTTGATGAGTTTGGTGTGAAGGAAATTCACAGGCTTGCACAGAGCCCAGACCTCAACCCTACTTAGTACATTTGAGATGAATTGGAACTCCAGGACTTTTTGTCCAACATCAGTACTTGACCTTACAATTAGCTCTTTTGTCTTAATAGGCATAAATTCCCTTTGGCACAATCCATAATCTTGTGGAATGCCTTTTCAGAGGAGTGGAGGTTTTTTATAATCACAATGTGGGGGATCAGCTTCAGATTAATGCCCATAGTTTTTAGATAGTTGCCATGTCATAAAGGTTGTTAAGTGTTTACACACGTTTGGCCATGTAATATATATTTGTTTGGGGTACACTGTATATTAGATGCATTATTCTTCATGTAATAGTGTATGACTCATTTTCAGAAATAGTCATACATTTTATTTAATTTATATTTTACATTTTGTATATTACTGCCCACTAATACATGCTTTACAAATTTAGAGTCATGTGCTAACTTAATATGTACATCTCTGTGTCATAATAATACCTGGGGAACACAGGACAAACTTATACAGATACGTTGATAACATACAAACTCCTCACAAGTACTTCTTGATTTGGGATTACCCACTAACTACTGTACTTTCTGTTTATTTTTCCTCAAATTATTTAGTAACATAGAGCTAAGTATTATTTTGTAAAGTATATATAGGAGATGTAAAATGCATACCTTCAGAAAACACGTTTTTTGCCAATATTTCCAGGCCCGCAATACTGAAGTTACTGTATGCTTTAGCTTAGATATTTATTATTTATTACAGATTTTATCCTATTATGATACAAATAGTCCTGGAGGAAGCTTAGTATTTTTTGACTATTTTTATAATTTAAAAATAGAATATAGTTTTCTCTTTATGGATTTCTCACTAATGAGATTTTTAACCATTTGCAGATAGGCAAACAGTTGTTAATCATGTTCCATCAGCCACCACAACAACATTCTGTTCATTTTTCATACCCCACTTATTGTGGGTAGAATCATGCTACTACAGCAACAAAAAATCTTTCAATAACAATAACCCTGCATTAAATACTGCCTATAATTGTGACTTATTTCTATCCATAAAATATAGCTGCCTCAAACTTTATTCATCTGAACATTTTTAAATTACATATCTTTTTCACAAGGTGACATTGTGGTGTTGAGGTTAGTATTCTTATTTTGTCTGTCTTGCAAGGTGACATTTACTTTTAAATGCTTTATTCTCATCAAGATATACTGTATTTAAGAGTATCCGTGGTATTTTCTAAAGATTAGCTACAGGGGATGCACAAACCAGTGTTTTTCTTCATGCCAGTCCCAAGCCCGGATAAATGGGGAGGGTTATGTCAGGAAGGGCATCCGGTGTAAAATTTTGCCAAATCAATACGCAGACAACAATACAAATTTCCATACCGGATCGGTCAAGCCCCGGGTTAACAACGACCGCTACCAGTACTATTAGCCAACAGGGTGCTGGCAGAAATTGGGCTACTGTTGGCCAAAGAAGAACAAGAAGGAGAAGAAGAGGGGGGAGATGTGTCCAGAGGCAGGAGGAGAGGAGGAAGGTAAAGGGAGTGGAACTGAGGGTAGGCACTTTGAATGTTGACAGTATGACTGGTAAGGGGAGAGAGTTAGCAGATACGATGGAGAGAAGGAAGGTTGATATATTGTGCGTTCAAGAGACTAAATGGAAGGGGAGTAAGGCCAGGTGGATTGGAGGTGGATTCAAATTGTTCTATCATGGTGTGGATAGGAGAAATGGAGTAGGTGTTATTCTGAAGGAACAGTATGTTAAGAGTGTTTTGGAGGCGAAAAGAGTGTCAGACAGAGTAATGATTATGAAGCTGGAAATTGGAGGTGTGATGATGAATGTTGTTATTGCATATGCACCGCAAGTTGGGTGTGCAATGGATGAGAAAGGAGATTTTTGGAGTGAGTTGGATGAAGTGATGAACAGTGTACCCAATGGACAGAAAGTGGTGATTGGAGCAGATTTCAATGGATATGTTGGTGAAGGGAACAGAGGAGACGAGGAGGTGATGGGTAGGCATGGTGTCAAGGAGAGGAATGAAGAAGGTCAGAGGATAGTGGATTTTGCCAAAAGGATGGACATGTCTGTGGTGAATACGTATTTTAAGAAGAAGGAGGAACATTGGGTTACGTACAAGAGTGGAGGAAGATGCACACAGGTAGATTAAATCCTATGCAGAAGAGTCAATCTGAAGGAGATTGTAGACTGCAAAGTGGTGGCAGGGGAAAATGTAGTTAAGCAGCATAGAATGGTGGTCTGTAGGATGACGTTGGAGATCAAGAAGAGGAAGAGAGTGAGGGCAGAGCCAAGGATCAAATGTTGGAAGTTGAAGAAGGAAAACTGCAAGGTTGAGTTTAGGGAGAAGGTGACACAGGCACTGGGTGGTAGTGAAGAATTACCGGACAGTTGGGAAACTACAGCAGATGTAGTAAGGGTGACAGCAAGAAGGGTGCTTGGCGTGACATCTGGACAGAGGAAGGAGGAAAAGGAAACCTGGTGGTGAAATGGGGAAGTACAGGAGAGTATACAGAGGAAGAGGATGGCAAAGAAGAAGTGGGATAGTCAGAGAGATGCAGAAAGTAGACAAGAGTACAAGGAGATAAGGCACAAGGTGAAAAGAGAGGTGACGAAGGCTAAAGAAAAGGCGTATGATGAGTTGTATGAGAGGTTGGACACTAAAGAGGGAGAAAAGGACCTGTACCAATTGGTTAGACAGAGGGACCGAGCTGGGAAATATGTGCAGCAGGTTAGGATAATAAAGAATAAAGATGGAAACATACTCACAAGTGAGGAGAGTGTGTTGAGCAGATGGACAGAGTACTTACAGAGGCTGATGAATGAAGAGAACGAGAGAGAGAAGAGGTTGGATGATGTGGAGATAGTGAATTAGGAAGTGCAACGGATTAGCAAGGAGGAGGTAAGGACAGCTATAAAGAGGATGAAGAATAGAAAAGCCGTTGGTCCAGATGACATACCTGTGGAAGCATGGAGGTGTTTAGGAGAGATGGCAGTGGAGTTTTTAACCAGATTATTTAATGGAATCTTGAAAAGTGAGAGGATGCCTGAGGAGTGGAGAAGAAGTGTACTGGTCCGATATTTAAGAATAAGGGGGATGTGCAGGACTGCAGTAACTACAGAGGAATAAAATTGATGAGCCACAGCATGAAGTTATGGGAAAGAGTAGTTGAAGCTAGGTTAAGAAGTGAGGTGATGATTAGTGAGCAGCAGTATGGTTTCATCCCAAGAAAAAGCACCACAGATGCGATGTTTGCTCTGAGGGTGTTGATGGAGAAGTATAGAGAAGGCCAGAAGGAGTTGCATTGCGTCTTTGTGGACCTGGAGAAAGCATATGACAGGGTACCTTGAGAGGAGTTGTGGTATTGTATGAAAAAGTTGGGAGTTCAGAAAAGTATGTAAGTGTTGTATAGGATATATACGAGGGAAGTTTGACCGTGTTGAGCTGCGGTAGGAGACAGGTTGACAGACGAAATTAGACAGGAGTCCCTGTGGACTATGATGTTTGCTGATGACATTGTGATCTGTAGTGATAGTAGGGAGCAGGTTGAGGAACCCTGGAGAGGTGGAGATATGCTCTAGAGAGGAGAGGAATGAAGGTCAGTAGGAACAAGGCAGAATACATATGTGTAAATGAGAGGGAGGTCAGCGGAATGGTGAGGTTGCAAGGAGTAAAGTTGGTGAAGGTGGATGAGTATTAAATACTTGGGATCAACAGTACAGAGTAATGAGGATTGTGGAAGAGAGGTGGAAAAGACAGTACAGGCAGGGTGGAGAAGAGTGTCAGGAGTGATTTGTGAAAGATGGAAATCAGCAAGAGTGAAAGGGAAGGTCTACAGGACGGTAGTGAGACAAGTTATGTTATATGGGTTGGAGACTGTGGCACTGACCAGAAAGCAGGAAACAGAGCTGGAGGTAGCAGAGTTAAACATGCTAAGATTTGCATTGGGTGTGACAAGGATGGATAGGATTAGAAATGAGTACATTAGCAGGTCAGCTCAAGTTGGACGGTTGGGAGACAAAGTCAGAGAGGTGAGATTGCGCTGGTTTGGATATGTGCAGAGGAGAGATGCTGAGCATATTGGGAGAAGGATGCTAAGGAAAGAGCTGCCAGGCAAGAGAAAAAGAGGAAGGCCTAAGAGAAGGTTTATGGATGTGGTGAGTGAGGACATGCAGGTGATGGGTGCAACAGAACAAGATGTAGAGGACAGGAAGATATGGAAGAAGATGGTCTGCTGTGGTGACCCCTAACGAGAGCAGCCGAAAGAAAAAGAAGAAGAAGTCACACAATTTAACGTTTAGAGTATAAGCAAAAATGTATGTACATATGGTAAATGAAGAGAAAACATTCCACCCCACACATGTATTAATCTGCTAGTTTAGGGTTCTGTCCCACAAGACAAAACTGCTTTACTAATTATCCTTAATTTATGCAATGAGTTCTCATTTAAATAAATGTTTTGAAATCTTTTCAGAATTAGAGTTGTACAGTACTTAATTGTTTGTTGCAAATCTGATTATAAAATGTACAAAGTGACATTCCTTGAAGCAATTTACTGAGAATCTATATTGGCAGGGCTGTATTAATAGATAAACTGACACGTTTCTAAAGCTTCCTTGACCACTTTACTGTAGTTTTGTATTATGCATTATGCTGCATTCTATTTAGCTCAGATGTTGGAATTGGGAATGACATCACACATGAGTTGATTACGTTCCAGTAAAATTAAAATGGATTCCTCCAGGAAAACCTTTGTAGAAATTGCTCCATAAGAATAAATAACAGTTGGTAACAGTGCATTCCATGGTGTTCTGTGCATCCAAACATCATAGCAACATGTCTGTAGATAGAGGTTGGACAGTACTGTGTGTAAAACTGATTTAATGAGACATAAATAGGCAGAAGTGCCAATAAACAGTATAACATTACAGCTTTCACTAAAGTTTGAGATGAACACCACCATTTTAGACTGAAGTCATGATCGGCAGTTGGACAAACACCGACTTAATAGACCAGCCCTGAGTTTCTGAGTTGGAAATCCAACTTAAGAGGTTATTCCAATTGAAAATTCTAACCAGAAACTTGGAAATTCTGACTTCCCACTTCCAATGGAATGCAATTGTTTCATGTTCATAGGTTGTTTTTTATGAAAGCTTTGAAATTACTTCAGTTTTTTTTTGTCTGATGCCTTCTGACTAACCAGTTCTGGAAAACTTACTTATATGGTGTATAGATCAACTCATCTTAATGTCTAGTTATGCAAGATATTGAGTTTTTTGTGTTTCCCCCCAATTTCAGTACACAAAAAACTCTCATTTATAGGCCATTTTTGGAGCATGTTTTGTGCAGGAAATTACACTCTTATGATAAAGAATAAACCAATAGACCAATAGGTGTATTCAGCATAAGTTACTACCTGTATTATTATCATTCTTTAATTTAATATTATTTATTGTATCAGTATGCTGCTGCTGAAGAATGTGAATTTCCCATTGGGATTAATAAAGTATCTATCTATCTATCTATCTATCTATCTATCTATCTATCTATCTATCTATCTATCTATCTATCTATCTATCTATCTATCTATCTATCTATCTATCTATCTATCTATAAGTTATCACAAGGACATGAAGCTATGCATGCCACATTAACCAATCCCAGGGGTTCACCACCTAATGGGATAAAGGGGTCAAAGTTACTCCTTTTCATAAAACTTCGATCAGTAATAGGCATGTGGAGTTTCATTCTTTTTTGATTTCGAGGTTGCTGATCACGTATATAATATTTTTGACATTTGATTCCTTACTGGTGCTCCTAGCCCTCTAAAAGCCACTCCCAGAAGGAAACATAAGCATGTGGGGTATTGATTTACACCATTTTAAGGTCAGTGATTACAAATATGGTGTTATTTGTGACCCTTTAATAGGGATCTAGTCCTCTATGGACCTCTATTAGAGAACGAAAAACAACAAATTTCTTTTACAGCCAAGAATATTTAGACGTTAAACATTTGCATTGAAGCACAAATTTTGATATTTCAAAAATATGACACAATTATTCTTGTCTGTAATGTACTTCTGCCTCATGAAGTAAATCATTACCTTTCTTATGAATATCCCGAATTAGGGTGGCTTACCCTAATTCAGACGTCTTCCTGTGTTATTCACATTTGGAGAATAACTTTAACATCAGCAGATATTATGTGACCAAAAAACCAATTTCTGTGAGAACTACATTTTACTTTTTCTTTACTTTTAATTTATAGCTAAGCAAGTAAGTTGACTTTAGTATCAGAGATGTGTGATTTTATTATTTTTGCCTGCTTTACTGAAACCAACAAAGCTGGTCAGGTTCTCCTTCCATAAAGTCACCCAGTTTACACAAAAAAAAACACACCACTAAATAAAACCTATTTTACCAAAAGTTTCCCACAAAATATCTTTTATGATCTTTTGTTAAGTTTAGCTTGTTTATATGAATGTTACTTATAATTACTTTAAAAAATACTTTCTGAGAGCAAAAAGAAAAACAAATTAAAAAAAGTAAATTACAGAACACAAATTGCTGGGGTTTAATGTAATGAAGCTTCAGAAAAATATTTAGTGAAATCTGTTTGATGTTGTTTAAATTATAACACAGAGATGCAAACTCTGAAATATCAGCACTTGGTCAATTAATTTTGCAAGGTGTTATGCTCTACACTATTGAATTGCCTTGTGGCAATTACAAACTTCTCAAGCAAGGAAATGAAAAAAAGTTTGTCTTTTCATTCAAGGCTCCTACAAATGTGTCATTTTAAAATTTAATTTCTAAACTTAAATTTAAAATTGCCCTAGTTAATTTACTTGCTATTTATTTTCATTTTGCAGAGTGAGAGAAATATTACAGCTAAAGACCCATATTATTATCTTCAGAATTTTGTTCAATATTTCTCTATAAGTCTTTGAAAAAGGATCAAAATGTTCTGCAGGCTATGGTTCAAACTTGATAAAGCACCATTCTAAGTAATCAGTTTGAAAAGGTTCTAGTGTAAGTAGAAGGTATTAGCAGCACTCTCTCAGCTGAAAGTCTCTAGTTGATCAGAATACTGCTGAATACAAGTAAGGCTGGGAAGTAGTTTTACAAAAATACTTTTGTATAAATAAATGCCTTCAGGATCCACATCCAAGACACCAACACTAAGTGACTGTCCATTGAGCATCAGCATTAAAAGGGTGTTAATGCATTTAGTTTTGCACAGAGCCAACACAAGGCTCTCTTTCCTTACAAGTATAGCAGGAGCGCTAATGGCTCAGCTTTACAAATGATAAAGTAGATGAGCTAAATATTTTTCCTTTTGCCTGAAGTGATTACAAATCTGGGACAAGTATTGTTTGCGGAAAGTAAAGTAGAAACCAGAAGTGTTTTCCTAAATGATTGTATTGTTAGTTTGTTTGCTCAAATTCCAATCTCTTACAAGGGCTTCCCTTTAATTGCTCAAAGTTAAGAGGCTCTTTAATGCAGGCTCCCATCTTGTATCCTGATGTAATGAGTGACACAGTACCATAGTAACCAAACATCCAAATAGCATGTCTTCGAAATCCTGAAACACAAAATGACACAAAAGTGGCCACACAAACACCTGTACAAAAAGACACCACTGTGACGTCACTGAAAAAAAGTTATAAAAATACTTGTCATCTAAAATAAGTATTTATAGCTTGTAAAAAATAATACTATAAACAAATAAACATACAGTGTTCCAAAATATAGTGTCAGGTTCTATAGATGGCAGCTTTTTTTTTTTTTTGCAATATTTGTGAATGTTTTAATCCTTTATTTTATTTTTGTTTTGTTTTCTGGTGATATCCCATATCTTCATATTACTGGGCACAGCCAAGTGCTGTTTTTGGCATGAGATATTATGGGCTCACAAATTCTTGGTGGCCACTCTGGAAGACTATTAAAGAAGGTAAAGAAACTTGGTCAAACCATCAGCTTTTTATTTATTTATTTTTTTAAGAATTTCCAGACTTTTGGACTTTTTGAGATTTTGAAACACATTTCCCCATCATCACTTTTGCTTTTGCATGACATTCTTCACTGTACTTTAGAGCAGTTTTGGTTGTTTTGTGCCCTACATTACTTTGTTTGCTTAAAGTTGATGCTTTAAATGTTTTCAGGGTGGTGGTGTACTGTATTAATGTTTTTTAGGGCACAGATAAAGACAACAGGTGTCAACGCAGACTGTGTTAAAGTCAGGGAGTGAAGCAAGCTCAACACTGTTTAGTTTGCTATTGTCTGAGGTTAGACATAGGGCATGTTACAGTTTTGCACTATTTGTTGTTTCCTCCATTTTGCCTCTCTATTAAAATCACAATTCATAACATTAGCTGCACATTTACTACTTATATACATTCCTTTTTTCTTTTTGTTATGTTCCAGCTGAGGGAGATTTTAAGCAGTTGGGGTAATTTATTACTATAGAATCTGAACACTTAAACTTAAAAATGCAGAAATTAAAAATGTAAAAAAAAAAAGAGCTTGGGGCATGTCCCATGTGAGAGTATTAAACAACTAAGTAAGCTTTTTGATGTAGATAAGACAAATCAACTTTCATTATTTAACAGCTTGAGCCATTAATGCATTCTTATTCTAAGTGCTCCAAGAGTAAAATTTAGAATTCCAAAGTCTTTGTGTAACAGCTCTGCCTGGTTTACTTACATTATAAAGAATTTAAATGAAAATAAATACAGCCAGAGGATTTCTAATTTTCCAGAGAATTTTTTTTAAACTATAAAATATAAATTCAGACACAATTCATTATGACTGTGATTCTTGAACACAGTAGTTGATCAATATTCTTCTAAATGTGATGGAGACAATTGTGTTGCTAGGTTAATAAAATTCTCAAAAAATGAAGAGAACACTTAATCATCACAGTCCAACACCAAGTCAATTAAGCTTCAGGGATAACAATCTGTCCAGTTAAAAAGCATAAGTGATTGTGAATCAGCTTCACCTGCTTTGGTGTAAATGAAAGTTATAACAGGTGCACTGGGGAGGCAACAGCAAGACAACCCCAAAAAGACAACAGTTTTGCAGGTGGTGCCACGGACAAGTGTTCTCTCCTTAGCCTTCTTGACTGATTCTTCTCAGGTTTTGTTAGTGTTCTTGTTACTACTGGTAGCATGAGGTGGTACCTGTAGCTGATTCAGGTTGCAAATGTAGTCCAGCTCCTCCAGGATGGCACATCCATATGTGCTATCACAAGACGTTTTGCTGTGTCTCCCAGCCCAGTCTCAAGAGCATGTTAGAGATACCAGGAGACAGGCTGTTCTACAAGTAGACCTTCACAGGACTGTAGAAGGGCATCAACCCAGCAGCAGGACTAGTATTTTCTCTTTTGTGTGAGGAGGAACAGAAGGAGCATGGCCAGGGTCCTACAAAATGACATCTAGGTGGCTACTGGTGTGTATGTTTCTGACCAAACTGTCAGAAACAGACTCCATGAAGGTGGCATAAGGGCTCAATGTCCTCTAGTGGGACCTGTACTCACAGCCCATCACTGTACAGCTCGATTGGCATTCACCAGAGAATACCACATTTGTTTGCTTCACCAATGGCACCCCGTCCTCTTCAAAGATGAGAGGAGGTTCACACTGAGCACATGTGACATCCTTTAAAGAGTCTGGAGATGCCATGATGAATGTTATGCAGTCTGCAACATCATTCAGCAGGACCTGTTTGGCAGTGGGCCAATAATAGTCTGGGAAGACATGCCTTGTAGGATTGCACAGTACCTTTGACTGTGGTTAGGTACGGGGATGAAATCCTCAAAGCTATTGTCAAACCTTATGCTGGTGCTGTGGGCCCTGGGTTCCTACTGGTCCAGGACAATGCTCGGCCTCATGTGGTCAGAGTGAGTAGGCAGTTCCTGAATGAAAGCATTGATGCCATTGACTGGCCCGCACATTCTCCAGACTTGAATCCAATTAAGAACCTCTGGGACATTATGTATCAGTGAATCTGACACCACCAACTAGCATCACAGACTGTTCAGGAGCTCAGTGATGCCATGACCCAGACGTGGCATGCCAAGACGTTGTCAGGAGTGCATACAGGCACGTGCGGGGCCATACACACTACTGAGTCACATTATGAGTTGCAGTAATGAAATTCATGCAGGTTGGATCAGCCTGTGATATCAATTTTTGACATTGATTTTCGGTGTGATGTTGAATCCAGGCCTCAGTGGGTTGGAGATTTTGGTTTCCATTGACTGCTGTTACATCATTTTGTTCTCAACGAATTACACAGTATTACTCAGTAAAGATTTTCTAGTTAAATATTTCCTTCATCGAGATGTGTGATTTAATCGTTCCCTTAATTATTTTGAGCGTGTATAACAAAGATATTAGTGAATTATTTGTTGATTCTTGACTTCATCAGCCTTATTATTTTAAAAGATAAAATGTAGCTAGTTTAAGCATGGTAGTGATTCATGCACAAATAATTATATTTTCAATAGTTTCTCTTTTACCCCATGCCTTATCCCTTTCTATGACAAATAAGTGCGACCATAATCTGGGGAGTCACAAAAATACGCAATTATAAAAACAATATAACACATGCCAGTATCTGTAACTATAAGAGATAGCAGCTTATTTGCTTTCCCCTCAGGGTCCCTAAACCTCTTCACTTTCTTTTATTTTCCTGGTTTTCTCTCTAATTTAGCCATCTGGCCACTTTTCCTCTCTGTCAGGGACCTGAAGCATATAAGCCATATTTTCATCCTCTACACAGCTGCTACATGTCTTAGTAATAACTGGGTTGTTCCTCCATAAACTTTGAAAGGCAGTTTACCTTGACACAGAACACTACTTGTGCAGCTCTCTCCCAGTTTGATCTTAGAAATCCTGCTGTTGATAAGGAGCCAATAAACCATAGAAAGGAATGAAAATACAACTTGGTGAATTTTGCTTGCATTTTGCAAAGTTCAGTAGTGAAGAGATGCATGGTGGTTCAATGAGAAGATGCTTGAAAGCATGGTGATCAGGAAGATTTTAGTTTTAATATGACTGTGTTTTAAATATTGAAGTTGTATGTACTTGTACCTTTCCTGGCCCCTAACATACAGAAGCATAAAACACTAACTGTTAGACGGTACCTCTACATGCTGTTGAGTGTGGAGGAAGACCTGCATTGACAAGTAAGCCATGCAGGAACCCATGGTCTATGGAAGTGAGACATAGGTCAGAGAGGATGCAAATGAACTATTCATCCTCAATATCAACAAAGGGAAAAGAAGATCTCCATGTTGAGCAGGTGGGGACATTAAGAAATCTTGTCAAGTAAATTTTCCTAACCCAATTGGCAGATTTTTTTGTTAACTAAAAGCAAAACAGCTCTCATTAAAAGTTTTTTATCTATGTGCAATTTTTGCAGTGAAGGCCTTCTTGACACTTTTGCTTATTGCATTGTTGCCCTGTCAGGGTTTAGATGATCAAGCCGAGCCTAAAAGTGAAATTCAGCTTATGGCAGTGGGCAGGCAACTCAATAAACAAAAGAATGATTAATTGCTACTAATGACAATTCAAATATGGAGCTCATTCTGAACTCCAACAGGCCGGCATCTACCAGCAGGTTTACATCTTATGAGACAGAGGAGCTGTTGTGCCACATTGAAATTATGCAGCCATGTATTGGTGTAATTGTTTCAGGTATTGTAGAGCTCTACAAAACTATTTAGACCTGGCACGGTCCCTGAAAATGGGTGATAAAGTTATAACATTTAATGTTGAAAAATGCCTCCCAAGAGGAAGAAACCTCCAAGTTGTGCCCAAAAGGCAACAACAATCCTTTATAAAATAAAAATATGTATTTATGAAGAAATAAAAGAAAGAAGAGTGCTCAAAAGAGAAAGCAGTTAGGCAATCCTGAGGCAAACAAATCCCAATACACAATTCCAGAAAACAGAATCCAATAACAGAAAGAAACCGGCAAGAACAAAGAAATAGAAATACTCACAGAAACCTCCTGGATAACCTCAATGAAAACACTGAGCTCCTGTTATTAACTGACAGTGGGAAGACTCAGGTGTGGTTATGTCAGGAGGATCCTGCATCTTGGAGAAACACCCACAAAGAACATGGGACATATGCAAAGTATACAATTAACAAATAATAAAAAAGAAAACAGCAGACATAACATACAAATGACAAAAATAATAATTCAAAGCTAACAGAAACAGAAATAAAACTAAATACATAAGAATTAAGTACTGTTACATTACAACAGAGGGTATGTTCTGTTTTCCATTATTAAACATGTGTACAGGTAATTTTTAGGATTCAGTTTTCATGTTTCTCAGTCAAAACCATTTCACCCTGGGTGTTGTTTTCAGTCTTTTTCCCTATCTGTTCTAATCCAAGTTGACAGGGAAACAGGAATATAAAGTACAGAAAATCTTTGATTCCTGTCGATAAGATTCCAAGGTTTTGTATGTATTTCAGTGGCATGAGATGTCTTCAGTAACATTGCTGCATTGCAACCATGAGACACCAGGAAATTGTGTTGTGTGATGTCATTAGGTGGAGGGCATTTAAGATGGTGGTGTGCTACTCCTAGGATCCAAGATTTTAGATTTTAAACCAAAAATCTTTATGGTGTTAGTTCAAAATATCTTCTTAGGAAGGCAGATCCTTGTGTTTGGTTTGCATTTTGGTTTAGGCCTCTTGGTTTCTGTTTGATTGTGGGCTTTGATCTTTGTCTGGCTGCTTCTGACCTTATCTTTCAAGCTTGATTTTCTGTGCTGATTCTGCTTTAGCAGCACAGTTTCTGCCCCCCTAATCATTCCCTGTCTCTCTTACCCCTCCATCATCTTACAGCTAATATGTGGTGAGCATACTGGCTCAATAATATCTGCCGTCACAACATCCATTTGGATGCTACACATTGGTGGCTCCATACTCCCGATGTGAAATATTTTGTGAAACAAGCAAAGTGCTATATAAATTAATTAATTATCTTTAGTGATCTGGAGATTTGTTCGACGCAAAGTTAAAAATTATGTTAATGAAAAGCTCTTTTTTTCACATTCATTAGGCATTTTTCTTTGAACGTGTGAAGAGCTTTATCATTGTATAAATTACTTTTTGCAATGCCTTTTCTTTTTCTAAGTTAGTGCCTCACAAAAACAATTAAAGCTGAAGTTATAGTGTTCAAATTTTAAAACTTTTCTGCTCTGTCTTCAAAAGCACCTGCGTAAAGTGACATTTAGTTACAATCAAATAAAGCACAGTTTATAAAATTTAGGGACACATACTAATAGATGTTTAAAGCTGAGAACATGTTTATTGCAATTGCATTTACATTAGAAGAACATTTACATGTTTTAGAATTCAGGTAATGTGTTTATAATGGGGTACAGTACTTTGATGTGAAATACATAGAAATGTGAAGGGGGTTATACTGCTGATCAGCTTGTGACTTTCAAATATTCCTCTGTATGTCTGCTTCATTTGAGATTGCACAACTGAACAAAATTCTTGTCTTTCTTTTACCCTGAGCAAATAAATAGTAAAACTAACAGTAAATGCCCCATATCTATGTCCAGAAATGCTATGTTGATTCAGTTTTTTGATACATGAGAAAATGCAATGTGCAGAATAGGCAGTTTTTAGCTCTCTCAAATCTGAAACGCACAAATGAATTGTGAGTAAGATCTAATTTTCTGCTTTGGCAGAAACCATCTACTCATTCTCATTTTCATCTGTAAGCAATTTTCAGTTGGTATCTACAAGCATATCTGATATAGGCAATGTATTTGTCTTGAAACAGAAAGAGTAAAAGAAGTATACAACTGGTCAAGACATAGTTAAAAAAACAAAAATAACAATAAAAAAAACAAAACAATGAAAAAGAAATAGAAGGCAAAAGGAGCCAAAACTCATAACACAAGAAGGAAAATAATTTTAAAAATATTTTGCCAAAGCAATTTTTTTCAGTGTAGTATTTGTTAACTTATGATCAGGTTACATAAAGCATTCATAATAAGTACATAAATATTTCAGAGGAGGTTCTTCTATTAATTTTTTGATATACAGTACTTCAAGCTATAAACATACTGTATTAGTCTTAGTAAAAACCCATCCAAAAATCTAAATTTTACTTTAATTAATATCAAGAGTTGACCATGATGCATTACAGGAATAAATGGGTAGTAAAAAAATATAACAAGAGAAATGGGGACTTAAAGATCAAGACAAGGTAGTGTCTGTGTGCCATCTCTTAGATGTTTCTAAAGCCATGTCATTTTGTGTCACCTAACACAAATGCAGTGGTGCAGACCTCACCCTTTATAACTTTGTGCACAGCAGCAAAGGAGTCTACAGGTTCTCATGTTGTTGCCACCCTCATTATCTTGTACATTAGCTACAGTACAGTATTAATATCACATTTAAATAGCTTCAGGGTATAAAAGAAAACAAAAGTCAAATGCAGCTTTTATCAGGTTGTAACATGAACACAGATAAAACTCATTGCTTGGTTTCTAAACACTCATTTTCATTCACTTTATACAAAATGTAGTCAACACATTGTACAAAAAGTCATTTATTAGCAAATAATGATGGATTATATTTTTTGTTATGTAGTATACTAAAAGGGTGTCTTACCCTAAGGTTTCATTCAGTCATTTCTGCCAGTATCAATGTTCTTTATGATAAGGTGTCACATATATATATATATATATATATATATATATATATATTGTTAAAGTCCTTTAAGGTTATTTACATATGAAAAGTTCAGATAGAAATGCTTACTTTTCCCATCAGAGTGTGCCAAGTCTGCCACATCTAACTCCCTTACTTTATCTCAGAAAACAAGTGGTCTATTATTAATACTTTGTAGCTCATTCAGAATCTTACCACATGCCTAAAAGATGATATTAAGGCTGCCGCTCATCCTAAGAAATGGGTTTTCCAATGCTGTTTGCACTGAGAAGTCTCTCAGAGTTAATTAGCTAACTGCTCCTTTATCCATGTTTGTGCAACTGCTGAGCATGAGAAAGAGAGGAGAGCCAGTAATTGGGAAGGCTGATCTAGCAGAGAGAAACTCTCTTTCTCACTCCTCCACTTTGTACATAGGCACTGTGCTTATACTGTATAAAGTAAATATAAAGAATGTAAAGCATGAAAGATTCAAGCAATGACCAGAAAGACAACAGTGTCCTGGTATGTGTTTAATATCACACTGTCACAAGACTTTCATTGCTTTTTGTGGGTCTTACGTTTTGCAAGTGAAAAAAAGATTCATTTTTTTATTTACTGAAAATAACAGAATAAGTGACCAATGGAATTAAACTTGCACATTTGGTTACTTTTTTTATGTCTGCATGCATATAACTGAAAGAACACCATTCTGTAAAAAAACAGTGTTCTGATATTTGGTGCCTGCTCTAAACTATCCTACACCAGACTACCTGCATTACTATTACTGCAAAAAAGAACATTTCACTGTGACTAGGTTATTTAACGAAATATGATATTTTATGTTTATATATTTTATATATTTATTTTATATATCTTACAATATTTTATTTTATTTTATTTTATCATTTATTACATTTGCTGACTATAAAAGAAAAGGCCAGTACAATGTTATTTATAAAGAGCAGATTGTTTTACATAGAAAACTATATGAACTTTATAAAGGAAACATAAATCTAAGTAGAGAAAATGCAGAATTTCTAACACTGGTAATACAGTATGTCAGTCCTCCGTATTTCTGCTTTTTCCAAAATATTGTTGGGAAGCAGATGATGAGTTAACTTAAGACCCATACTCTTGAGACTATGGAAAGTGACCAAGGCTCCAAAACCCATGCATACATTGTCACACACATGAGATTAGGAGGCAGCTAAAGGGCTTGAGTAACTGTAATACTACATCAGACCAGGGGGTGGCGGAGTGGGCTGTCTCTCTCAATCCCGCCAGGTTCCAGCGCCTCTGATGATGTCACTTCTGGTTCTGTTGCCTTTGATGATGTCACTTCCAGTGCCAGGGCATCCGATGATGTCACTTCCGATTACGAAGACAACACTTCCGTTACATAGATGACATCATTTCCTCCGCTAGCCCTTAAAACCGCCATCTTACCTTTGCATATTCAGTTCTGTTTTGGACTCAGTCTTGTAAATAACTCACTCTTTACAAACCCTTTGCAGCCAGGATCATATTATAGGGGTGGCTGCCCCAAACCTTTGTGATTGTCTTTTGTGACAACATTTATTCAGTACATCAGACTTCTATTCTTAAATATATACAGTTTTTCGTCTATATATTCATATACAAAATCTCATATTCCCTGGTTTCTCTTGCTCCTACATCCAAATCAGACTTATCTTTCCAGGACTGTCATCTACGTTAGTCAGATTAAAAATGAATCTCTTGACATCATAAAGAAAGAACTACATGAAAACACATGAAAAGTCCCCATTTTGAAGAAAAAGACCCTTCTGTTCTAACGAAGACAAGCTTGAAGAAAAGAAAAGCTTTAAATCTGATTTTATAAATCCACTATTAAAGAATATGAAATTTTGTGTCTACATATATCCAATTTGGTTAGCATATATTGTAATAAGTAAAATGGACAGGTTTCTGCTTCTTAAACCTGAGTTCCTTGACAAATTGCTCTTTTGTGCTGACATTTCTTTAAAGATAATTGAACATAAGTGCTATATTACTGCTTTTAACTTTCCTGTTATAACAGCTATGGAAAATCATCATTTTAAACAGCCCTTTCAGTGTTATCAATGTTCATGAGCCTCAGTCATCAAACAGTTTTAAACACAGTCTTTGTCTTATGTGACTACTGATTTGACCCATAGTATCTAAAATGATCAAGTGTAGTGAAAAATAAAGATTAAAGCCATCTTAATATTTAATATATCACATTATTGATGTAACTTTAAATGGAGTCAAAAAAAAGAAAATGAGTTATGTTTATCCCCACTTGTTATTTACTGACTGTATGTTCCTTCCCAGAGCACTTAACTGGCATCCAGCTTTGCAAAGTATTGTAATAAAGTGTGGTGCCAGCGTGAGCAGATCGTAACAATTTAAACTCTTTTGTATGGCAGGTTCTGTAGCTTGCTAAACTTTTAAGGTCTTGCTCATCAAGCTGTCAGTACTAAACAAAAGACAAGATGGCTATGTACATGCTTCCCTTTTATGAGGTGTACCTGTGTGGTCTTTTACATAACAGTTGCTCAAGTACCACCTTGACTTTTTTTTTGATTGTCTGGCTTTTGCTATTTCTGTTGCCTCTGCTGCTGCCTTTACAATATCAAATTGGCTCCTGCATGCCTAATCTGTCACCCAATGGCTGTTTTTTTTAAACCTAAATGAAAAAAGATGAATTGATTAATGACTGTGTTTACCATGATTGAGCAATCCCCAGTGAGTTTATTTTAGTTTTTTCACATACATTGCAAGGGAGACATACAGAACTGTTCCCCATTTTGCATTCTCTTTGATCATTTTACTTTGCACAACCAGAGAAACGCATTTCCTTATTGTGCTGTGTTTTCGAGTGTTAGGTTCGTTTTAAGGCTGCAGCTGTCATATGTTATCACGAAGTTATGTATATTTTCTGTTTAATTATTGTTTTTGTTTATTTTGAGGTATATGCATTTTCTATCATTTTCTTGTGTGATTATGTGTTGGTGTACTGTCTCTTTAAATGTGAGTATATTCCATGTTCTTTGTGGATCTCTTAATCTCCATTTAGGGACAGCCCCAGCCCTATAAACGCTGTGGAGACAGGTAGTTCAATTGAAATCATTGTGAAGTCTATTGGAGTTGTGAGAATTACAGCTTATGGTTGGATTTTCTGGATTTTTTATTATTTTGCTCTGTTTTAGGATTCTGATTACTAAACTGTGTTTCTTGGGACTTGTTTACTGTGGAATTTCTTTCTTGGTAATTTCTTTAATGCATATATTTGCTCTGTGGAGCTTTTGTTGTATTTTCTGGTATTTTGCAAGTAAATCTTTTTTATAAAGATTGTTTTGTTTGCAAATCTGTGCACAAGCTGGGGTTTATGGTTATCCTCCTCTTTTGGAGCTTTTTGAAATATTTAAAGACATTAAAGATTATTTTGAGCATAACATCCATTTTAGACCTGCAATGCCTGATGCAGGGTTATATTCCAGGCAGGCAGTGATGCATGGTGGAACATTATTGGAGGGTCCAAATTATAGCAGCAGTCAAATTTTCATCTGCTTCTTTCATGCAATTTCACAGTCATATCCACTTCAAGCTTTTTAGATGCATTTCAAGAGAAAAGTAAAATTTTTAATATTAATAATAAAAAATATAAAAAAGCATATATACTACAATTGACTCGTATACAATATGTAGCATGTAGAATGTTTAATCTACTTTCAATATATTCAAATATTACTTATTCTTGTCTAAACTGTAAATCATGTTTGAAAAAAGTGAGCATAAGACAAACAAATTTTTGCATTAAGTGGATTGTCTAGACATGCAAAGATTTCATAATTGGTTTCTGAGAGGTGGACCATTTTGCTGTCCAACCTTCTTTAAATTTTCAGCAAGTGGTAGTGTGGGGTGGATTACTTGACTTGCTTCTTTGTGCACTGCTATAAAATGTTGTTCTCTGAAGCATAAAAAGCATACACTCAGCTAGGAGGTAACATTGAGATTAGGTACAGTCATGCAGTTGTCAGCATATGACGCTGTCAAGTAGCTTTATGACCTTAAGATAAAAAGTGTCTGTGTCTAGTATTGCAAATGCTAACGGGTCTATACTATTTGCTAGAAAATTTTAGGGATAATCTTGCAAATTGAAAGGGAAAATTCAAAGAGTGAGTGTAGATTGTTACCTAGTCCATAGGTATATGACAATAGAATGGCACAAAGAGGAGTGAGAAATGTGGCTTTGCAGGTTGTCTGAAGCTACTAATAATGCTGTTTGTTTTCCTTAGGCATTGTGTGTGTTATATATTGTCACATTCTGGGCTCTGTGTTGCATAGACAAAATGAATAAGTGAGGCTGTAGAAACAGTTTTGGAGTCTTTTGACAGAAAATAAAATGGAAAAAAAGCATATAGCCAATCTTCACCACACCTTGACTTTGTTTCTAGTTTCCGAGATTTATTTCATATAATGTTCTTCAGGGCAGCCTTCTTGAAGAGGGGCAGAAATGCTGCCTTTAACATAAACACAGAAGTACCTCAGCTGGGGACAGGCTGCTTGCATTGGAGAACCATGCACTTTTGAAGACTTTCATACTATGAGATATGAGATTTGCATGCCAAAGCATTTGACATTCAGCTGATCCTGCATCTTTCTCACTTGTGTTTGTAAGAAAATGTGTTTTCTTTGCAACTACACCTTCCACATAAAGCAAAAGTGTAGTCTTCTCCTTTGCATGTATCCAGAGGCGTAGCTAAGGTTTTCAGCGCCCGGGGACAACTGAAGATTTCACGCACCCATCCTGTTTTCCAAAATGCAATGGGAAAGGGAAAGAAAATTTTTTTTTTTTTTTTTTTTTTAAATATTTTTATTTTATTAATTTTCATTGTAATCATTCCATACAAACAGATCAATTTATAACCCAACAAATTTGAAGACAAATCAAACCCCACCCCTGAGAAGGAGAGCTTAGCTAAAGGAAAATTGCTTTAAGCTTTTTAATAAGGCAACATTAGACAAAAGAAGGGGAGAAGTAAATATCTATATAAATAAGAGATGGAGAAGGGAGTTAAATGCAATAATAGTTAATTCTCTTATTCTAAAATAATATTGATTAAATCCTGCCAAGTATTGAAAAAATTTTGTACAGATCCTCTAACTGAAAATTTGATTTTTTCCAATTTCAAATAATATAAAACATCAGTTTCCCACTGACTTATAAGAGGAGAATTAGGATTCTTCCAATTTAACAAAATAAGTCTGCGTGCCAAGAGTGTAGTGAATGCAATCACCGTTTGTTTGTCCTTCTCCAATTCAAGTCCATCTGGAAGGACACCAAACACAGCTGTTAGTGGGTTAGGAGGGATTGTGATACTAAGGCTGTCTGAGAGGCACTTAAAAATTTTTGTCCAAAATGATGTTAGTTTGGTGCAGGCCCAGAACATGTGACCCAGTGAGGCAGGAGCTTGGTTGCAGCGCTCGCAGGTCGGATCCTGGCCTGGAAACATTTTGGACAGTTTTAAGCGAGACAGATGAGCTCGATATATAATTTTTAGTTGAATAATTCTATGCTTTGCGCATATAGAACTCGAGTGAATTCTCTGCTTTGCTACCTTCCACTCCTTTTCTGATATATTGATTAAGAGATCTTCTTCCCAATGTCCTCTTGGATCTTTGAAAGGTAGGGACTCTAATAAGATTTTATATATTGCGGAAATAGTGTTTGTTTCCTCGGAATTGAGCAGTATTTTTTCCAGCATTGTGGAGGGTGCAAGGTGGGGGAAATCGGGCAATTTCTGTTTAACAAAATTTCTAATTTGAAGATAGTAAAAGAAATGTGTAGCTGGGAGGTTAAATTTTGAACGTAATTGTTCAAAAGATGTAAATATGTTGTCTATATAAAGATCTCTGAGCATTTTAATCCCAAAACTTTTCCAGGTATTAAAAACTGGATATACTTGCGAAGGTTGAAAGAGGTGGTTCCCTTGCAGAGGTTCCACTGATAAAAGATTTTCCATCTTAAAATGCTTCCTAATTTGGTTCCATATTCTGAGTGAGTAAAGCACAATTGGGTTATTAGTATATTTGCGATAACTTTCATTTATTGGAGAGCAGAGCAGGGAATATAAAGAAGTACTACAGGATTTTAGTTCTATTGCAGACCAAGCCTGTGTATGTGCATTTATTTGTGTCCAGGTTTTTATGGCTTGTATGTTTGCTGCCCAGTAATAAAACTGAAAATTAGGTAAAGCCATGCCACCTTCTGCCTGAGGTCTTTGTAGGGTCGCTCTTCGGATACGTGGGTGTTTTGAGTTCCAAATGAATGAGGTTATTATTGAATCTAACTGTTTAAAAAACGATTTATTGATATATATTGAAATGTTTTGAAATAAAAAGAGAAGTTTAGGAAGGATATTCATCTTAACGATGTTAATTCTTCCGGCTAGAGTGAGATGAAGGGTTGACCATCTATGCAAGTCTTGCTTAATTTTTTCCATACAGACGCCAAAATTTTGTTGATAAAGAGCTTTATGTTTACTTGTGATATTTACCCCTAGGTATTTAAACTGATCTGCTATGGTAAAAGGTAGGGTGTCTAATTTATTATTATATGCTTGTGAGTTCACTGGAAAGAGTATACTTTTATTCAGATTAATTCTAAGACCAGATATCTTTTGAAATTCTGTTAGTGCTGTTAAAACAGCAGGGACAGTGTTTTCTGGGTCCGATATATATAAGACCATATCATCTGCATATAAAGAAATTTTCTGTTCCAGTCCTTCTCTGACAATCCCCTTTATCTAATAAGAATTTCGGCAGTGAACCGCCAGTGGTTCAATAGTGATTGCAAACAACAGTGGCGACAAGGGACATCCTTGTCTGGTACCACGTTCTAGTTTAAAGTAGTCTGAACAAATGTTATTAATACAAACTGAAGCTTCTGGATTGGTATACAGTAGTTTGATCCAAGCACAAATATTCGGGCCAAACCCAAATTTCTCCAACGCAGTGAAAAGGTAATTCCATTCGATCATGTCAAATGCCTTTTCTGCGTCTAATGATAGTAATATCTCTGGGGTGTTTGATTTTGCTGGTGAATATATAACATTAAACAAGCGTCGGAGATTTGAAGATAGGTGTCGGCCTTTAATAAATCCAGTTTGATCTTGTGATATTACCGAGGGCAGCACTTTCTCCATCCTTCTAGCTAGGATTTTTGAGAGTATCTTAACATCATTATTCAGGAGTGAAATTGGTCTATATGATGCACATTGTAACAAGTCCTTATTTTGTTTAGGAAAGACGGTGATTAATGTTTGTCGAAATGTTTGAGGTAGTATTTGGTTGTCTCTAGCTTCTGTAAATGTTGCCAATAAGAGTGGAGCTAGCTGAGTGGAGAATTTCTTATAAAACTCTACGGGGTAACCATTAGGGCCTGATGATTTCCCGCTTTGTAGTGACTTTATAGCGTCTAGTAATTCTGTTAGCGTTAGAGGTTTATCCAGTTCCTCAGCACTTAAAGCATCTATTTGTGGTATTTGTGAATTATCCAGAAATGCATTAGATTGTGTGTTGTCTTCTTTGGGCTCAGTGGAATATAAAGACTTATAGTAATCTCTAAATGTGTGCATTATTTTATTATGGTCGATGATTTCTTCTCCGTTCTTGTTGGTGATTACTGGTATTGCATTGTGAACTTCTTGTTTATGAATTTGTTGAGCTAAAAGCTTATTAGCTTTTTCTCCGTGTTCATAGTAATGCTGTCTAGACTTATAAATAAGTTGTTCAGTTTCTTTAGTTGTTAAGATGTTAAGTTCTGTATGTAGGGCCTGCCTTTTCCTGTGAAGAGCTTCACTTGGACGCCTGGCTTGTTCTTCATCTATTCTAGTAATTTCATTTCTTAGCTCTGACACTTTCTTGGTTTCTAATTTATTTCTGTGGGAAAGATATGAAATAATCTGTCCTCTTAAGAAGGCCTTTAGAGTTTCCCAGAGTGTTCCTGCAGAAACCTCTGTGGACGTGTTTGTCTCTAGGAAGAAGCTGATTTGTTTGGATATAAATTCTGTGCAGTTCTCGTCTGCCAATAAAAGAGGGTTAAGACGCCATCTACGAGGTGAGTGTGAGGGGCGTAATGATTTTAGCTCCAAGACTAGAGGGGCATGGTCAGAGATAACAATTGTGTCATATTTGCATGATTTAATTGTAGGCAGGAAATTATTATCTATAAAAAAATAATCAATTCTTGAGTAGCTATAATGCACTGGTGAGTAGAACGAATATGTTCTTGAGTTTGGGTTAAGAAACCTCCAGGGGTCTGACACGTTGTGATCATTCAAAAACTGTGTAATTATCTTTGCAGTATTAGATGTCGTCCCCCCTGTCACAGGAGTCCTATCTAAGAGTGGATTTAAAACACAATTAAAGTCCCCAGCCATTATAATTTTATGAGTGTTCACATTGGGAATGGATGGAAATAGATTTTGCATGAATTCCTTATCATCAACATTGGGTGCATAAACATTTATCAAAATCATTTTACTGTTATATAAGTTGCCCATGACCATCACATATCTCCCTTCAGGGTCCGACACTACATCTGATGCTACAAATGGAACTGTTCTATGTATGAGAATTCCCACCCCTCTAGTTTTCTTTATAAAGCTAGAATGGAACATTTGGCCAGTCCAGTCTTTTTGTAATCTGAACTGATCCTTGGTTAGTAAGTGGGTCTCCTGTAGAAATACTATTTTAGCGTTTAAGCCTGTTAGGTGAGAGCATACTTTCTTTCTCTTTAATTCGTGATTCAGGCCTTTAACATTCCAGCTCACAAAGTTAACTGTCCCATCATGGAGACATTGATTCTGAGTTTTTAATGTCATTATACTTTTAATTGGTAATATGGCAGTTTTAATCTTAGTTTCAAGATTCCCCATGAGTTATTGCATTTTAGCCTATTGTTGCATTGATATTTATAATTATAAGAATTACAAGAATAGATTAGATATAACCTGCTCTCCTTCTCTCCCCCCTTTATCCCCCCCCCCCCCCCATTTTGCCTCCCCACATGAGGCTAGATCCCACTTCGCGATGTTCCAGTCCTCTGACATACGAAGAGACAGAGCACGTCCAAAACAAAACAAACCCCACCCTGCAGCGGCGTTACAGAGTTAAAACAGAGATATCTTTTGCAGTTAAATTCTTAATACTATCTGCCGAAAATGTTCTCATTAACAATATTTAAGCTTGAAATAATCTTCAGCGCTTTTAAGTTAAGATATTGAGATTAAAAAAAAAAAAAAAAGAAACAACCCTGGGAATGATTTTAAAAACTAGTCTAGGATAAACCTGGTAATTCCTACTGTAATAGTATAATGGTAATAGTATAAATAGTAGAAAAAGCAATAAACCAAGGGTATGAAGTTAAACAGTCTACTTTAAGGTATAGTAAAATAAAAAAAAAATAAATAAAAAAAAAAGGAAGAAAAAAAAAAAACGAATCCTACTTTAATTACTTCCACATTTTCACACTCACGTCTATAACTCTATAACTCTGATTAAAACATAAACATATAAAGTCCAGATAAAAAAAAAAAAAAAAAAAAAGGTATGTATAATTATAATACCAGTCTCTTTAAACATGGATCCAGAGAGCAGATCATAGGTCCTTCCCGTGCCTTGATAGAATATGACTCCTTATTAACTTTCAAAGAAGTGTCGGAAACAGCTTCTTTAGTTCTTTTTCAGCTTCTTCTTTGCTGAAGAAAATATAATGTCGATCTTGAACTTCCACTTTCAGTTTGGCGGGATACAAGAGGCTGTATTTGATATCGGCTTTCCGTAGCAACTTTTTAATGTCGATGTAGGATCTGCGTTTTGCAGCTGTTGATGGTGAGAAGTCGGGAAAAATACGAATAAGATTATTTTCGAATATAATCTCTTGCTTGTGTCTGAGAAGTGCCATCACATCAAGCTTACATCGTAGTCTCTCGAAGCGGACAATAAAAGACCTAGGTTTGAAGGCGCTTGGTATCTTTGTGCGATAAGCCGTGGCTATCTCAATGTCGAGTTTAAAGTCATCTCCAATTATTTTAGACAGTAATTCTACTGCAAATTTCACTGGGCTTGAGCTTTCTCGTTTCTCAGGTATACCCTCAATTCTTATATTATTTCTTCTGCACCCATCCTCCAGGGCTGCAAGTCTGTCTCCAAGTTTTTTGCATTCTGAATTCGCAGCTGTGGCTTTTTCATCGGCGTTAGATGCCATTTGTTCCGCTGTTTCCACTCGAGCCGTGAGTCCCTGCTTAACGTCTTCCAGCTGATCTGAAACGTCATTAATATGGTCATCAAGCATTTTCAGTTTTGAATTAGTTTGTTCAATGTGTTCCACTAATTTCTCCAACATGCCTTTAAAGTTCACATCAAAACGTTTAAATAGACGCGTTTCCTTATCTTTGTTATCCTTCTTGAGCTCAATGGTCACCTTCTTAAGATCATTCGTGTTATCTTTCTTAAGCTCATTCTTAAGCTCATTCATGGCCGTAACCATGGTAGTGGCCAGTGTAGCAATCATCTCTTTCAGTTCAGACAGTTCGCTTTGGCTTTCGTGCTCCGCGAGTGGAAATGCAGCCCCTGTTACAGTAGGCGCTGCAGGCTCGCGATGAGTAGATGAGAGCACGTCCTGCAGAGCCCTTTCTAGTCTCGAATGATCCTCAGAAATCGGCGATCCATCGCGACCTGTATCACTTGCACCTTTGCTCCCATTTTCACTCTCGACTGGAGACGATACAATGGAGCGGGGTCCCAGGAATTCTGCGCATTCGTCTGCCTGTTCCAGGTCAGTCTCCGTGAGGCCATACCTTGCACTTGCACTCAGGCCGGAAGTCTGTCCAGACTTTGATACAGCTTTAAGTTTCTTTTCCGGCTCTTTCTGACTTTTCTTCTTGTTACTCATGCTTGTATATTGTAGTGGAAGTTCCTTGGTCGGGTTAAATACAGGATACCTCTAAATAATATGAAATACGTGGGAAAATAAAGCCGCTGCTAGCGGAGCTCTGCTTCAGACGTCCATCTCCTATAAACGGACGAAACCAAAATCTAAATATTTTAATTTTTTTAAAGCACTTTTATGCATATATTTTCAAGGTTTCATTAAATTTATAAAGATAGAACGAAGTAAAATAATTAAGACAACAATGGTAGTTCGAAAATATAATTATTCTAAAATATTATCCAAATATAACATTACAAAAACTTAAATATTACATTGGATATAATAATAATATAATAACCTGAAAATGAAGTTAGTATAAAGTAAAAAAAAAATAGTTTGATGTACAGTATAATGCTTTAAATGTAATTATTAAGTTCAAAGAGAAATTTTCCTAGCCTTTGCTGCTGCAAATTTATCGATTAGTTCATCAAAATGTATGCTGTTGGTAACCTCCCGCTCCACACTCAGCAAAGGCAAGGCTGACAATCTTTCCTGTGCCATGGATGATCTCAGGTAGGACAAGATAAGTTTTAATTTACTGAAAGATCTTTCACAACTGGCAATGGAGGTTCCAACAGTCAGTAAAATCTGAAGACCAACTCTCAGATTTGGAAATACATCTTCCCCATACTGTACAATAATGCGAAGCAGGTCCTCTGGTGTTGAAAGCTTAACATCAGCTCTTGTCTTGAGTAGCATTCGGCAGTCCATTATTTCAGTATACATCTCAAGCTATTTTTGTTGCTTGTAGACATTAGTCCATTTATATCTAAAAGAAAGCCAAAACTAGAGTCCAGTTTCTTCAAGCTGATGAATCTGTCTCCCATTTCTGTGTGTATTTTGTCCATCATACTTTTCATCAGTCGTAGCATTTCATTTTCTGCTGTGAGCCCCACATCCTCTGCAATATCTCCAGGCATTTTCTTCTTCTTTCTCTGTCTTCTCTCAACTTGGACATCACAAGTATTACACAGTTCCTTTGCTTCTTCAGATTTCATGCATATGGCATCACTGTTTTGTAGGAAATACTCTTGTACAAAAATCAAGAATATTTATATAATAATTAAAAATTTATATATTACTTATGCCTTAAACGATGTTGTCTGAAACACTGAAAAAAGATAGATACCACTATGAAAGAATGCATGAGATTCTGATTATTTTATTGTAATTAAAAAGTCAAATGTTTGTATAATTTAATAAATAAAAAGTCTCTGAAAATGATAACGCCACCTCGTGTTCTTTAAAATCTAAATCCGTCATTAGTTTTTGTAAGAAAAAATTTGTTTTCCACATTTAAAAATGATTTTAAAGAAAGTATATAGCAAATTATAAAGCAAAATAATTATATATTTATAAAAACTGCATTACTTACAATTTATTCGTACGAAAATATGATGGGGAAACGTGTAGACTTTTGCAGCCATCTACTAGAATACTTCGCCACAGCCCAATCAATTTTCTATCAAACACATAAACACAAATCACTTGGCACACAGAAATGGCATTTGCAACAACTTAGACAATGATACACTAATGCCTCATGTCAGTCGCGCGACCTGTTTAATAACGTCAAAGATGTTTCTGGGTAGTAGTTAAGCATGTTAGAGTAGTGGAGGGGATAAATTATTGTCTATTGGGTATGTTTTTTATTGACTTTTTAGTGCATTTAAGAATGGAAAACATTTCATTCTAAAATTTTGTAACATCAATTTGGCACCCCCTGGATGCTGCGCCTGGGGACAGATGTCCCCCCTTGCCCCCCACTAGCTACACCACTGCATGTATCCCAACATATATCCAAAAATAAGGCAGCTGAATATCAGTAAATCATTACCAGACTTCAATAATTTCTACAGTGCATTTCTATCTTGATCTGAATAGGTGCTATATTAGGATATTATGCAACTAGGTTGGATGGACACTACTGTGCCCCTATGGAACTTTGTAACCATAGAAAGTAAAGGTGTTGGTGAGTTTTCTTGATTATTGTAGAGATGTTGTGTGGCCAGGAAGCTCATCAACGATGTCTAGTGCAGGAAATATAAATCTGCTGGCACTTACCCTCTATTGTAGATAGCAGTGTGATCTGCATGTTGTTTATTGAAATGTCTCCAGCTCAGTAGCCATATTCTAGCGTAGTGTTTCTTAAACTAAAATTGCATGATGGTAGAACATGGGTCATACTGAGCTGTAAATCACAATACTACTGAATGGGAAAGCTTTAGCAGGCAGCTTTAGCAAACATCATTGCTTTGTCATTGCTCGCCCCATGCATTATTCTCTAAGAGGGACCCACCCCTGGATGATGATCATCAGCAATTCTCCTAGTGGGACTACGGACAATAGTCAGCGGCGATTCTTCAAGGGGACTGTGGGTCATGAAGACACACATATGGAAAATTTGGGTTGTGAGAAAAAAAAAGTTTAAAAGCCACTGTTTTAGTGCATGCTGACATTATGGTATAAATTGTTGTTCTGGCACCACTGTGTCAGAATGCTAACCTCTTCTCTGCAAGCCACCTATTATTATTTGTTAGTCTAAGACAGAGTTGTTAGCTAATATAATGAAGTTTAGCCTAGGTACAATTTACAGAAGTAGGAACACACAAACTGGCAGTTAGTGTACACCTTTGTGCCCCAGAGTGGATCAACAGGAAAAATCGTGGAGAGGTAGGTTCTATAATTGCAGGGTAGGCACCAGATACAAATCCACTGGGAATACTCTAAAAAGAAATAAAATCCCTTGAAAGAATTCTGAAGGAATTCTGCAAAATTATGTAGACATTAAAGGACGAGCTTCTCAACATACAACTTTACCTGTTCCTGTACAAGTCATGAGCCCATATCATAACCACAGACTAGTAGGAGGGAACAAATATGTTATGATCTTTGGTCGCTTGTAATTCATCTACTCAAGAACTGCTTTGAATGCCTAGAACTCTAAAGGCTGCCTATAGGGCCTAGGAACATACTGTAGAAGAACTAGAATGGTGGATCTGTAACTATGGAGAACCATCCTTGACAACCGAGTTACCTTGGTGTGGGTTTAAATTGTGTCCCATACTAGTAATTACTTGAATTCAGATTCATGTGACAAGTTGAGTAAATGAGCCAACTGGTGGCTGCCATCTATCTAGATAAGTAGGGCATGGGCGTGCGGAAAAAGTCCACACAGGCTCTAGGTTTTTTTTTTTTTGTACATTTCCTCTTAGTTTTTTTTTTTTTTTTGATCAGAAGCACTTGACTAACTTAATAATTCTACTATTTGTCATACTGTAACTTGGAGACACTTCTCTTTATTTATTATTATAAATTCTGGGGGTTACTCCTACTACATCAAATTTAATAACTCATTTTAAGGTGCAAGATGCATGTAATTTTTGAAAGAAATAAATATATCAACATATACTGTACTTAAAAAATTATTTTGAGTTAAATTTAAAAAGGTATGATATTTTAAAGTGCTTCTTGAGGAATAATTAGTTATAATAGGAATATTTTGAAAAATCTTGATTGCTACTACAGTACTTAACAAAGTTTTGTTACAGACAACAATTCAACCCAAACTGCTGACTGCTGGAGCTATCATACACCCATCCTAACATAATCCCTGTTGTCTCTGCAGTGAAAAAAACAACTCTTAAATAAATAATTACTTCTGCAATAACAATGCTGTAGTAACAATGTAAACAATTATTCAAAAATAATGTCCCTCAAGTCAATCATTCATTAATTGCAACACTCACAGCACCCAAAAGGATTACTCCAACTTAATATCATAATTTCAAATGACCCGCAAGGTCTTTAAAGTAAAGGAAACGCCTCTTTCCATCAGCTTAGTAATAAACAGGGAGACTGGCAAAGCACTTACGTAAAACAATAGTAAGCAAAATACTTGGTACCCTGGATGTAACTAAACAGGTTTTGCTATCTTTGTCCACTTAGTGAAATGGCCTTTCATCTATTTCAGTCTCTTTCTCTCAACCATGGCTTCCTTATCCTGCCAGCTGAACTTTTGTCCCAAAGTTTACTGAAGACTCCAGACTCAGACTCTTAAATTTAAAGGTGCCAGAGCAGTTCTTCTGAGCGATGCCTTAGGGGAACCATTATTGGTTCACAAAAGACCCATCCACATGAAGGTTTCAGAAATAACTTTTATTTATTTAGTTCTTTAACTGGTTCCTTATAGTGAATAACCATAAATACAGTAGATGGTAACAGAACTGTGAAATACGAATGGGTCATGATTTTAAAAGAACTCTTGCTGCATACATGAAGTAACACAGGCTAATTTCGGGTTTTCTTATTCAGTTAGTGTCCTGCTATCATTAAAGATTTTGATTTTTTTCTTCTATGAAAGAGTGAAGTTATTCAAAGCAGAAAGTATCAGCCTTATATGCAAAGAACCCTTTCCAGAATGAAATGTCTTTGTCAAGCAAAGGGTCTATGAGTAACCACACAACCCAGTAAAGAACCATGAAGTTCCATTAAAGAGCCATTATTTTTAAAAATGCACTTACCTCTCTCCCATGACACAACTTTAAAGCTCCTTTCTGAATGAAGTTTGGGGGTAGGGATGACCTATTTTTGGTAAGGAGATAATAGGTCTAGAACTCTCTGTAGTGGATTGTAGTGTTCCTGAATCCCAGAACATTTAGTTGCCCATTGGGTTTCCAATGATGCATTTCACCTGCTTACACCCGTAAAGGGGCCCTTCCATTCAACTGAGCAACCATGTCTTGCTCTCTAGTATTTACTGTATGTGGGAGAGTTCAGGTCATTTTTCAGTCCTCTATAGCACTGTATTATGAACTTGTTTTGTTTTTAAACCTTTCAATGAGGGTCTTGAGATATGTTACTGACATCTATTTTAAGTTTTGAACTTTGTTTTAAAATGGTAAAAAATATTTTGTGTGTTTTCAACTGCCATTTTGAGATGTGGTTGCCATAGTGTTGATATGAAAAAATGATCGGAGGTTCACTGAGCATGACATTTTTCTTTCACTGGTATAAATGTAAGCACCATCCCCTTTCTGGTTATCCAAGATTGAGGATTTTCTAAAAGACTTTGTGTGAGTGTGTGTGTATGTGTGTGTGCGTTTCTTTGTATTAGCTACCTGGTCTTTGATGCCTGTGCTCTGTTCTTATGACAATGATTCTGTTTTAAGGTTTTGGTTTCATATTTGGGTTATTTTAACTTACTGTTTTTCAATTTCAGACCAATTATTTTGACTACTTATTATCTTCTGTCAAAAACTATTATTATTTTCTGGCTGCTCTAGGCAGTACACGTTTTCCCTGAATGGACAACCAGCTCCCAGCTTTTTCATCTTGTTAACACATGCTGGCACCTGTCAACAGAAGTATTGCAACCATTTTTTTTTATCATACTCTTTCTTTATTGAAGTGTTTTGTTGGATTTCCTGTCTTCCATGCATAGTTCTACTGCATAGTGGACTACAGCCACTCTCCCCATATATATATATTTCTTTCTGCATGACAGACTTTATGTGGGATGTGCCCTTCCCAGGTGCCAGCCTTGTGCCCCCATCCCTTGCAACCTCTTGGCAGCCAGGCACCCTTTCATATATACATGTACATTGAATGCTGTTTGAAAGTTTGTCAAATGCCATTGTAGTTCTTTAAGTTCAATTTGTATAGTGTAATCCTTAACTAAAATTACTTCTCATGTTTCTAAAAGAAATTATTTATATCCAAAAACTCTGTAATGTTTGGAGTAACTGATGCATACAACAGAAAATCAAGTAACTACAAAAAAAAAAAAATCAGCTCATCCATAATAGTAATTTACAATTTTCATTCATAGTCATGACCAAACCAACTTTGTAAAAGAAAAAAAAAAACTATTACAGTTGCTTTTTGTTCACTAGATAACCATTTCTATTCTTAATTGAGTGGCAAGATTAAGTTTAAGGAGGTGAAAAGCCCAGAAATCAAATCTAAAAATAAGGCATTAACCAAAAAGAGTATTAATGTAATGCTTGTTGTGCTGGAGGACTCAATTTTCAGCTCAGTTATGAGCTCACTAACATAGGACCTGCTTCTGAATTCCGAGTTCTGTCACTGATAGTTAAATGTGCAGATCCACAAATAGAAAGGTAGCCTCAGAGAAGCCAACATAAAAAGCCCTTTTTAATGGATAATGAGGCAATCAACTTCAATTCTTCCAAAAAGTAAGGGCCTGGTTTAAAAGCTGAAATGAACAACTTTTGTTCTCTTATTTCAAGTCTGCACACCGGTAGGAATATTAGTTCTGTTTTGAACGGGAGGACATCCTCTGCCTACTGTTTACCTTTTTTATTCATATGACAACTTGACAGTAAAGATTCTGCTTTATTTACAAAAAAATTGTTGAAATCATAAGGACATTTTTTAATGCCTTGTATTTTTGTCTTTCTTTATAAGTTAATTGTTTGTGAGGGTCTTGGGATCTAGCAGCTTTTTATGTAATATATCTGCTCTTATCTGTTCTGAGTATTTTGCATCTCAACAGAAAACACTGAGGTATGGGATCAAGTCTCCTATAATTAAACAGCCAAATGCATTGTGCACAGACATATTATGTGGCGATTATGGCATTGGCGGCACAGTAGGGTGGTAGATAGACTAAGCAGGTTAAGAAACTCTAACAGTATGCTAACAGTATTCTGGTGCCTTAGCAATGCCACCTATGACAGATCATATCAGATGAAGGGATTGTTTATTACCTGTTATTTAATGCAATGTTGTTAATAATCATAACTGAATGGTGTAGAAAGCTGTTATTTAAATACCCACTCCTTTGGGTCTTCATAACAGTTATAAAGTAGCAGTAAAGAGTTTATTCATTTGTGCAACGTGACCTTCTAACAAAACTTCACTTTGGAATGGTCTGAGGTGGCTTAACTGAGAAGCATATCTCTTAATAGTACTTATTTAGTATAAGCCCCATGAATCCTTCCTATTAACAAGTAATTTTACCATCATGTCAATATGCCACAATGCACAGAGATGAATAACCTATCTACTGATGTTTTATAAGTGTTATGAAGACTTTGTTACATAAGAGTAAATTCATAATCAATGTGTTCTTGAACTTAAGTTCTTGTTGTAAAGAGAATTGTCTGCACCTTAACATCAGCAAAACCAAGGAACTGGTTATTGACTTTCACTGCACCAAAAAGTCTCTATGTCCAGTTAATATTCAAGAAGTGGACGTAGAGTTAGTGCACTCCGACATGTATTTGGGGATCCACATCAGTGACAAAGGAACTATACAAGAAAGAGCAGTGCAAGCCCTTCTTCCTTAGGAGACTGTGTTCCTTTAATATAGGAAATGACATCCTTCTCCCTCCGAATTAATAATCTAATTAATAGGGCAGGCTCAGTTATGGGGTGTACTTTAGATTCCCAAGAGGTAGCAGCAAAGGAGAGAAATTAAACAAAACTTAGTGCCATTATGAACAATGCTGCACATCCTCTTTCGGACATAATAACACTAAGTACTTTCAGCCAAGGAATTATTCAAAATGCTACAAGGGCTCCTTTATACCAATGGCAAAACTCCTCTATAATGCCTCACTGTGATTGTGACTGCCAAGTCAAAGTTGTCTTCCTTTTAACATTTTCCTTTAATTTTAAGTCATTCTGTTGTGTGTTCAGACCACAGTGTCTGTATATATGTATACATATTTTGTGCAATTTTTTAATTCTTTAGAGACCCTCCTCAACGTGGAGATACGCCAAAATGTGATTGACGAGCCTGTCGAGGGCTGCTTGTCTGTCGCTGAGTCAACTGTGCAGTATGGTTTATATTAGTACTCAGTTGTGTTTTATTTCTCTCCTTTGCTACTACCTCCAGGGGGTCTAGAGTGCATCCTATAACTAAGCATGCCCTTTTAATTAGCTTGTTGATTCTACGGACATCTCTTGAAATGATTTACCAGTCTAGCACACCACAGTGCAGAAAATCACACTGGCCATCAATAATGTTGTTTCTCAAGGGTTGGCGTTGTCATCTAACCATCTCTCCTTTTGTCCTCTGCAGACCAACAGAAGAACCAACCAAACAGTGACATCACCACAAACCTGCCTTCTGATGAAGTCACTTCCAGCCTTTCCTGATGACAACTTCCCTTACAAAACCCATCCATCAAAGACATCACTACCTCTTCCGGCCACAATAGACCATCCCGTTCCTGTCTCTGCCATATAAATTCCTTTATTTTATCTTCTGTATTCAGTTCTGTTTTGAACTTGGCTGCAACCACGTTTTTTCCTGCATTTTCACAGTACACAGGGTGGCGATCCACAAACGTTTTTGAGTCGCCTGCTCTCCTTATTTACAGACAGACAGATAGATAGATAGATAGATAGATAGATAGATAGATAGATAGATAGATAGATAGATAGATAGATAGATAGATAGATAGATAGATAGATAGATAGATAGATAGATAGATAGATAGATAGATAGATAGATAGATAGATAGATAGATAGATAGAAAACTTCTAAGTTGTCAGTCACCATTAGGCATTATACCAGCATATTGCTGTTGGTTTAGAGGAGGTCCAGTAGTGTTTCTTGACACACTTCTTCTAAATAATTTTTTCGGCTGAAAGTCCTCACTGTTAGTGTATCATGAAGAGGATGTACAACATTGTTCATATTAGTACTCAGTTGTGTTTTATTTCTCTCCTTTGCTACTACCTCCAGGGGGTCTAGAGTGCATCCTATAACTAAGCATGCCCTTTTAATTAGCTTGTTGATTCTGCGGACATCTCTTGAAATGATTTACCAGCCCAGCACACCACAGTGCAGAAAATCACACTGGCCATCACAGAGTTGACAAAGAAGTAAAAGATGCCATGACTCACATTGAAGGAAGATAGTCTCTTAAAAAAGAGCCTTCTCTGCCTTTTTTATATAGTTTTTCTGTGTTATGAGACCAGTCCATCCAGTCATTGATGTGGGCCACCAGTACTTGTAAGAGTGCACTACTTTTTCATCCAGTGTCTGAACAGTGACTGGACATAGAGGTTCTTTGGTGTGACAAAGGTCAGTAACCAGTTCCTTTGATTTTGTGATGTTAAGATGCAGACAATTCTTTTTGAATCAAGAATCAAAGTTCTCCACTTAACACCTATACTCTATCTCATAACCCTGAATCAATAATTCATGATCTTTTCTTTAGCCCTTTTCCATGTTCTTTATACTTGCTGACTCCATCCACTTTGACTTTTGTGGATGTCCTGATTTATAAAATTTTGACAACTGAAGATATGACTACTCTTCTACTTTCATTTGTATCATTGCCAGGAAATTTTTGACTTTTGGGAAATTACATAATTAGTTGTCATTGTCCTATTTTTGAGGCAAATTTAATGCATGTTTCATTACTTATGATATTGTATTTCTGGAAAGTCTGGATCTACTGAATACTTAAACCACAGTAACCTTTCAAAATCTGTTTGTAGTTCTTCAACCTCTAACTACATTCCTTGCTCAACCTTTATTTCCATCTCATTTATTTCTGTCTGTTCTGTCTGTGCCCCAGTTTCTTCATCTCCTTTCATCCTCTACAGTATTTAAGCTGCCTTCATGGCATTCACCTCAGTCTCTTGTGTTTCATTATCCTCATCTCCCCTTTCTTTCTTTTTATCTGCTTCATTTTCTTCCACTGTCTCTCTTTCCACTCCATTTCCTATTCTATTCTCTCATTTTCCAGCTGCTATTTCTCTCCTTTACTCTTTTTCTCAGTTTCTGTATTTCTTTCTTTCTAATTAAAAAGTTGAATGAAATAAGAATGCAGATATTAATTGTTAATTTAATATTTTTATATCTTAGTATTTAATTATAAACAAAAAATTTAAACTAATGATTTTAGCTTTTTGAACCCAATTTGGATATTATTCCACTTTGCATGATGAGGATATCTTGCCTGATAACCCTGTCTCCTCATTTCATCTAATGTGCCAGCATCCAAGTAGACAAAGACACAGTGCCTTTAGCAATTTTATGTCACATTTTAATTCTATCAATTCTTTCTTTTAATTGTGTTCTTTATTTTGGAGGGCATCCTGTACCCATAAATTATAATTTCAGGTTTATTGTCATGTGGACCTAGTACATAGTGTATTTAGTACAGTGACATTCTTACTTGCATGAACTGTAAGAAAAATATAATACTGGCAAAGACACATGTACCCAAAAAAAGTCTTTGTAGCATATATATTTGATTACATACAATACCTGTTTGCTAGCATTTGTTTATACATTGTAATCTATATGGGATGTGCTCTTCTGTTTCCCAAATCCAAACAATCCCAAAGAAAAAGAAAAAGTAAAGCTTTATTACAATTAAAGGCAATCAAGAAGGATACATGACCTTAGAAGCAAAAACACAACAAATGAGGCACTAATACAAAATCAAAAGACATTTCACACTCTCCCTGTCAACACCCTCTTCTTTTCTCCCTTCTTGTATCTCTGTCCTTCCTCCTCCTGCCATGTAAACTTTCATTTGTTCTCCACTCAATGATATGCTTAGCAATGCAATGGCCACTGGCCTCTTTCATGCAGGATTGTTGAACTTCTTCTAACAACTCTTTTAGTCTCTTCTGAAGAAGGTATAGTTCTACAAAATCCCAGTGGTAGTCTGCCCAGAGCTCCCCATTGTGGCACCAGGTATTGCCAGCAAGACTGCTGACTCATTTATAACCAAAGAAGCAGGCATCTCTGCCTGGGCCTTGATAGAAGCCTCTTGCTCTCGCATTCCCCACTGTTCATCCATTATATTTACATCCGTTGAATATTTCAAGGGATGCTTTTTGCTGCATGTCCTTCTGCCATCCCTTCCAGGGTAGGTTATGATTGGCCTCCTGTCTGAATGTGTTCAAGCACTTGTTAGTACAGGCCTTGACCTCAATTACCTTTACAATATATTTGTGTACATGTAAATGTAGACATAAGTGTGTGCATGTGTGTATGTAGCTAGTGAGGATATATTCTACTGAGCACCTGTACAAGTGAATTGAGAATAAATGGAGAAATCTGAGCTTTCCTTGTATATCTGTGGAAGCAGAGACGCTAGTGAGCCTTCTTGGCAAGAACTGAAAGGTGCTGTGCCCTCTTCAGTTCATCAATGGTGGTCACTCCAAGAAATTTAAAACTGCTAAACTTTTCCTCAGAATCTCCTCTGATTTAGATGGCAGTGTGGTCTCCCTTCTGTTTCCTAAAGTCTATGACCAGCTCATTGGTTTTGCTGACATTAAGGGTAAGATTGTTCACTGGTACCACCGAGTTACAAGGTAAACTCCTTCTCTGTGAGCTGTGCCGTTATTGTTGCAGATGACTTTATAATGATAAGGCCATCGGTAAGCTTAATGATGGTTTTGAAGCTGTGTTTGTTTCAGCACACAACCCTGTGGAGTGCCCATGCTGAGTGTTAACATGATGGATGTCATGTTGCCAACCCGTGAATATTGGGGTCTGTCGATTAGGAAGTCCAAAATTTGGTGATTAGCTTCGCTTCTACAATTGTGTTAAATGCTGAACTGTAGTCTAGAAACAGGACTCTGACATAAATTTTACTATCCAAATGTTCCTGGATGGCATGTAGCATAAAGGATAGGGCTCCATCTGTGGATCAATTGTGATGCTATGCAAACTGGAGTTAATCATGACTATCTGGAATTTTCTGTTTAATGTACACCATTGCTAATCTCTCAAAGCACGCTATCATGATTAGAGTGAGTTCCACTCTCTTTAGTCCATTAGAAAGTCTACTTTTGTATTTTAGTAAAGGGATGCTTGTACTTTTGAAGTAGAGAGAGATCCTAAATTCTTTGAGAGAAATAATAAAGTTTTCACTGAAGAGTTCAGATAATTGATCACTACATGTTCTTAAAACACATCCTGAAGTTCCATCTGGCTCAGATTAATGTGTCACGTACACAAAAAAAGGAAGACGAATCTTGTGGTTCTGCAGACAATTGAATAGCAGGCTGCTTATCATTCAGACCAAAACAGATGTTGAAGGAATTAAGGTTATCGGCTAGTGAAAAAGTACATGAGATTGGATTAGTCTTTAATTTGTAGCCACTTTGATTGCTTTTCTGAGTTTGTATCTGCATTGTCTTATATGTTTTCATATCCCAATTTCAAAATTGCTGTGTGACATCAGGAAATTCCTGATGTCTTCTTGTTACAGAAATGTTTTTTTTTTTGTAAGCACACAATCATTTACATATTTTTTGATTAACCATTTTACAGTATTTACATACTCACACCATTTTACAATATTTGCATACTCAACCAGATCTGGGGCCACACTTATCAAGGTTGCATATGCACAAAAAAGGCTATAAATGTGTGCATGCAACTTCCAATACAAATGTCAGGTCAGGTCAGGTCAGGTCAGCTTGTGGAGCATGCACTGGTACAGCACGTTGCCAAACCCACCACACAACGAAACAACTTGGGATCCTAGTTTGCATACCCCCAGGGCAGACAGGGGACCCCCAGGGTCCCACCCTCTGGAAATGACCACAGCCAAGTGTTACGTGAGTGTCTCCTTGGTCTGGTCCAGCAGCTTGGGTCCTCAACAATGAGGATCCTGTGAGCCAGATCACTCTTGGGGAATCAGTTACATGGCTGTAGAGCCGTAACTGTTGCTCCCTGTGCCTCATTCAGGACTCTGTGAGCAAGTGCTCAATCAAAACAAAGTAAGTAAACCTCTCGATGTCATTCAACACTGTCTCTGCAGACAGGAACACTACTGATGGCTGTTCCCAAGAGGTCATTAAGGATCTTGGTTTTTATCCAGGACACTTGCAAGCCCAGACACTCAGACTTCTCGCTCAGTCTCTCAAGAGCCCCGATTGGAGCCTCCATTGACACCGCAAAGATCATTGTCTTCAAAGTCAAGATCAGTGAATATTTCTTCACCAATACATGCCACATAGCTGCTGGACCCCACAACCCTGCCCAACGCCCAGTTCATGCAAGAATTTAACAAGGTAGGAGCAAGAACACACCCCTAATGTATTCCGGTATCAACAGGGAAAAACACAGAGATTCTGCCTCCACTCTACATAGCACTCACAGTACCAGTGTCCAGGATGGCCATGACATACAGCAACTTCAGGAGGATCCCATGAAGTCTCAGGATTTTCCATGGGTCAGCTCAATCAACTGAGTTGAATCTATCTATTATAAAAAGAAATCCTGTCCTGGAAAGCAAAAAGCAAGTCTACGATACGTGATCTTCTCGGGAGACATTTTAATGACCCGCGAGACCAAAGACATGCCCTATTTACAATCTATCAAATAGGACAATAGGCAGCAAAACATTCAGTCTTGTGAAGGATTTGAGCACACACAGATCCAGGGCTCTCAGCGCATAATGCGTATAAGGACAGTATGTTATAAATTAAATGTCGACATATAAGCGAAGAAGAAAGCAGCACGGAGAAAAGAGACTCAAATGCGTTGGACAGAAAAAAGAGCAAAAAAGAATAATCAAGATGCAAATCCAGAAAATAAGGAAAGTAATTATCAGCCCGGAACAGGTGGAATTGAAAAAAAAGCACGTCCAATCCAGCTCAGAATTAAATGACAATGAGTAAAAGACAAAATAGAACTTCATAAAGATGTTTACAAACGTTGGCGCTAAACACATGCAGAGCAGGTTAGAGACTATGAAAACAGTGAAATTAGAAAGGCGTTATACACATGTGGAGAAAATTAAAGGATATGAAAGTAGGAAAATTAGACAATATAAAAAAGTAAAGATCGCAGTAGCGCAAACAAACAAACTGCCTCATTTAACTATGCACCGGTCTAACTTTGGTTTTGCACAATAATTACTACACTATTGCACCTTAACACTTAATTCTACTGTAGCGCTGCCACATAATGATAATGTTTTCTGCTGTCGATCGGTTGTTGGGGGGGGGAACAGTCTTCCGAAAGAGATTGACAGCGGTGCCCCAGAGGTGGAACTTCCGGTTTGTTCGAGGAGTAATTTGCATAAAGCGCGCTGTTTTAAAGAGAGAAAGGGGGAGAGAGGAGGAAGGAAAAGAAGAGCATCGGATAACAGAAAAGACAGATCAGCTTCTGCTCTGGCCATGGGAAAAGCCTAGGAGCTCCTATCAGTCTTGTCAGAAGGTGGATGGTCTTCTCTTTAGTACCTGGGATTCGATCGTTCCGCTATTACCTACAGACTCCGGTGAGCTATCAAAACGGACTTACTTTACTTTAATCATGGCGCAAGTCTGACTGTATGTCTTTTATGACGAAGAGGAGATTGGATATATAGTCCGCTATTTTCAGGACTCCTCATCAGCTCGACGGCCGTTACGGGAGTATTACAGTGGACTATCTGCAGATCTATTTATTATCTCTGGAACGGGAATGGGGGGAATGAATACTGTGGATGTGTAGATACATGTATATGTGTGTGGCGCTGCAAATTAAGGGTTACTTAGGTTCGGGCGGGGCGATCCATGTGTAAGGGATTGTTTTTCTATTTGTTGTTTATTTGATGGACTGCATTGATATTAAGGGATTGTTTTTATTAGAATAAAGGCTATACGGGAAATTTATTAAGGTGTGATATTGGCCTATCCTTTTATCATCTGCCTTTAGCTAGGTCAGAATAGTGGTAGCAATAATCTCAGGCTAGTGCTCGAGACGAATTGTTACAGTTGGTGCCCTCTCTGAGGAATAGGAACATACTGTATACGTCTTGATATTCCCCGTATTTTGTCTAAATTTACTTAGAGTCATTATGAGTGTGTCTTCAGTGCCGCTAGAACAGGAGATTGCCAGTCCGAATGTATCGCTGTGGGAGGATCCGGTAGCCCGAAGCCGCCACGTCACCGTCAGGAACCCATGATCTATCTAGTCTGTTACAGTCCATGTATCTGGAAGATCCACCCGCATCGGACGAGGAGGACGTCGATGGCAACCCGCTGTTACTCGCGGCGGTTTCCGAACGTCTTGATGCTCTGGACGAAAGAATAACCTCTGTGGCAGAAAGTACAATATCTCGGGAAGAGGGGCTCCGCGTCTATGTGGATACAGCGATCGCAGAGCTTAAAGACAACTTCACTGCCCAGCTAGTGGCTATGGAGTGAGAGATTGTGCAGTGTTTACAGCGGCGAGATCGCCAGTGGAAGGATGAACTGCGTAAGGAGATACGGAAAAGTATTTCCGCGATTAAAATGCCGGCTGCACAGTCAACGCCAGGGGGAGCATCGCGCGTTTATCAATCTCATGCGCTTCCTCATGTGCCGGCGCTTCGCTTGGAATTTCCCAAGTTTAAAACGGACTATACTTCAGAGGATGTAATTGACTTTTTGGAGCACGGGGAAGCTTTTGTGTCTGCTACACCGCTGGGCAATGAAGAGCTTATGGGGGTGATAAACACCTCTTTACAAGGTCCAGGTAGGAGCTGGTGGCAGGCTGCCCGACACAAAATTACTGACTGGATTTCTTTTAAACAGGAATTCCTTAATGCTTTCCTTCCTTCCGGATATAAGATGGAACTTGAAGAGCGTCTCAGGTCGATGGTGCAAGCACCCACACAGTCCATAAGGGATTTTGCTTACGATTATCGGGCTCTATGTCTGAAGTGGCAACCTGACATGGCAGAGGAAGAGCTGGTATGCCGTATATTGAACGCCTGCAATCCACGCTTGGCTGGAGGATTGAGAGGAGTAGTGACCTCGGTGGAACAGCTGGTGAAGGTGGGTTCTCTTGTGGAACGAGACTGGGCTGCTTCCAAAGAATACTGGAATAAAGTGCAGACTACAAAAAAGGAAGTTCAGTCCACCAAAGCACCTAAAAAACGAAGCAGCCTAACTGAAGTGGGGGTCTCAGTGGTCCAGGTACAGACTTCTCTTCTGGTGGTCTCGACACAGGTGAGGGGATTACATATAGATGCAGTCGTGGATACTGGGAGCCACTTCACTTTAATGAAGAAAAGCTTGTGGAAAAGAATGGCACTACCAGGGGAAAACCTCGAAACGGCAACCTCCGTCAAATTTATTTTGGCTGATGGCACCAAGCATGTGGCCGTGGGTAGGGTTTCGTTACCGTTCCAAATGGATTTGACCCCCTGGAAGGCTGAAGCCTATGTTCTGGAGGACAAGCACTTGACCATGCCATTGCTCCTTGGTCTGGATTTTACTACCTCCATCCAGATGTCTATACATCTGCATTTGAGGAGCTACTCTATAGATGGGGGTGAAATGAGGCCTTTCTTATCCAAGGCTCGCGAAGATTTGGGATGGTCCAGTCTCAATTTTTATGCTGCTGTGGTAATGACCTCCAAGACCAACTCACTGGCAAGCGTTCTGGAACAATCCATGGAGGTGCAGCCTCTATTATGTCGATGGTCAGAGGTGTGGACAAAAAAACTGGGTTTGACGCGTACAATAACTCATATTATAAGGACTAAAGATGAGATCCCAGTTCGTCATCGGGCATACAGGGTATCCCCCCAGAAGAGGGAAATTATAAGAGCACATCTGGACAAGATGTTGCAGGATGGCATCCTAGAACCATCAACTTCACCATGGGCCTCTCCTGTAGTCCTTATCAAAAAACGGGATGGGTCATATCGTTTCTGTGTAGACTACAGGGGATTAAATGCAAAAACCCATCATGATGCTTATCCGATGCCCCTAGTTCAAGAAATCTTGGAAAGTCTGCATGGTGCAAACATCTTTAGCACCCTGGACCTCCGCTGTGGATATTGGCAGGTGCAGATGGAGGAATATAGCAAACTAAAGACAGCAGTAATTACCCCTGAGGGATTATTCCAATTCAGAGTCATGCCGTTCGGGCTGAAGAATGCTGGGGCTAGTTTCCAGTGTCTGATGGAGCAAGTTCTCAAGGGGTTGATTGGGAAAATCTGCTATGTATATATTGATGATATAGTGGTGTTCTCCCCAGCACTGCAACCACATCTGCAACATCTAGAAGTAGTCTTCCAGAGGCTGCAACAGGCACATCTGACACTAAATGTGGAGAAGTGTTGTTTCCTTCAACCCCAGATTAAATTCTTGGGCCATGTGGTATCAGGAAAAGGGGTTGAAGTAGACCCTGAAAAGGTGGCAGCAATTCAGAACTATCCTAACCCCACCGATATTAAAAGTCTGCAGAGGTTTCTTGGTCTTGTAGGGTGGTACCACAAATTTATCCCTCGATTGGCTGACATCGCTGCACCCTTGCATCACTTGCAGAAAAAGGATGTTCCATGGGAATGGACAGTGCAATGTCAGGATGCAGTTGAACAATTAAAGGGGGCCCTCCAATCTCCACCCATCCTGGCTCAACCTGATGTTCAACTCACATTTCAAGTTCATACAGATGCCAGCAACATCGGGCTTGGAGCGGTTCTGACCCAAATGAGCGAGGGGGATCAGAAAGTAATTGCTTATGCATCAAGGGCTCTGCATGAGGCCGAGCTAAATTACTCCACCTCGGAAAAAGAATGTTTGGCGGTGGTCTGGGCTGTGGAAAAATGGCGCCACTTCCTAGAAGGGGTGGAATTCGAGGTCTTCACAGATCATAATGCACTGACTTGGGCTTTTAATCAACCAAAGACATCATCTCGACTGACCAGATGGGTTTTGCGCCTCCAAGCTTTCAATTTCAAGGTATTTTATCAGAAGGGCTGCAATAACATTGTCCCGGATGCGCTGTCCCGGAGTATGTATGGTAACTACTCATACTCAATGGACAGATCTACCTTTAAGTATGCAGGACCTAGCTCGAGCACAAACCAACTGTCCTGTGTGCCAGAAGGTTGGTGAAGATTCTAATGAGATGGGACGGGATCGCATACATTTCAAGGACATCCAGGGTGTCCTTTTCCATGTGGTGCCGGCCAATCTCGGAGGATCCAAATGCCAGTTAGTGGTCCCGGAAGAGTATGTACCCAACTTCCTTAATTATTATCACGACAGTCCTTTTGGTGGGTATCTTGGGCGAATGAAGACATTGATGAAGATTCTGGAAGTAGCTTGGCGGCCCACCATTCGAAGGGATGTTTGGAGCCATGTGAAATCCTGTAAAATCTGTCAACAATTGAAGAACCCTCCTGGTAAGCCAGTAGGATTTCTCCAATCCACTATTACATCTGAACCCGGCGAAATGCTGGGAGTTGATTTGATGGGGCCTTTACCTTCATCCAAAACCCAAAAGACAGTGCTAATGGTGGTGGTGGACTATTTTTCAAAATGGGTAGAACTCTTTGCTCTCCGGGACGCCAAGGTTCCAAAGATCTGTTCTACTCTCAAAGATGAGATTTTCACCCGCTGGGGGGTCCCAAAGTATATTGTGTCTGACAGGGGCCCACAATTTACTAGCTTTATGCTTCAGGAACTGTATACAGCATGGGGTATCAAACAGAAACTTACCACGGCTTACCATCCGCAGATGAATTTAACGGAAAGAGTGAATAGGACTTTGAAGACTATGGTAGCCTCCTATGTGGGCGAACGACACCAAGACTGGGATAAGTGGCTGCCGGAGCTCCGATTTGCTATTAACACAGCAGTGCATGAGGCCACTGGTAAAACCCCTGCTCGGGTGGCTAACGGACGACAATTCAAAAGTCCCCTGGATCGTCTTATCACCCCAGCACCTCTCCCTGATTCAAAAACTTACCATACAATTCAGATCCTCGAAAAATTAAAGCAGCAAGTACAACGGAGGTTAGTGAGTGCAACATCCAGACAGGCTAAGTATTATAATGCACGACGGCGAGCGGTACCCTTTGCTGTCGGGGACTTCGTTTAGACTAGGACTCACCCACTCTCCAGTGCTGTCAACAGATTTGCTGCTAAGCTAGCGCCCAAGTGGGGGGGCCCAGTAAGAATAATAAAACGATTAGGACCGGTTAATTTCCGCATACAAAGGGGTAGTGGTGTAGATGCCATAGTGGAAACAATACATGTGGCCAATATCAAGCCCTACTTTGGACCCGCCGTGCCGCCGACTGGGGGTGGGGATCTATGTAGCGCTGCCACATAATGATAATGTTTTCTGCTGTCGATCGGTTGTTGGGGGGGGGGGGGGGGGGGAACAGTCTTCCGAAAGAGATTGACAGCGGTGCCCCAGAGGTGGAACTTCCGGTTTGTTCGAGGAGTAATTTGCATAAAGCGCGCTGTTTTAAAGAGAGAAAGGGGGAGAGAGGAGGAAGGAAAAGAAGAGCATCGGATAACAGAAAAGGCAGATCAGCTTCTGCTCTGGCCATGGGAAAAGCCTAGGAGCTCCTATCAGTCTTGTCAGAAGGTGGATGGTCTTCTCTTTAGTACCTGGGAATCGATCATTCCGCTATTACCTACAGACTCCGGTGAGCTATCAAAACGAACTTACTTTACTTTAATCATGGCACAAGTCTGACTGTATGTCTTTTATGACGAAGAGGAAATTGGATATATAGTCCGCTATTTTCAGGACTCCTCATCAGCTCGACGGCCGTTACGGGAGTATAACAGTGGACTATCTGTGGATCTATTTATTATCTCTGGAACGGGAATGGGGGGAATGAATACTGTGGATGTGTAGATACGTGTATATGTGCGTGGCGCTGCAAATTAAGGGTTACTTAGGTTCGGGCGGGGCGATCCATGTGTAAGGGATTGTTTTTCTATTTGTTGTTTATTTGATGGACTGCATTGATATTAAGGGATTGTTTTTATTAGAATAAAGGCTATACGGGAAATTTATTAAGGTGTGATATTGGCCTATCCTTTTATCATCTGCCTTTAGCTAGGTCAGAATAGTGGTAGCAATAATCTCAGGCTAGTGCTCGAGACGAATTGTTACACTACTTTATTCATAGAATGTTACTTATTTATTATGTTCTACTATACTGTTATCTTTCAATCTATGACTTTTTGTTAATCTAACTGATATTCTTCTAACTTTGCACAGTTTTTGATAAGTAGATCAGGATGCATTTCACTGCGTGTTGTCCTGTATAACTATGCAGGTGACAAATAAAGAATCTTGAGAATTTCAAAAAATTCTGTGTATATATATTTCTCTGTCTGCTTATTTAAAAACCTAAATTTACCCCAGGAGTCAAAAACGTTCTGTCTAGCCCTTGTACAAAAACCTAGACAAAAGCTGGGGTATCACCTTGGTAACCCCATGTACTTTTGGAACTCTGAGAGGAAAATAGCACGACTTTACAGACAGGAGTCCAATGCAGAACTCTACTCATTTTTTTACTTTGTAAAAAAAAATTATTAACTGCCTATGATATAGATCGTTTTGTCTATGCTGAAATTCCAAACAGAGAAACCTATCCTGACCTCATTAAAAAGATTCAGCATATTGGGACTCGCAAGATTACAAATATTGTTTTTACAGAAGTTCTGAAATAAAAGTGAAACTAATGAAATAGCAACAATTCAAAGAAAAAAAAATCTTAAAAGTGTGTATCCGGAAAACCAAACACGGGAGTTGGCGAGCGAAGCGAGCAGGGGGCAAAGCCCCCTAGTACTTTTTAAAAATCAACAAAGGCTGCAAATGCAATGCTGCAAATGTCAGGATTTATAAAAGAAATCTTTTTTTTTTTTTTTTTAATATTTTTATTTTATTAATTTTCATTGTAATCATTCCATACAAACAGATCAATTTATAACCCAACAAATTTGAAAACAAATCAAACCCCACCCCTGAGAAGGAGAGCTTAGCTAAAGGAAAATTTCTTTAAGCTTTTTAATAAGGCAACATTAGACAAAAGAAGGGGAGAAGTAAATATCTATATAAATAAGAGATGGAGAAGGGAGTTAAATGCAATAATATTTAATTCTCTTATTCTAAAATAATATTGATTAAATCCTGCCAAGTTTTGAAAAAATTTTGTACAGATCCTCTAACTGAAAATTTGATTTTTTCCAATTTCAAATAATATAAAACATCAGTTTCCCACTGACTTATAAGAGGAGAATTAGGATTCTTCCAATTTAACAAAATAAGTCTGCGTGCCAAGAGTGTAGTGAATGCAATCACCGTTTGTTTGTCCTTCTCCAATTCAAGTCCATCTGGAAGGACACCAAACACAGCTGTTAGTGGGTTAGGAGGGATTGTGATACTAAGGCTGTCTGAGAGGCACTTAAAAATTTTTGTCCAAAATGATGTTAGTTTGGTGCAGGCCCAGAACATGTGACCCAGTGAGGCAGGAGCTTGGTTGCAGCGCTCGCAGGTTGGATCCTGGCCTGGAAACATTTTGGACAGTTTTAAGCGAGACAGATGAGCTCGATATATAATTTTTAGTTGAATAATTCTATGCTTTGCGCATATAGAACTCGAGTGAATTCTCTGCTTTGCTACCTTCCACTCCTTTTCTGATATATTGATTAAGAGATCTTCTTCCCAATGTCCTCTTGGATCTTTGAAAGGTAGGGACTCTAATAAGATTTTATATATTGCGGAAATAGTGTTTGTTTCCTCGGAATTGAGCAGTATTTTTTCCAGCATTGTGGAGGGTGCAAGGTGGGGGAAATCGGGCAATTTCTGTTTAACAAAATTTCTAATTTGAAGATAGTAAAAGAAATGTGTAGCTGGGAGGTTAAATTTTGAACGTAATTGTTCAAAAGATGTAAATATGTTGTCTATATAAAGATCTCTGAGCATTTTAATCCCAAAACTTTTCCAGGTATTAAAAACTGGATATACTTGCAAAGGTTGAAAGAGGTGGTTCCCTTGCAGAGGTGCCACTGATAAAAGATTTTCCATCTTAAAATGCTTCCTAATTTGGTTCCATATTCTGAGTGAGTAAAGCACAATTGGGTTATTAGTATATTTGCGATAACTTTCATTTATTGGAGAGCAGAGCAGGGAATATAAAGAAGTACTACAGGATTTTACTCCTATTGCAGACCAAGCCTGTGTATGTGCATTTATTTGTGTCCAGGTTTTTATGGCTTGTATGTTTGCTGCCCAGTAATAAAACTGAAAATTAGGTAAAGCCATGCCACCTTCTGCCTGAGGTCTTTGTAGGGTCGCTCTTCGGATACGTGGGTGTTTTGAGTTCCAAATGAATGAGGTTATTATTGAATCTAACTGTTTAAAAAACGATTTATTGATATATATTGAAATGTTTTGAAATAAAAAGAGAAGTTTAGGAAGGATATTCATCTTAACAATGTTAATTCTTCCGGCTAGAATGAGATGAAGGGTTGACCATCTATGCAAGTCTTGCTTAATTTTTTCCATACAGACGCCAAAATTTTGTTGATAAAGAGCTTTATGTTTACTTGTGATATTTACCCCTAGGTATTTAAACTGATCTGCTATGGTAAAAGGTAGGGTGTCTAATTTAATATTATATGCTTGTGAGTTCACTGGAAAGAGTATACTTTTATTCAGATTAATTCTAAGACCAGATATCTTTTGTAATTCTGTTAGTGCTGTTAAAACAGCAGGGACAGTGTTTTCTGGGTACGATATATATAAGACCATATCATCTGCATATAGAGAAATTTTCTGTTCCAGTCCTTCTCTGACAATCCCCTTTATCTGATGAGAATTTCGGCAGTGAACCGCCAGTGGTTCAATAGCGATTGCAAACAACAGTGGCGACAAGGGACATCCTTGTCTGGTACCACGTTCTAGTTTAAAGTAGTCTGAGCAAATTTTATTAATACAAACTGAAGCTTCTGGACTGGTATACAGTAGTTTAATCCAAGCACAAATATTCGGGCCAAACCCAAATTTCTCCAATGCAGTGAAAAGGTAATTCCATTCGATCATGTCAAATGCCTTTTCTGCGTCTAATGATAGTAATATCTCTGGGGTGTTTGATTTTGCTGGTGAATATATAACATTAAACAAGCGTCGGAGATTTGAAGATAGATGTCGGCCTTTAATAAATCCAGTTTGATCTTGTGATATTACCGAGGGCAGCACTTTCTCCATCCTTCTAGCTAGGATTTTTGAGAGTATCTTAACATCATTATTCAGGAGTGAAATTGGTCTATATGATGCACATTGTAACAAGTCCTTATTTTGTTTAGGAAAGACGGTGATTAATGCTTGTCGAAATGTTTGAGGTAGTATTTGGTGGTCTTTAGCTTCTGTAAATGTTACCAATAAGAGTGGAGCTAGCTGAGTGGAGAATTTCTTATAAAACTCTACGGGGTAACCATCAGGGCCTGATGATTTCCCACTTTGTAGTGACTTTATAGCGTCTAGTAATTCTGTTAGCGTTAGAGGTTTACCTAGTTCCTCAGCACTTAAAGCATCTATTTGTGGTATTTGTGAATTATCCAGAAATGCATTAGATTGCGTGTTGTCTTCTTTGGGCTCAGTGGAATATAAAGACTTATAGTAATCTCTAAATGTGTGCATTATTTTATTATGGTCGATGATTTCTTCTCCATTCTTGTTGGTGATTACTGGTATTGCATTGTGAACTTCTTGTTTATGAATTTGTTGAGCTAAAAGCTTATTAGCTTTTTCTCCGTGTTCATAGTAATGCTGTCTAGACTTATAAATAAGTTGTTCAGTTTCTTTAGTTGTTAAGATGTTAAGTTCTGTATGCAGGGCCTGCCTTTTCCTGTGAAGAGCTTCACTTGGACGCCTGGCTTGTTCTTCATCTATTCTAGTAATTTCATTTCTTAGCTCTGACACTTTCTTGGTTTCTAATTTATTTCTATGGGAAAGATATGAAATAATCTGGCCTCTTAGGAAGGCCTTTAGAGTTTCCCAGAGTGTTCCTGCAGAAACCTCTGTAGACGTGTTTGTCTCTAGGAAGAAGCTGATTTGTTTGGATATAAATTCTGTGCAGTTCTCGTCTGCCAATAAAAGAGGGTTAAGACGCCATCTGCGAGGTGAGTACGAGGGGCTTATTGATTTTAGCTCCAAGACTAGAGGGGCATGGTCAGAGATAACAATTGTGTCATATTTGCATGATTTAATTGTAGGCAGGAAATTATTATCTATAAAAAAATAATCAATTCTTGAGTAGCTATAATGCACTGGTGAGTAGAACGAATATGTTCTTGAGTTTGGGTTAAGAAACCTCCAGGGGTCTGATAAGTTGTGATCATTTAAAAACTGTGTAATTATCTTTGCAGTATTAGATGTCATCCCCCCTGTCACAGGAGTCCTATCTAAGAGTGGATTTAAAACACAATTAAAGTCCCCAGCCATTATAATTTTATGAGTGTTCACATTGGGAATGGATGCAAATAGATTTTGCATGAATTCCTTATCATCAACATTGGGTGCATAAACATTTATCAAAATCATTTTACTGTTATATAAGTTGCCCATGACCATCACATATCTCCCTTCAGGGTCCGACACTACCTCTGATGCTACAAATGGAACTGTTCTATGTATGAGAATTCCCACCCCTCTAGTTTTCTTTATAAAGCTAGAATGGAACATTTGGCCAGTCCAGTCTTTTTGTAATCTGAACTGATCCTTGGTTAGTAAGTGGGTCTCCTGTAAAAATACTATTTTAGCGTTTAAGCCTGTTAGGTGAGAGCATACTTTCTTTCTCTTTAATTCGTGATTCAGGCCTTTAACATTCCAGCTCACAAAGTTAACTGTCCCATCATGGAGACATTGATTCTGAGTTTTTAATGTCATTTTATAGTTTTAATTGGTAATATGGCAGTTTTAATCTTAGTTTCAAGATTCCCCAGGAGTTGTTGCATGTTAGCCTGTTGCTGCATTGATATTTATAATTATAAGGATTATAAGAATAGATTAGATATAACCTGCTCTCCTTCTCTCCCCCCTTTATCCCCCCACCCCCCCATTTTGCCTCCCCACATGAGGCTAGACCCCACTTCGCGATGTTCCAGTCCTCTGACATACGAAGAAACAGAGCACGTCCAAAACAAAACAAACCCCACCCTGCAGCGGCGTTACAGAATTAAAACAGAGATATCTTTTACAGTTAAATCCTTAATACTATCTGCCGAAAATGTTCTCATTAACAATATTTAAGCTTGAAATAATCTTCAGCGCTTTTAAGTTAAGATATTAAGATTAAAAAAAAAAAAAAAAACAACCCTGGGAGTGATTTTAAAAACTAGTCTAGGATAAACCTGGTAATTCATACTGTAATAGTATAATGGTAATTGTATAAATAGTAGAACATGCATTAAACCAAGGGTATGAAGTTAAACAGTCTACTTTAAGGTATAAAAGAAATCTTGACACGAAAGCTTGCATATATTTACAGCAACTCTGAGTATGCAACATTTCAGAGAAACTGAGAAAAGAAAACACCCTTGATCCAGTACCAAAGCTACATACTTTCACTGAAGAAATTTTTGGGGTTTTAGTCAGTTTGTATCGACTTTATTTTGGCACTTCTCAAGGAGCTGGCTGGTAGGTCATGAATATCTTAGCCAAGCTTCACTCAATCATTCCTGCTTTGCTAGAAGCCATTAACTGATCAATGAGGCACTACATTCAGTTTTTGTATAGTATTCATGTACATACATAAAAAAGCCGCAAGGCGAAGCTCTCAATTTACCAGTCGATCTATGTTCCTACCCTCACCTATGGTCATGAGCTATGGGTAGTGACCGAAAGAACGAGATCGCGAATACAAGCGGCTGAAATGAGTTTCCTCCGCAGGGTGTCTGGGCTTTCCCTTAAAGATAGGGTGAGAAGCTCAGTCATCCGGGAGGGGCTCAGAGTAGAGCCGCTGCTCCTCCACATCGAGAGGAGTCAGATGAGGTGGCTCGGGCATCTGATCAGGATGCCTCCTGGACGCCTCCCTGGTGAGGTGTTCCAGGCACGTCCAACCGGGAGGAGGCCCCGGGGAAGACCCAGGACACGCTGGAGGGACTATGTCTCTCGACTGGCCTGGGAACGCCTTGGGATTCTCCCGGAAGAGCTAGAAGAAGTGGCCGGGGAGAGGGAAGTCTGGGCATCTCTGCTCAAGCTGCTGCTCCCGCGACCCGACCTCGGATAAGCGGGAGACAATGGATGGATGGATGGATGGACATAAAAAAGCTACATGTGCCAACAGAAAAAGACAATTTGCAGAAGGAGTTTCCGGTTCCTCTAATGTGATCCGAGCGCTTTTCTTCAATCTTATTGTAATAAAGGCACCTAGCAAGAATGAAGCTGCTTTTGTTAACCGTAAGCAGTTACATTCTATTAATGCACAAGTCAGCTTTAACAGACATGATGAGCTATACGTGGTGGCTGGCTTGTTGGTAAGGTGAGCCCTCAGTGTTTTATATGGCCAGTACTATTCATTATAACAGTGATCATGTCATTACATGAATGTTTTAGGGCTGTGTTTGAGGCATGCTCATATATGCATATTGACAAGGTGATTGTGATTTACAAATAGTAAATTGCATAGAATTGTGTGTACGCAAGGTTTTATAAATCAGATTTTATTTGGCATATGCATTTTCCTTTCTTTTTGGCATGTGTATACTTTCACGCTCGAATCCATGCAAAGTTTTATAAATGAGACACCTGATAAGGAATCTTTAAACATGTCCCATTTTGCAAAAATAAAGCAGTTGTGTAGTTTTCCTCTGTTTCTTTAGTCTAACACTGGACTACTTTTCTTGCTGGCTCCTCACATTTCAATCTCTGCTTATGAACTGGCAGTATGAATACTGACAAGTGATCAGACCATCTGAGCTGAGGGTTCAACAGTGCAAGCGAAGTGTCTTTTACCAAGGTGTAGTAGTGATCAGAATATTAGCATCCTGTCATGTAAAATGAAAAACGAATGTCATTAAGTATTTGGTCTTGAGCCAGGAGGATCACACTGAACAGGACATAGCTTACTACTTCATCTAATTTACCTAAGCTAGGGAAACAGTATTTCTGATGTTAAAAATCCAACATACTAAGTAGGCTACTGCTTGCATTGTGTCTAATAATCCATCTGTAATTTTTACTAAAGATTTAGTGATTTTCTACTTATATACCTTATTAAAACTGTTGTTTCCCATCATGTTCTCTATACCCAAACGCTGAAACACTACTGTGGAACGCACTGAATAATATTTTAGAGCTTCTCACTGGTTTAAAATGATGCCCAATGTTAATACACTGAATATTCAAAAACTTGGTCAAATCCTTTAAGTGATTAAGAAAAGATTGTCCCTTTGGACTGATTCTAAACTGATGAGAAGCTGTGAAATGATGTAAAGTTTCACAGTAATAAAGCTGTATTTGATGTTCTGATGTGCATGATCAGTTTAAATAAGGAAATGCATGAAAATGTATAAACTATCTTTATATTACTGGCTGTGTCTTGTCACATCTTGTGAAATTGACCCATCTCTCATGACCTGTCCTCTGTTCAGTCAGTGTGCTTTTTCTCTAATTCACAGACAATTGAGATGGAAATGGGGGATAGAGAGGAGTAAACGCAGGGGCTGTGCTGATTAATTTCATTTTTTTTTTATATTATAACTGCTTCGTTATGCTTGTATCATCATCATTATAATTCTTAAAAAGTCAGAATTAGTACAAGTTGCACTACTTCACAGTGTACATAATAACTAATGATTTAATTCATGATGAAGAACTATATAATAAACAAGAATAGTTGCTTCAAAATTTTAATTAAAATGTGTGCTTCAATTTAAATATTTAACATCTAAATATTCTCCGTTGTAATAGAAACTTTTTATTTTTCACTCTCTGATAGAAGTACTTGAAGGGCTAGACCCCTAGTAAAAGATAAAAAATAAAATATAACATCATTTTCATAATCTCTGACTTTAAAACAGTTTAAAACAATACCCCAAATGCCTGAATGTTTGAATTTGTCAATTTTTAAACCTCCGGAGCTGGGAAAGAATCATAATAAATAAATATCAAACATATTATGTTTTTGATCAACAACCTCAAAATAACATAAAAGCCTATATTACTGATCCATATTTATTTGAAGTTTTGTGAAAAGGAGTAACTTTGACCCCTCAATTCCCATTAAGAGGTCAACCCTTGGGGTCAATTGATGTGGCTTGCACAATGTCAAATTCTTCTGATAATTTTTGCTGAAGACACCTATTGGTTTACAATTTATTACCATAAATGTTTAATTTCCTGCACAAAATATGGTCCAAAAACCCTAAAAATGAGGGTTTTTTAGGTCTAGTGGGCCAAAAAGGTTGACGTCTTGTACAACTAGATATCAAAACAAGTCAAACCTATCATGATGTGTAGCGTTTTTCTCACGTTGTTGTGTCAGGAGTCACTGAAAAAAAAAACTGAAGTGATTTCAAAGTGTTCATAAGAAATTCTTATGAACACAATGATCTGATAAAAATGAATTATTTTGTGTCACAGTCTGATAGCACTTACTTTTAAAAAACATAATGATAGTAAACATCAGAGGATACAATTATTTTCACTGTATTGTATAAAGACTGTAATTTTTATATTTATTTGTTTAAAAATATTTGATAGCAGTTTGTTAAACTCAGGAGCTTTTTGGAAGGTCAGTTAACTTGTTAATTTCATCCTATAAAAGTGATAATATAATAAAAATATAAGGTATTGGATTTATGTTATTTTTAACTTTATGCCAGCTACTCCTATTTATGAAGATTGGGTATTGTCAATTAAAGAAATCCATTATTCGTTTAATAATGTTGCTAATGTACAAAGGAAATCAATACAAAAAAGCAATTATTATTTATTGCACATGTTCTATTTCCACTATGCTGGCACTGGAAGAGTAATTCTGAATTCAAACACTGAGACTGAGCCTCGGAGAAATATTGAATTCCCTAGTTTATTGTTTTAAATCCATCCCTCTTGATGACTTTCTATAATTGGAGAAATGAATTAGTCCTCTTGTCCTCTTTCCCTAATAATGGCATAAGAGTGAGGATCTGCTATGACTATATAATCTGAAAAGTATTCCAGGATTCCTTAAGGATTGAAACAGACTAAATAAAATGTAATCATAATTAATCTCTACTAAAATACCTTTTTACCTAACACTGAAAATCACCATGAAAACTAAAAAAAAAAAAAATCATTGTCAACAAAAATTACCCCAAAGCATGATAAAACAATAGGCCTCAAATGTGCAGATTCTCTGAAGGAGGAAACCACAGCTCTAATTCTTTTTACATACCAAGATTTATTTTGACAGTTCCAAAATAATCAGCATGCTCTGGTTTTGCAAGATATTTCATAGATGATGGAAAATATTCATGTATAACAATTATTTTACTTTTAAAAGTGTATGGGAGGACTACTCTTCTTAGATGGGCGCTGGCAAAGAGTAGACGGCTGACATGTTTTTATTTTGAAATGATGGCCTGGGGCTAATGCTTAATTTCCCAAGGGTCTCATGTGGCCTTCACAGATGAAAGAAAGAAATTTGCACTACAGCATGAGCTTGATCAGTATATTCAATTTTGCTGCTGAAAGTATAGGCTTGAAAAATAATGGCACTGGAAGTGCCTTAGCCTTCAGATTAGTTGTTTATTTAAAGTAAGTTAATCTTGTGACCTGGAATAAAAGCTGTTATTTTGTTTGATTCAGCAATTGGCCTAGAGTTGTTTAGGTTAAGGTATAGGCTTATCTAATGGGTTGACCTTTGTCAAAGGATAGTGGGACAGAATTGAAATAAGTCAGAAAAAATTTAACGGTGAAGAGTTAAATGAATACTATCTATACTAACAGTCATTTTAGCAAGAATTTCATCACAAATATGTTTTACACATGGATCCGGGCATTATAACCATGAGTTACCTATAAACTTACTAAAAGAATTGTTGGAAAATGTATCAGTATGCTTGTTTGCATTGTGTTTCTTTTTAATGAAGGCTTTAAAAATGCAGCTTTCCACAGAATACAACATAATAAATCACAGCTGGTGTTCACACTTGGGTAGCACATAAAAATGTTATTTGAAGCAATACATAAGCAATCAAGTTACTAAAGTATATACAGATTCAGGTAGACATTAAAAAGTGCTGCTTAGCTGTACCAGTGTAATACATATTATAAAGTGAAAAGCTAAGTTGGAGGCCTTATGCAGTCTGAAAGGTCTTTATTCACCCACTTCTGTTTCAGCCAGTATTGCCCTCCTGACTAGGGTTCAAAATGTAATTTCTGTCTATCTTGTTCATTTTTATGTTATCAGTGTGGGTTATTTAGTTTTCATATGAGTTCTACTGTGTTCCATGTATTTTCTGGGCGGTTCCCCAAGAGTTGTGGCCACCTGCCCATCACTGCAGGGGATGAGGAAAAGTCACAATCCCTTGTGGTTCATTGAATGTGCTTGTGGTTGTGGTGAGTGTCATAATTCACCTGCAGGAGCAGGTGTGCTGCTAGTAGTTCAGAACAGAGCGGCACTGTAGTTGAACACAAAAAGACAGTTCAGAGAAGGCAAGATGTCTCTAACAATGAAACCGGAAAAAAACCCAACAAAATAACGGGTGCAAAACTATACTATAAAAACAGTAAGGCTCCACTCTCCTCAAGAGCTATAAGGGAACATGCAGCCTTAAAAAATATTTACAAAAAAATGTGAAATTTAGTCTCTGAATCAGCCTTCAAAAAGGAATGAAGCTCCTTTATAAAACAAAAAACAGGAGTCTGCATTATCTCACAGGAGTTTAAAGCTCCTCTAGTAACAGTTAACCAATGAGCCAGGTTGCCTCTCTCCCTACTGTGTACTCATCCACCTACTACTCTAAAGTGGTGTCAATTGGCTTATTCCCCTCATCATCTTCGGACTTAAATACAACAGATCTAACCTGCTCCCCCAGTATCCCTTTTAGGGCGACAGCAACAACTTTCCAGGAGGTGGAAAAACAACTTTTACTGCGAATACCTGAATACTGCTGTCTATGATATAACGTTAAGTGGGTGAGTGCATGCACCGCAGAGCATGTGCTAGCTGCCTCTTGTGCTGTGCATGGAGCACTGTGAGGGAGTCCTCTTGTGTTTACTGATTTTGATTATTGTGAATTACTTGATTTTTGTGACAATACACCCTGCCTTTTGACTACTCTCGGATTCAACCACTGGGACTATGTTTGCTTTTGGGATTGCCTATTATGAATGCATTGCTTTCTGTGCCTTCTGTCTTCTGCTCCTCAGAGCTTATTTTTGGCCTTCAGAGTGTTTTTTGTTTCAATAAATGTATCTCACAATAGTAAAATAGCAAAAGACCTCTAAAAGATCTATGCAACAGTCCAGGGCCCTCCATAGCCTGCCCAAAAAAGTCTCCATGTATGGCAACCTGACCTCCCAACTTCCAAGTCAGGCTTTGGGCTTGTCCTGGGGCCTCATGTATAAACGGTGCGTACACACAAAAATGTTGCGTACTCCCATTTCCATGCTCAAATCACAATGTATGAAACCTACACTTGGCGTAAAGCCACGCACATTTTTGCGCCAGCTAAATGCTTGGCGTACGCAAGTTCTACACTCAGTTTTGCAAACTGGCGGCACCCAGCGTCAAAGCAGTGCTTTTGTTCAAGTGTGGTTTCCCTTTCTTTTTTAGATCCACATACCTGACGTGGCTTTATCAAATACACTGAAATTAACCGCATATTGTTTATTAGTTTAAGGTATTTGATTGTAATTAACCTGTAACAATATAATGGTCCATGGAATGGCCAAACTATTCTAAATACCATAGCTGATTTAGCGTTGTTCCTCTCAATGCACCACTCAGAGTATTTGTATTTATTAGTACAATTACCTCACTGTAAACTTGCGACAGAGTTATAATATTGCACAACCTGAGCCACTTTATAAAGTGCGTATTTACATATGATGACGATATCATTTTTAAGATGAAATGCAGCAAAATATGTTTATTACATTATACAGATAAAATGTTAACATAATCTATATTGTTAATAATTAAACATGTGAGGACACGGTGTCACAGTGCTAGCTAGTTCAGGGATTGTTCCTTCCTCGTGCTGTATTCTTGCTGGGGCTAGTGCGACACTGGAAGGATAGATGAGTAGAATAATCAAACATGTACTATGAAGATATTTCAAGGTTCCTTAAAAGTTTTGAAGAATCGGCGTTCTAAGGTTACAGATGGCTTAACATCTATTAGAGAGGCTGATTGTGTGGTGATTGGTTACTTGGAGAAAGAAAAGGAAGGACAGGAATTGGGGGTAATTACGTTTGAAAGAAACAGTACTGCTGCAATAAATTATTTCATCTAAGGTCACGCACAGCACAGCACGCATCTTGCGGGAAGCAGGAACAATCTCTGAACAGGGCGCCAGCTTGTCACTATCACTGCGCCACCGTGTTCCCATGTTTAATAACATGCTTTAACTCCTATCATCATGAAAATGATTTCAAGTATACATCTCAGTATTTTAATTATTCAGAGAGCTGTAACATCACAAATGTAATGGATTCTGTGTCCTGTTGGAGGAAGAGAAAGCCCATTTAAGAAGCAGGTAGTGATTCACACACATAGAGCACATAGAAGAACATATACAAAACAAAGTATTTAACGTGCTACTTTAGTTACGATGGTATTTGAGAAACTAGTAAATTAAACAATTTAAAGATGAAGTTTATGATGTTCTACTTTAATGACAAAATAAACTATGTGATTAAAGTGGAAATTTCGAGATTGAAGTTGACATTTCGAGTATTTTTCTCACTGTGTCCTGATTTTTTTTTTCTTTTATCTGTACCCTAATAAGCTTTCATATGACACTCAGACGGTGGGTGATTTTGATATCTGACTTCCTTTTTATTTCAGGCACTGTGCAACTTTGTGAACTTGAGCTTTCAAGTTTCTCTGACACGCTATGTCACTCGCTCAACTTACTTTTGTTGTTTATATCACTGTTTAAACCAACAAATAGTATGTTTTTCCTTGCCTCCACTTGGTATTCGCTGAAATTCTTCTGTTTTCCCCCGTGCTTTTGCCATTGCCTTTTCACAGAACTCTGAGCTTAAGGGCTATTTATATTGATTTGCATATTCAAAGAGGCGTAATTCTGGGAGGAGTTTGGGGAGGGGCAGCAGGAGCATGCACGTGCGTTATTTTTCACGCTGACCGGGATTAATGGAGCGGAAGAACGTGGAAGCTGGCGTTTGCACACATTTGTGCATCTGGATTTTTTTGTGCATATGCACATTTCCACTTTTGTCTGTACGCCATGTTTTCGCGTGAATTCAATGCACGGCTTTATGCATGAGGCCCCTGGTCTCAAAAATTGGGAGCAAATGGGATTAATAAAGTATCTATCTATCTATCTATCTATCTATCTATCTATCTATCTATCTATCTATCTATCTATCTATCTATCTATCTATCTATCTATCTATCTATCTATCTATCTATCTATCTATCTATCTACTGTATCTATCAAAGTTTAAATAAATGTAAATGTCTCAAAATATATCAAAATGTCTCTCAAGGGAAAGGAAAAAAATCATAACTACGCTTTCACTTAAGTAACAAGTCTACAAAGAATCTATATTAAAAAGTAATTTATATAAACAAAAGAACAAAAAAAGGCGAAACAAGACAAAAGGAGAACAAGTCAAAATCCATAAAACAGGACCAAAATCCAAGAACAAAAGCAATAATTCAGTGCTTGCAATAAACATGGAATACTCCACTTGTCAATGAAAACCTACTACTTCCAGCTTCAGGATATAAAGGGTGAGGCCAGTCCTTCAATAATGATATTGGGTGGTCCCACCTCTTTGGGTTACACCTACATAGCACAAGGAAGGGAAGTGAACATAGAATTCAATACATAGATGCTAAATAATAAATGAACAGAACGTTAACAAAAATACTTAATTCCAATAGACACATGAAAAATAATGCTTTAACATAAACATAGAAAGCACATAAATGTGAAAATAAATATAAGCCGGGGACATAACAAATATAACATGGGAGTACCTAACAATTCAAACTAGCTCTTAAATAGCAGAAAAAATATAAAAAGACTTATATAAAGATTTGCTGATTTTCTCATGTCTTCAGAATTCTTTTTATAGAGAAGATGGTTACCATGACATTACATATACACCTGCATGATAGGCCACAACAATCATTTTTCTTAGTAAAACCTTCTGTAATGTCACAATGTATTTACAATGTTGAATTACAGGATTAGAGGGAAGATTGACAACTACAGACCAAATATGAAAAACAGAGATTGATTGAAAAAACCTATCAAAAGAATGGTGTCATGAGAACACAAGAAGCGCAGGGACCAACATTTACAAGTGAACTGTAGAATGAAAAATGAAAGGGAAATGTATCCAGGATTGCAAAGCAAATGGCAAAAGAAAGTCAGGATGCCGCAGGTGTGAAATTTTTTGAAACATGCTGAACAGAACTTTGCAATTGATAATAATGGGATTAAGGATACCTGGAAAATTATGTAAACTATAATAAGGAATGAATTAGAAAAGTAGCTATATGAAAAAAACATGCAAAATAACAGCTAGCAAGAGTTTACGAGAGGAAGATCCAGCCAAACCACTTTTGTGGATGTTTTTGAGCAGGCTACTGCAGCAGTTGACAAAAGCAAAGCATACAACATCATTTTTGTAGACTTTCAAAGATCCTGTGGTTTAGTCCTACTCCAAAGATAAATTGTAAAACTAAATCTGTAATAATTAGAGGTATCCTACAAAATGGGATCTGAAGTTTATTAACCAGCAAGAGGGGAGAATGCTTGATGTGCAGTGAGGTCTACAGTGGAGTCCCTCAGGTATCTCTTCTGGGTGGGACCATTACTTTTTTAGATTAATATTACTGACATAGATTTTCGTATACTTAGTAAACTTGTGATATTTGTAGAAAACTGGAGCATTTTCAGAGGAAGTAGCAACACATAGAAAGATTTCAGAACTGCAGAAACACTTGGAAACTGCAGTTTAATGTGGAAAACTGCAAAGTGCTACACTTAGGCAGAAGGAGTGTCAATTATAAATACAAGATGATAGACACTGTCCTAAAGGAGGCAACCACTGAAAAGAATTTAGGTGTTTATGTTGACACAATGCTTTCATCATCTGTGCAATGTGCAGAAGTAATTAAAAAGACAAATAAAATGTTAGGTTATATTGTTAAAACTGTTGAATATAAATCAAGGAACAATATTCTCCGAATATAACATGCACATATGAGACCGCAGCTGCAGTATTTTGTGCAGTTCTGATCACTGTGCTACAAGAAAGACATAGTAGCACTTGAAGTTGTGCAGAGGAGAGCAATCAAGTACATCCCAGGACTTAAGAACATGTTACACTCTTACAGAATCAGAGAAGTAAACCTGTTTAGTGTCAAGCAGAAGAGACTTTGAGGAGACCTAATCCTGCATTTCAAAATTCTCAAAAGCATTGATAAAGTAGTTCCAGCAGAATTCTTTCAAATTCATGGTGAATCAGGTACTCAAAGACACCACTGGAAAATAAGAGGAAGTGCATTTAAGACGGTAGCCAAAGTTATGATAATCTGAAACAATCTGTCAAGCTATGTAGTTGAAGTAGAAACCTTGACAATCTGTAAGAAGCCAGAGGGATGCTGAGGAAGACATTTGGAGGTGGAGTTTGACAAGTACTGTAGACTGTAGAGGAAAATGTGGAGTATAATTAATAGCCATTAAACCGGTGATGATTCTAATGATATGATGTTTGGATTGTCATGAGTTTATGTACAGTATTTGCAAAAGATCATTCATTAACTAGATGTAATTCTCTGAGCTCAGTATAAGAGATTCTATAAGGCAAATTAAATATTACCAATATGCTGTGTAGAATACTGTCAAGGGCCCTGTTTCTTTACCTGACTAAGACTGGCCAGATTTTAGTCAATTAGACTATTCCAGTTTTATAAAAAAATCAGAGAAGACAAGGTAAAGTGCTGGGATTCGGGTCAGAATGCCCATTGGATGAAGAATTATTAAAGCTTAAGGAAAGTACAGGGGACGGTGATAAGGTTGACTAAAGGACTGAGAAGGACACACTACTGACTCATTCAAATGCAGGTCTGAGAATGAAAGGCGACTTCCAGTTTGCTTTGTTTTTTATATAGTGGACTAGGTGAAAGGGGTGGGGCTTCCAGAGGAGGAGTGGAAATGACATGTGATGTCCTCAGTTGTTGTGTCATTTGAAAGCAAAAAGGGAAAAGGTGATAATGACTTTTTTCCTTTCTCCATTCCCTTAGAATTAACCTGGGTAGAGCCCTTAAAATGTATCCATAGCCCTCGTGCGTGACACCATTTTTTAATGATAGATTGAAGCTTTAAATACCTGGTTCATGTGATTCAGATTTAAATTGTGTTGTTCATTGTGTATGTATATTTTATTTTAAACAAAAATTAAAAATTTTATTGAATGCCAAATAACATGTTATCAAGAATTACAGTAGCAATGACAACACTGCAGAATATACCAAATAAAGAAAAGAAGGAAAGAAGCATAGGGAAAACAGCCAATAAGTTAAGTGTACACATATAATAGTTTATAGTAATGCAAAGAATTTGACTGTTAATGGCATGTATTCTGGCATCTGTATATACTTTCTTAACAATCAGTTTTTCTATGTGTTACGTCAGACTAATTGTGTTATGTAATTGCTAATGGAAAAATTATCAGTGAACAGCACAGCCTGTAAAATGAAAAAAATAAATAAATTAAAGCCAAGTGCTAAAATTGCATTATAAATGATAAGAAACCTTTTTATGCTACAGAGTTTGGCATGGATTTATGTCCAATTAATTGTCAGTGCGATTCTTCTTCACTTCAGTAGAGATGAAGCAAGCAAAATGGCAAAAGAAAGGAGAGGAAACTTCATGAAATCTTCTTTATTTGGTCCAGAGGGAGCTTTAATGAGGATCTGAGAGCATTCCACAGCACCTAAGACACTGGGGAGCACTGAATAAACATAACCCTAATGAATGAAAATGGGATTTTCTTTCCATGAATTGACATGTATTGCTTTTGACCAATTAAAATTAGCTCCAATTAAAAAAGTTCTTCGTAAAGGGTTTTGCTTATATATTATTGCAAATGCATTGGGCGCATTGATTGATCAGCCTGTATATATCATAGAACATTATGAATAAAAGTACATAGCATAGTACATTAGAGAGCAGTTAAAATAACTTAATAAAACAAAATAGAAAGGAAAATATGTGGAGTGAAAATATAATTGCATAGAAAATTGTAGTACCCAGGGAATTTGTTTTCTTACCTTGTTTCTCATTTTTCAGTACAGTGAGCTGTAAATTTTACCATCAACATCAGCCTCAAGATAGGAAACAGTCATAGATTAGATGCCAATTCATATCAGAGCAGGGTGTGTGCACACGTAGTCTTTGAATACTTTCACATTACTAGGCTGAAGTGACTCGATGCTGATTATTTGCCTTAATGTGACACAAATCACATGTTTTCCGGGCAATATGGACATAGAAATGTGATCTTTTCAAATCAGATTTGAGTCCTTTTCATATGTGATTATAGATTGGATACATATCTGTTTTGTGGCCATGTAACATGAACGTTAACATGTTTTTTTGCCTGTACACATGGGCTGAGTGCTGATAGCATCAGCCAGCACCAGCAGTTTGGCAACAAAAAAATGGAGGAGAGCCAAAAGTCTCGCTCCCACCATTGTTAGCTCCATTCGTGTACCCATACATCTCTTGGTGCAACAGTGCCAGTAATAACAGCAAAAACAGCAAAATTATGTTTTTTTTCTAGCTTTTGAACCTAATCATGTACTACAACTTACAAACTGTTTTCTATCTTTCGGAACAAAATGTGATGCATACACTAGCACATCAATTTTGTCGCTCCTGATACCTTAAGCTGTCTCACAAATATGACACTTTTTGTTGTTAGTGACACAAATGACTAGCACATAAACATACCAATGAGCACATGTGTGCTGTTTCGGAGGACAGATGTGTTAACATTGCAGTTAGACACAGGTCACTTGTACTTATGAATATGAACCGCCAAGATAGGCAAATATGACCTGAGCAAAATTCAGAATTGAACAGTGAGGTTTATAATGTGAATGTAGTTATATTGGATCAATTTATATTAGCCACTTATGCTAACATTCTTGAATTTAGGATGCAGAAGCGAACTGGATCAACTAAATCAATGTAAGATGAGTGATGGCCAGAGTTAAACAGTACAGTTCTGACTGCAGTAAGTACTGAAACATTTAGAAATCTCTGCTGCAGAAAGAATTCATAAGATTGCAGTAGCCGGCACTCAACTCTCCTTTGTGGCATAGGAAATGCATTGTACAGGTCAATGCAAATTATACTGTGCCAGCTGGATCTATAGCAGTCATCATCAAAATTAGGCAGAGTTTTTGGAGACATTTAAACTGAAAAATCATAAAAAGCCAAAACCTTAAAAAGAAAGGTTTGGTAAAAATAAATTCATGGGGAAGGTACATGACACATATTTTAAAGCAATAAAGCAATTTTAAATTTTTCTGTTAATTACAGTTAGTGCAGGAGACTACAAGTATTCCTTGATCATTTGTGTCTCTAGTCAGTGATGATTCCATTATAAATGGGTGTCTCCGGTATTTTAATTGTTTAGAATTAGGAGGCTTTCAGTTCCAAGCCAACTAATTTCAGGTTAGCTAGCACTCAAAAACGTTTTACAATTAAGGGTATGTTCTTTTGTTAGAATGTAAGCTAGTCTAAGGAAAGGGAGGATATCACATGCATTTTCAAATTACACTGAAGGATATCCATTTTATCAAGTTAAGGGTAAGGATCACATTACAAGAAATGTTTAAAACAAAATCTAAGATAAACCCATCATCACCTAATAAAACCTTTTATTAAAAGTTCAGCGGTGGTTGCCAAGCTTAGAGTCTCAGAAAACCTTGAATCCAAGTAAGAGACAATTTGAAATAGTGAATGAATGTATAGATTCTAAATGACTCATTTTATTGTAAGGATTGTGAACAGAATAAAAGCAATTTGCAAAAATGCATAGAATAAAAGCAATCCTATCTAGTGGTCACAGCTAATTATATACAATACACTAATTTCCCTTTATTGTCTCATGTAAACCTATCTAATACACTTTTTTTCATTTGATCTAAACTTTTAATTGTATGGGGCATAAACTCATGTACAGTAAGTGTTGAACGAGGAACACAGAAATGCTGGCCCTTGAGGTCTCCACTTCATGCTCTGAATATGTTCCAAATTAGCTGCTGATGGATCTTTAATCTAAACACTTCATTTCAGAGTATCCAAACTGAAGGCTGAACATTACAGTTCATTGTTATGTTCCTGAAAATATTCCTGTGCATTGGGGTACATTGTTCACATTATTTACAATATTCTATTTTTTACTTTAAAGAATGTATAGAAGGGACACAACTGTGTTCATTGACTGATCTTCAATAAGGAATCTTTTGATGGAATGATCTGTTTGGAGGCTGCTTTAACCTCAACATATTAATGGTTTCATCTGGTTTGCTGCTTTGGTGGTAGAATGAACCATATATTAGTACTTACCTTATCCCAGCATCATAAGAGGCAAGTCATAGTTAGAAATATACTTTTACATTAGCAGGATTTAATTAGACTATTAGAAGTCCTAACCTTGAGGACCTCAGCTGAACGGCAGGCCATTAGGGAGCCACATCAGAATGTAATGGATGCATTATTTGGTTTGGTGCATTATTATGACACCAAAAACACAAAAACTAAATGTAAATACTTCTTCACTGTCATCATAACAAATTCACTCACTTTCCCATATTGATTAATACCGACAGTCAGTCATTTCCTAACCTGCTTTGTCCTGAACTGGGTTGCGGGGGTGCTGGAACTTATCCCAGCCAGCATATGGCACAAGGCAGGAAGAAACACTGGACAGGATGCTTGTCCATCCCAAGGTGAACACACACACACAACACAACCACACACTAGGGCCACTTTAGTATTGCCAATCTACCTGGCCTGCATGTCTTTGGTCTGTGGGAGGAAACCAAAACACCTGGATGAAGCCCACATAGATATGGCGAGAACTCCACACAGGAAAATCCAGGACATGAATCTTGGTCTCCTTACTGCAAGGCAGCAGTGCTACCTTTGCGCCACCATGCAGACCATTGCCCATACTAAACAATACATTTTAATTGTCTTGTAAGAGATTAGACAGAACACGATAAAGAGTTGGGGCACCACCCGGTGACCCTGTATAATTAAGAAGCAAAAAACAAGCAATAATTGCAAAGACTGTCTTTTGAGATGGGAGTTCCACAGAGAACTGAGTTCAAAATAGCCGAACTTCTGGTCATAATGTATATCCTTTTGGCAGGAAGACATGGGTCCAGGCGGACGGACACAGGCAGTGACATCAGAGATATAATACAGCTGTCGGTCTGAAGTGGGGGGAAGAGAACATGCATTAGAACACAGCACCAATGCCAGGAGCAGCGGGTAATTACAATCACCAGAGCCCTTAAGCTGTCCCCTATGCACATACAAGTGACATTCCCTACAGTAGTGTTTCTTTGAAAGCTTATTGGTAATGGATTTGAAATTACAGAAAGAAGTGTTTAGAATGTGTTTTCAGATTACAATTTTTTAAGACTACAAAGGGGATTCCAAAACTTGATTGCTTCATTAAAACATTATGGAGACAATGAAGAAAATGAAGATTTCATATCTTTGATGACTTTTCTGTACAGTAAACTACCAATTACAGTTTGCTTGATAAAATGATGTATAGTGATGCTATCATGGACTGCAACATGACGTTTACAAAAGTGTTGACCGACATCTGTTACATATATGATCAGTTTTGGAAAACCAACCAACACAAACATATATCATAAGTCATGCAAAAGATCTAAAAATGCTTTTATGGATTTTTTCATGTGGCATAAGAAATATTATGTAGAGTTAATCGCAAATTTAATGTGTGTTTAGTTGTGTAATCTGACAACTAACTAAATAACTAACTAATAACTAATCTATGTCCCTACCCTCACCTATGGTCATGAGCTTTAGGTAATGACTGAAAGCAACTGTGCATCTGCCTTTATCAGAACTGAGCCACCATACAGTATTGTGTCATCCTGTTGCATATATGTCAGACCTCTTTTTATCAGCCAAAGTTACCATGTTAGCCTCATCCAAATTAAATTGTACATTAAGGTGTGCAGACTGGCATCTCTGGCCAGGAATAAATCATAAGAAACATTCTTCCCTTCTTTATTAAAAGTAAGACCTATCCAGCTATTTTAGCTTCTAATTCTAGTATTCACTATCTAATTATTCTAAATCAACCAACTTCCATGGTAGAGGGTTTAGGTGTGTTAGTCTTATGCCCTTTTTCCCATGGGACAACTTCTTTATTTTGTGCTTATTCCGTTTTGTGCATTTATTTGACAGTAAATGACAGCAACTGGTGTCCAGTTGACAGATGATTCCTGCTTTGTACCAGTTTTGTCAGAATAGGCTCTAGCCATCACAACCTTTAACTGGATTAATTGGATCAGTGATGGATGGGGGATGTGCAAAACATAAAAGAGTACAGATCAAAAGAAAAAAGTAACCATTGGCTACCTGCACACACCATTAAACACCCACTGCCACTGATTCTCTGGAGCTGTCATTTATAAAATTAGAGCAGGAAATACAAAGGAAAGAGCAATGAAAAAACAGAATCCAGTAAAAGATGGCATGTCTGAATAACGTGGGACGTTTATAGAGCCAGAAGTAATTTGCAGAATCAATTGCACACCGGGAGGGGAAAACTGGATGTTTAAGTCAGGTTAGCAGAGGATGAAGGGTGAAAGTCCAGCGGTATAGTTTTAAATCTCTGAAGCCAGTAAGAAATAGGAGTTCAAGCCTTTCTTTCTTTCTATTCCAGACTAATTTTGAAGTATGTAATAAAAGAACAGCCCATTATAATGATAAAGGGTAAAGGTGAACCTTAGCTTTTATAAAGTTATAGAAGTGGAGTATTCACTGTAACTGTGGCAACAAAGGCAGGGAGAAATAAAAGAACTGAGCAACAAGAGATAATAATATTTTAAGTTACATGAAATAGAGTATATAAGAATAACTGGAACACTTAATTGAAATATTTTAGAAACTACTTCATTCTGTACTTTTTTAACATCTTCGTGGGCGGTTGGAAGAGAAATAAGAGATATGATTATTTGAGCCTCAATGATTTTTTTTAGGTAAATAGTGTTATATTCTATGTATAAAAATAAAGTAAGATTCAGCTTAAGATTCAACATTAAAGAATGCATTTTTCACAGTCAATAGTGCCCAGTTGGTCTATATGTGTTTTGTGGACTTAGAGAAGATGTATGATGTGTTCCTCAAGAGATTCTTTCGGGGGTGCTGGGAGAGTATGTGGTTCCAGGGCCCCATCAGCACTGTTTCAAATGGGTGTGGGATTCTGCAATTTTCATGTATATCAAGGCGTAGATGGGGAGGCGATTGGGTCCAGTTTGGTTGCCTTAAAATTGCATCACTGCTTTTTGCAGATGACGTGGTCCTGTTGGCTTCTTTGGGCTGTGACCTCCAGCACACATTGGCATAGTTTTTAACTGAGTGTGAAGCAGCAGCACCTTCAAATCTGAGGCCATGGTCCTCAGTAGGAAAATGGTGGACTGTCCTCTCTGAGACGGAGGTAAATTACTACCTGAAGTGGAGGAGTTTATGCACCTTGGACACTTGTTCACAAGTCAGGGGAAAAGGGATGGTGAGACTGACAAATGGATGGGGACGGCAAGCACAGTTATGCAGTAGCTAAACCAATCTGTAGTGGTGAAGGAGGAGCTAAGTCAGAAGGTGAAGTTCTTGATTTAGCAGTTGATCTATTTCACTACCCTCACCTATGGTCAGAGGTGGGTAGTAACGAGTTACACTTACTCAGTTACATTTACTTGAGTAACTTTTTAAAAAAAATTGTACTTCTAAGAGTAGTTTTACTGCACCATACTTTTTACTTTTACTTGAGTACATTTGTGAAGAAGAAATGCTACTCTTACTCCGCTACATTGGGCAACACTCGAATCGTTACTTTTTTTCTATTATATACGCTGTATTCCAAACATGCACAGCGGAAGGTGGCCGCCACATATTCTTTAGCTAAAACTCTATACAGTAAACTGTTTCCCATTCATTCTCTATGGTAGTAGTAAACCACTACCGATGCAATCTATTTTCTACCACTTCCTTTTCAGGGGGCGCTGTTCTGTGCTTTTCGCTGCTCTGCCTGCCTGCCTGCAGTGTCTGCCTTCATAGACTTGCTGGAGCGTTTTTCTTTCTTTTCTTAAGTAAATCATTAAGTGTAAAATGTCGAACGTGGTTATTTCTGTTGATTAATTAATGCTCTCATTGATTATAGTTAATACTGTTATCAAGTAGTCGCTATTTTTGCCTGTTGTATACAATCTGTCTAGCATCTTTCACATTTATCTCCACTCTCACTGCCCGCTTGCCTTGATATATGATTTAATATATTTCTTTTTGACATAATTCTCCGAGTTGTAAAATACATATACATTATATATAAAATGAAACTACTATATATAATTAATACTGTTATTGATCTGTCTAGTGCCTTCTCTGTTTACCTATTATATAACTGCCTTCCCTATCTATCCGTTTATCTAGTGCCTTTCACATGTGAATGTACTCTCACTGCCTGCTTGCCTTTCTGCAGCACCTGTCATATAGTGCCTTTCACATCTATCTATCTATCTATCTATCTATCTATCTATCTATCTATCTATCTATCTATCTATCTATCTATCTATCTATCTATCTATCTATCTATCTATCTATCTATCTATCTGGTTTTTTTTCTCCTGACAGTTTTATATCTTCTATTATACAGTGCCTTCCCAGTTTATCTATCTAGTAAATTCTCTGTCTGTGCATTATTCAGTGATCTGTCTGACAGTGTATGTCTTACAGAACTTAAAAATAAGAACAGTTATAAGGGCACTTGTTCATGTTAATTGCAGTCTCAATTTTTATTTTTTTTTAAAAAGAGCATCCTACATCTATTATACAGTGACTGTGTCAACTGTGTCAACTATCCACGACTGGCTAGTCATGGTAAAGTGAGACTTCTTGTACGTGCACAAGCTGCCTTGTTCTAATGTTATTTTCTATCAGCTGTGCTATTTGGAGGGCAAGTGAATATGCAGTATTATACTGTCAGTGTACAGTCAGTATATCTTGTCACTGTAAGTAGTCTGCACTGTTCAAACATACATGTTACCTACTGTACATATTGGCTTCAAAAGCTTTGTTGTGAAAAACTGAGATTTGGAACTTTGTGTTATTTTTGCATCTTTATTTTGTAAAGATGTTATTTATTTTTACTCATTTTTAATTTTATTATTTGGAAATAGCAGAATTTGCACATTATTTTATATTTTTGTCTGTCTTATTACAATATTTCTAAAAAAATAAATCATTTATTATGATCAAACAGTTACTCAGTACTTGAGTAGTCTTTTCACCAAGTACTTTTTTTACTCTTGAGTAATTTTTTGGATGACTACTTTTTACTTCTACTTGAGTAATATTATTTTGAAGTAACGCTACTCTTACTTGAGTACAATTTTTCGCTACTCTACCCACCTCTGCCTATGGTCATGAGTGTTGGGTAATGACTGAGAGAATGAGATTGTGGGTACATGTGGCTGGAATGAGCTTTTTCCGCAGGTGGGCTGGGCTCTCCTTTAGAGACAGGGTGAGAGGTGCAGACATCTAGAAGAGGTTCATAATAGAGACTGTGACCCTTTGCATTGACAGGAGCCAATTGTGGTGGTTCAGGCATCTGATATGGATACCTCTTGGACACCTCCCTGTGGATGTTTTATGGGAACAACCAGCAGGAAAGAAACCCTGGGTAAGATCCAGGGCTTGCTGGGAGGAATATATCCCCCAGGTGGCTTGGGAACACCCTGGGATCCCACAGTATGATTTGGCAAGTGTGGCTGGGCCAAGGAACATATGGGCCTCACTACTAAGACTGTTGTCCCACGACCTGGTTTTAGATAAGCAGTGGAAAATGAATGAATGAATGAATGAACATCCATCCATTTCCACCAGTTCCATCTCATGTGTGGGGCCTCAATCTATGATTCTCAGAATTCTCAGAAACTCCCTTGCAGCAGGTCAGTTTGGTGTTGCTGGTTATTCTAATCAACAAATAAACGTGTAAAGAAGAAGAAGAACCTGAAAAATAGACATTAAAACATGGGGAAAACATATATACACTACACTGTGACTGGACAGAGTGTTCATTACAGGTCTCAGGAATATTATTCAGTGTATTATGGAAGATTATTTGTGCCAAATTAAATGGATTCCAATGTGTTAACTACAGTACATGGCAATGCAATACATGTACAGTACATATAATTTCAAAATACATTAAGACAGTTATGCTTGCTAGAGAGTTGACTCCAAATCTTCTTAGCTGCAAGTCAACTCCACTGTTCCCATTTTGCACTGCCCCATTCTAACCCCAATCCACAATCTCCTGTGCAGATTCAATTCATCCACAGCTCACATGCAGTATGAGTGTGATGCACAGTCTACTTGTTTTCCCATTTCTAATAGCTATTGATCCAAGTGAGACTCTTTCACACCACCAAGACATGTAAAGGGATATTGTAGAGAGCAGTGTCATACTGTAGGTGCTCATTTATGTACAGTGATGCTCTGTAAATGCTGTGCAAGGCTACTGGTGTAGTGGCCAATGTCAAAGTCCTGTCTCATACTCTTGCTCACAGTTGTTACATTTTCTTCAGGAGGACTGAGATATTAGAGTATACTACCTGAGTTGCATGAATTAAATAATGTAAGATGAGATGCTTAACATAAATTAAGTGATATCAGAGTTAAAGTTTATTACTCTTTAACTCAATGGCTGCATGCCGGTGTTAAGAGCTGGCACTCATGACCCTTGTGCTGTTTCATTTCAATGTGGCAGCTCTGATTTACTTCATGGCAGACAGTTAACTTTACACAAGCTAAATGTTGTCAAAAGTATAAACCTAATCAACATTTGGCATGACATTACATTTTATCAATTTTAAATGTATTGCAGTGACATGCATGGACCTTTTGGTGGACAGTGGCTTAAATTAGGAGAAGGGGCAAATTACGGGACAAGATTTGGTATATTCTAACGACGGACACAAATTAGTTCCTACTTTATTTATGTTTTCAGTTTCACTGGAAATTTGTATACAACACCCCCTCTACTGCAGAAATACTTTATTATCCTATTATAACACATCTTAACAAGAATAAAAAGAGCAAATAAATGAACTGCTATCTAGTTACATGAAATACAAACCATAGGAGCAAGAGGTTCACGTAATAGCACATAACTTCAGTGCAATGCAGGAACACTTATCTTATGATACCTGATTTTTGACTTAAATACAGAATGAGCACGATGTTATGGAACACCACGAGTGCATGGTTCTGCACAATAATACAATTTTCTGTCATCACACTTGCCCTGCACTTTACAGAATTTCATTGCTGCACTATTACAAATTTTTATACAATTATGCCAAGGTGATTTTTTTGTTAATATGAACTTTAGCAAATGTGCCTACTACTTTGTCCATGTTCAAGCCCTCTGTGTGTGGCTGTCATTAATAACAAGAAAATGCATACAGTAGTAAAAGCATACCTCATTTCATCTATAGTGCTTAATATGAATAAGTACTTTTATAATCTGGTCATCTTCTAGAGTTTTCCATCAGTTTTTACATTTTATCTTTCACCTTTTATATCTACCTTCAATATTATACCAGTCTTCAACATTGACTTGGAAGATGTTTTCTCTCCACTGTAGAATTCACTGCAGATATTTGAGGGGTGTCTTGCGTACAGTCTAATTCAAATCACCCTACAGCATTTCGAAGGGATTCAGATCCTGGCTTTGACTTGACCATTCTAGAACCCTCCATTTCTTTCTTTTCAGCAATTCCTTAGGTCATTGTCATGTTGCAAGGTTCAGTTTCGGTTGAGCATCGATCTTCTGACAGATGGTCTCACGCAACCACCAGTACAATGAAAAATTCATAATGGATTCTGTGATGATGAGCTGCCCAGGTCTTGATGCAGCAAACCATAACATTTCCACCATCATACTTTACAGCTGATTTCAGATTCTTCTGGTTAAATGATGTCTTCGGTTTTTGAGAAATATGTCTTCTAGTACTGTTGCCAGATAATTCTACCTTTGCCTTGTCTGTCCAGAACACATTGTTCAAGAAGTCCTGTGTTTGCCTGGGTGATTATGGGAAAATTTTAGTTTTACCCTGATATTTATTCTGGACAGCAAAGGTTTTTTTTCCTGTACACCTCCCATGCAGATCTAATTTGTGCAACCTCTTTCTAAGGGTAGACTCATGCACTTTGACATTAATAGCAGTAAGAGCTACCTGTAGGTCATGTGATGACTTGTAGATCATCTTCCAAACAGTGGTAGGGTTGATTTTCAACTGTTTGGAGATCTTTATTAACCCATTCCCAGATACATAGGCATTTATAACCTTTTATTTCTTTTTATCTCCCTATAGGATTAATACGGTTTATGTAATCTAATCTAATTTGTGAAGGCCTTAGAGACCCTCAATAATGGCATGGTGATAACACACACTTCAACAACAAAGAGCAAACCAAACTAAATATCAGAGGTTTAAATAAGACAGGTTCATATAATATCATCTGTAATGATGGTCTAATCATTTGTACCCGATTTGGTGCACCTGATACTAATTTTAGGTATCTGAGGTAGTGATATATGTAGGAGTGTACTTACTTCTCCACCTGCAGAATGTGCATTTATGTTTACATAAATTCTGCAATGGACTAGAAAATGTTAGTGTGGCATGATGTTTGTTATATTATTTAACCTTTATCTGTAGATACTGTTTAAATGAAGATCAAATATTTATATACCCTCATATGTTTAAAAAGAAAAAAAAAACATATCATGGGTTCTACTTACTTTTTCACATAACTGTATGATTTAAATGACATATCTGACAGAAACTGTAAATTTTAGTAGTGGCAGATGAGCTCTTATATGTATTTATAGAAAATGTAAGATGTATAAAAAGAAAGATATTCAACCTGAGCAGTATGTTGTTGCTTGATCACCATCTTGTGTGGAGTTTGCTTGACTGTCCAAGTGGGTTTTTTATAGGTATAATGGTTTCTATTTACATCCAAAGTAAGTTCTTCTTATGTGGACTGGTAACTCTAAACTGGTGTGATACAAGCAAGTATAGTGTGTATGATTCTATCCTGTCATATTCTACTGTCCCATGCGGGGTTGGTTTTTGCCTTGGGTTCAGTATTGTTGGCTTAGTTTTCAATGAAATAAATTAATTTAGAAAAGGGATGATAGGATTTCTGACATATTATAGAGTAATTCAATTCATACAAATAATGAAAGAAGCAGGTTTAAGCATTTCACTTTGTAAAAAACATTTTGGGAATTTTAAAGAATCTTATATGTATTATCTTTTGCAATTTTATTAAAAAAAATCAAGAACTATCAGTAATTAAAACCAGCCTGACAGTTTTGTTCCACGTATTTTTCCTTTATAAGCATATATACTGATAACATCAAATACTAGACAGGAATATGTGCATACTTACTCACTGTGGAAGATCACGGGGGCCGTACCGCTCCTCGAACCTGGACACAGACAGGCAGACCATACAAGTGTTTAGGCAATACACTTTTAATTGCTTCTTTTCTTTGCTTTTTTACAGCACTGTGCACAAATCACCGCAATGACCCTGTCCCTTCTTTCCTTTTCTCTCTTTCTCTTCTTATATTCGTCTCTGCCACCTCCACTCCTCTCCTCGCAAGCTTTTTTTGTCCTTCTCCTCCTGACCTCCTAAATGGAGTGAGGTGGCCTCTTTTAAACCGAAAGTGCTCCAGGTGCTCCCCAATCATCTTCCAGCAGCACTTCCAGGTGTAGTGGAAGTGCTGCATGGGAACCCAGATCCTTTTCTGCAGTCCAAGGCTCCGGAACTGTTCAGGCACCCCCTGGTGGTAGCCACTGGCCCCAACAGAGTTGAGCTTCCAAGCTCCAATCCCATGGCCCTGATGTAAACCAGGGGTGCTGCCCTCTCATGTTCCGGGGAAGGTACTGCTGTTGACATATCCTCTCACCTGATCCTCTAATCAGATTTGCATCCCGACCGGGCAAGGCCCCTGGCTGTCTGCCACATCATATAAAAGACATCAAGGAACTTTTTATTTTTGAAGTGTATTCATGTTTTTCTTGGCACTGTTTTACAGTGTACATAGGTTTAGATTTGCATTATCTGCTTTTCTTTTTTTTTGTATGTATCAGTGTTAAACACTATCATTAACTCATAATGAAATAAGGTTTTGCACTTTTCCAACCACCCAGTGCACTTGCATTTTGAAGGAAAATAAATCAATAGGACAAAAACAAGTTTCTCAAAAGCAACATTGCTTTCCTTGCAGTCTTTTAGCCTGCCTTATAACCCAGACAGAAGCCAGTTGGGGACCACAATATCACTCTGACCTCACTAATTATTATTGCTGCTAGGTCAGTCTGGATGCCATATTAGCAGCAAAACAGCAAGTCTTGAAATTTCACATAGAAAAAGGAACTTAAAATAAAACACCAACATATTTAGCCTGACTGCATCTTGTTATATATTATGATAGAAAAGTGGCATCTGGAGAGAGATAATCTCTTTTCATGAGTTATAAAATATTTTACTTCACTTTTTAAATTCACCTATCTAGCATACTCAAAAAGTCCCTGAGATTATTTTAGTATTTATAATAATAATATTACATTTCATTATATAGTACCTTTTTTTCTTTACCTCCTCCATTTAGCAGATTACTATAATTTAAAACATATTTCCTTTGATTTCAATAAATGTACTGTATGATGGAAAATCTTATAGCACAAAAATGATGTTATAGCCAGTATTATTATCAACATAGATTTCTATTGATTTTCAACCCTCTATTTCTTTAATAATGAAATGTGTATAGTCTGATGCCTAGTGTACCTTTTTTTATATTGCAATAGACAGATTATTACTGGGATAAATTAGATGCACATTATGATGGACATTCTTTGGTAATAAATTAAGGATTTGCTTTCATAATCTTATATAATATTGATTGTGCTGTGCTAGATACAAGTTATTTTCTGCCTCTGTGTAGAATCTTGAATATGTTTACTTTGTTTCAAGGGGCCACACAGTAGTGAATTAACATTAGTTCCTAACCACCTTTATTGGCGGAACTCAGAGCAAAAAAAGTGGACAGTGAGGGATCATAGAAAAAAAAGCTCAACACTGTACACTAGTGCCATCCCTCTAGGTTCTCAAAAGTAGTGAACTGCTACAGTTTAGTAGGTCAGTGTGTATGACTGGAACCCTGCATTGATGGTGATCAGGACCAATGCATGTTGTGAAGGAACAACGCAATTGACTTAGGCAGGCCTTTGGTAAGAACAGAATTTTCATGTAATGTTTTTTTAACATTACAAAATAATATGTTGATGTATAAAAAATATGGGACATATTTTCAAATTTCCACTTGTGGATGCTGGACAATGTTTTACCCAGGCAAGAGCATGGACTCTGGCTGGAAGGATGTCTTATCACTAGGCTAATCAAAAAGTGCTGATGTGCTGTGTTTGATGATAAATATATATGGACGTAGCAGATGTTTGTTGACTGGCCAACCAATCAGAAGCATTACCTGGTAGGTAACCGCCTAATAGTCATATTGAGATTAAGAACTAGGAATGTAATACTGTACTCCAATCTTCATCCTGTCAAATAAGCGAACCAGCAAATACTGTATCACACACACACATATATATACAATATATATATATATATATATATATATATATATATATATATATATATATACAGGTACTTGTCGACTTACGACCGCGATTGGTTCCGACTGACTGGTTGTAAGTCGATCTGGACGTAAGTCGGCCTATGTTAATTTAAGGTAAGAATATTAGACTGGGTAATAATATTGTAATCATGTTAAAGTAATATTTTATCAACATTTTCTTACTTTCTAAGACAAACACAGCATACTACAGTACAATTTGTTTAATATGTGGAAAACGTACAAAACAAGAAATACTGTACTGTACATTTAATTCCTGGCACCACTGGTGCTTGGCTGCGGGTTGTCGATATCGCCTTCATCAGATCAGACGAGGCTGCGGACGGGGTGATGGGAGGAGTTGCTCTTTTCATAAACATAGTGAGCTTCGTCTGAATTGTTTGTTTTTTTTTTCTCTTCATAAATTTCGCAATAAGGACGAAATGTGTTGCGTGCCATCCGTTCAATCCTCGCAAATCGTTCAATATTTGGGTCCATTTTTTCAAAATGAGCGAGGAGTTTATTCAGTAGATAAATCTTCTGACAATCCCTTTGTGGTGAACATTCTTTGTGGCACCTCCTCCTCTTCGTCTTACTCCAATTCTCTTGTTTCTTCTTCCGCCACTCTTTCTTCTTCCAATTCTATCAGCTCTTCATTCATAAGTTCACCTGATTCCCGGTCTAGCAACTCCTCGACATCTTCCATTTCACATTCCAATGAAAGGTCTTTTGACAGTTTCACTATTTCTTCACGAATCTCATCAAGTTCTTGTTCACTGTTAAATCCAGCAAAAGTATTTACATAACGCTTAACACACTTCTTCCATACGCCATTCATACACTGTGAGTCGACATTTCTTGCGGGGAGGGCTTCTGTTTTCTCTGATCTGAGTTCACCTCTGTTATAGCGCGTCTTTATTTGAAAAGAGCAGTGTCAGATCGGGGCGAGCGTGAACGCTAACTTTGACAAGCACTATAAATTTACAGCGGTTGTTACAGACGTAAATCAAATGTATGTTTTTATTGTATAATATTAACAATAACAGCAGCTCTCTACTCAAAGCGGTAAACTCGAGAAGCTGCTAGCATCGAACCCAGAAGCTCTTGATTGGGAGTCAGCAGTTGTGTGTGGGAACTGTTAACATTTGAATGTGATGATTGTATATAAAACTTGTGCACGAACGAGACTGGGATAACTGTGGATGTGGATGTGAGTGGTGTGTGTGACTGAGAATGACTGGTGTGAAGCCTGAAGTCCAAATATCAAATAAACACTTTCACAAGTACAAGTATAACAGAACAAGTGCGCTTTTATTCAAGAAGAAAAAAGAAAGCAGGTTGCGGTAAGCAGTTGATGCGACTGCTTGCGTAGTGCAATCCTAAGAACTGCCCAATCAAGAGCTTCTGGGTTTGATGCTGGCAGCTTCTCAAGTTTGCCGTTTTGAGTAGAAAGCTGCTATTAGTGTTAATATTATAGGGTTATATGTTAGGGTTATATTATTATCGAAAATTGCCAAAACAACAAGACACAAACACACGTGGGGCAACACTGCTGCGTATATTTTTACTGCTGCATAGCGAGACTTGAGAGTGCGGGAAACTGGCGCTGCCAACAGCTGGCAGGGGAAACAGTCAAACGCGTCGTAAAGTCGAACAGTCGTAACTTGCATAGGTCGTATGTCGACGAGTACCTGTATATATATAACCTACTCAAAAAAATTAAAGGAACACTTTGAAACACATCAGATCTCAATGGTAAAAAAAAATCATGCTGGATATCTATACTGATGTGGACTTTGTAATGTGTTAGGAACAAAAGGATGCCACATTGTTTGATGGAAATGAAAATTATCAACAGAGGGCTGAATTCAAACACACCCCGAAAATCAAATGAAAAAATTATGCAGCAGGCTACTCAGTTTTGCCAAAATTTCATTGTAGCAACTCAAAATCGTATTCAGTAGTTTGTATGGCCCAAATGTGCTTGTATGCATGCCTGACAACGTCGGGGTATGCTCCTAATGAGACGACGGATGGTGTCCTGGGGGGATCATCTCCCAGATCTGGACCAGGGCATTACTGAGTTCCTGGACAGTCTGAGGTGCAACCTGGCAGCGTCAGATGGACCGAAACATAATGTCCCAGAGGTGTTCTATATATGATATATGTGATTCTTATTAATGTCTTTTTTTGAATATAGTGCTATCATCCCTCACAATTTTTATGCCTTATGGGATAGCATTATGTTTATTTTGACTACTATTTCCTTCTCAGCATATTTAAATAACATGACTTTTCCTGTTCTGTGTGCCTCTTGCATGGGCTTTGCCATCTTGTTCACTCATGGATACACAGCTGCTAATTACATTTTTGTCTATCACAGTGTCTTAAATTATGAGAGCATGAAACTTGGTGGCATGCTATTTTCAGCACCTAGGATTCTGAAAAAAAATTAAAACAAGCCTTTCCTCAAGCTTTTTTTAAATAAAGGATTTTCCTGTTAGCAACAGTCTTGATCTTACAAAGTTACTTTTTTGTGTAAAATGTTTACCTGGAATTTGTTTTACTGTAGTTTATTTTGATAATCTGCTCCTAGAAATGATCCCTACCTTACTTATTGACTTTCATTTTGGCCTTGCTCTTCAACCTGTTCCATTTTCTTAATTGTTCTTTGTGACCCAGATGAAAAAAAAAAATACTGCAAAATATAGCATAGTACTGTGGCATATAGGGGGTGCTACTGAGCCCCAAACCCTGGATACAATCAGCACAAATATTGTCATGGGTCTAAAATAGAGGTTTTTATTATACTGTAAAAATACCTCACAAAGGTTTCTCCAGTAGTAGCACCAGAAAATTACAATTCTTTCTTCCTTCTTCCTTCCTTCTTTTCTATCTCCATCCACCTCCCTCCAGTGAGTGTTGCCTTCAACCCTCTCGACTCTGATTCTCCAGGAGGAGGCTGGACAGCTTCCTGTTATGTTGGACCCGAGAGTACTTCCAGGACTGGGGCATAACCCAATAGAAACACTTCACAGTCAGGCAGAAATCCTGAAAAACAGGGATCGTGAATCCTCGCAGTACCCCATGGCGCATGGGACCAAGCAGAGCCAATTCACTGCATGACAACCACCATCATGCCCAGTAGGTGTCCATGTGGTTACTGAGATCCTGGGATGCTGCCATCTAGCAGATTGGGGACAAATACATTTTGGAAAAGAATCCCTCCTGTATTGCTCCTTTGTTTTGTCCTTCCATGAAGGCTTTTCTCCCGGGTGGGATTACAGATAATCCAGTTTTGTACTTACAGTAGGCAAAGGTTTTCATGCAGGGGCTTTGAAAAGCTTATAAAATGTATTATTTATATTTTATTAATTAGAAAAAATATAATTATGTTTTGGTTTTTTTTCTCCCTATGGATTACATAATTTTGCATATGCACATTTATTTTTATTCATGAATTTTTATGGTGAGGAATGTAGTACTACCAGACTAAGCTAATCTGACCATAACTTCCTGCCCCTTCTGAGTATTATTTTGTCTTTATCTCCTTATACAACTCCTTTTTGCACCGTCATTCAAGCATAACAGTTCAACTATATGCTGATGCAGCCCTTCACTAACTCAATTAGTTTTAACCGTGCTGCAACTCCCATGCCTGCTTTTTTCTCCTTTCTAAACCTTCTTCCTACTTTTCTTATTTCAACCTGAAGCTGAAAGGCCTGAAAGTTTTAATGATGCCTAGACACAAAGTCAGCCCAGTCCCAAACATGAGAACAGGCTTCACAGATTGCAGAGAGCAAAATGAACACAAGGCTTCAAAAATTAAAAAATTCAGAGGGACAGTTAAATGAAACAGTTATTTATTGTTAAAGAGTTTATTGATATGAATGAAAAATGTCTTAAATAAAAAAGGGCAAAAGAAAGCAAATAGAAAGTCAACTGCTAGCCTTAATGTAACACAAAAAACCCATAGCCAAGTTCAAAAACCTAGAAACAAAACCTTAAGTCATGAACAAAAAGTTGAAACCAGAATAACAAAATGAGAACATAAAAATTAGGATTTCCAAGATGAGCCAAACAAGCAAACAAATGCATAAGTAGGCAGCTTTTGGCCTTCTAGGCGCTGCCCCAACCAGGGCTCAATGAAAAAGGCAGACGGAACTAATAATTACAAAATCATTATAATATTACAATAATAATAAAAATAATTAATAAAACTAGGGGGCTTCACCCCCTGCTCACTTCGCTCGCCAAACCCAAACAATGTATTCAATCTCTTTTCGCTGTTCCGTTATTTCACCGAGTAATAATTTAATTTTTGTTTGTGCTAATGCAATCTTTATTATCGTTTTTGTGAGTCTTTCGTATTTTAGTACTTTCATTATCTCTAACCTGCTATTCATGTGTATCGTGCCAACATTTTTGAATTCTTTATGACGTTCTACTTTGTCATCTACTCTGTCTTTTATTTCCGGCCCCGGGCATGGTTAAATCTCTTGGCACAAAGTCTCGTCTCGCGGGACTTGAAAGTGTCTCTCTGAGAAAATCACGTCTTGTCCCAGTTTAAAAAGTCTCGTCTCATCTCAGGATTTTTTTTATTATAATAGAGAGACAATAATCCTAATGAAATAATAAAGTTCAAACAGTAAGCAGAAACATATACAATAGCATACTTTAAAAAACAATATTCAAAAGACAATAAAACAAAAAATAAAACAAAAAAGACACTTGAGCCAGCGATGAAGCCCTGTATTTTGCCCTTTTATTGCCATTTGCTCCAGAAATAATCAGGTAGTAAATATGGAGGTAGTGCACTTGTACAAGCATTTGATGGGTCTGCATCAGTGACAAACTGGACTGGTCTCATAACGCAGAAGAACTATATAAGAAAGCACAAAGCAGTCTTTTTTTATGAAACTGTGCTTCTTTAATGTGGGTAAGGGCATCCTTTACATTTTTTACAACTCTAAGGTGGTGAGTTTGATTCAATGTGCTAGACTGGTGACATCACTTTAAGAGAATCTCACTGAATCAAAATGCTGTTTAAGATGACAGGTTCAAGAATGGGATACATGCTTGAACCCCTGGCAGCAGAAGGTGTAAGCCACTAGGGGGCGTACTGCCACCCTAACCCCCGGACACAGACAGGCAGGACACAGGTTCACTCAACCCCTGTGTTTATTTACAGTTTATGCACAATACCAACACCACAATATACAGTCCATCCGCCTCCACTCCTCCTCAGGCTTTGTCTCCTTCCTCCCGACTCTGGATCCTCAATGGAGTGAGGCGGCTCCTCTTATTCAGGTCCTGGGAGTGTTCCAGGTGTCTCATCACTATTACCTGGAATCACTCCCAGGTGCGCTGCAGGTCCTCTACAGGGCTCTGCAGCTCCCCCTGGCAGCCCCCACAGAACCCAACAAAGCTTCATCAAACTCCAGTTCCCGACATGCCCAGCAGAAATCTGTGGTGCCACTTCCGCACAGGAGGGCTGTCCTCTAGTGTCCCAGGGGAGGTATTGCCTTATCAATGCCCTTTCCCCTGGTTCTTCCGCCCTGCTGGTGTCCCTGCCAGGTAGTGCCCATGGCTGTCCATCACAAAGGGCAGGAAAATATTAAGAAAAGTCTGAGCGCCAGTAAGAACAATGCTTCACATCCTCTTTCTACCACACAAAATACTTTCAGCCAATGGATTATTCAACAGAAGTGCACAAAGAAATGCTACTGGGGCTCATTTATGCCAACATCAATTTCCCAGCATAATGCCTCACTGTAACTGTGACTTTGACTGCTCTTTTATTCTTTAGACAAGTCAGAAGTTTTATTTCTTTTTATTTATTTTTTTTTACTTCTGCAAATTCTGGTGTATATTTAACCCTTTTAGCCCAGCAGGACAGTTTTTGGGCCAACTACATAACAGTATATAATCAAAAGGACAGTATAATGACTCATCTATCTAACGTCACATCACTGCTGGCCTGATTAACAGCCTACGCACACCTGTTTTGCTACACTACTGTTATACTGCACTACCCTTTAAATCTTGCAGTAGAGGTACATTATTGAAAGGCCATTACACCTCTCTGCCGTCATAACCCAGGAGGCTGGCATACAGGACTTCACTATATTACTAGACTATGCACATAATATACCACTGTCTAGTTAAGCTCTTATGCTATTTATGCTGCTTTTTTTGCTGCAGATCAGTTTTGTTTTTGCTCATTGGTTTCTAAAAGGAAACGGAAAGGATTTCAGTTGTGCTTTAGCATGGTTTTGATTATCTCATCATGCCAAAATGTAAGGATAAGTCAAGTGACAGTAAAAAATCAGTAGGTCGTGAAGAATAGAAAAAGTAGTAGTGGACAGTGTGCTGGTGAAAGACAACAGCTGAAAATGCAGTGATTCGTCATTGCACTGGTAAAAGAATAGATACGTAGTGTGTGCAGAGAAACACAAGCGGGCAAAGAGAGCAAAACCGTGAGCCAAGGAAAAGGACCTGGCAAAGTTCAAAAACTGCATACTAGTGTAAATCGTGTGAAGTGCTTCTGGCACTGAAAAAAATCACTTTAAAGTGCAGTTTTGGCTTTAGGTCTGTAAAATAGACCATGCAAAATGATGAAAACTTAGAGACTGTAAGTGATACTACTTGTTCTATAGTATCAATATGTTCTTATAACATTGTGGCTTATCATGTTATTAATATCATATAGTAAAACTTAACATTAACAAATCAAAAGTATTGGTTTTCAATTTTTTTAAACTGCTGTTATAGTGTTATAGTGCTGAAACGCTTTGGAGGGTAGAATTCAAAGGGTTAAGAGGAGTTGTTGTTTGTTATCCGTGGGGACAAATAAACTATCTATCTATCTATCTATCTATCTATCTATCTATCTATCTATCTATCTATCTATCTATCTATCTATCTATCTATCTATCTATCTATCTATCTATCTATGATGAAGAATATACAGCTGAAACATCTTGTCTTTAAACATCTTTTCTTTTTTCCTGTTTTGAAATAAACTTCTTTCTTTTGCAGGTGCATGCCGATAAAGCCCATTACTATTATATGTGCATGTAAATATGCATGGTTTTCAAGAATGTGAACATTTTGTAGGGCTTACCTGGAGAAGGATTTCACCTACTCTCTGATTCTTCTTCAAAACTGATGATCATGACCCAGATATCCTCCAACCTCTTAAAACTGCTCCTTAGACAACACGACAATTAGTAACACAGCATCAGGAAATAATTTTTAGTCTCAGCTAAAAAGTTTGAACAATTCCTGAGCTGAGAATTGTATTACAGTATGATTTGAATGTGACCATAGACAAATATTGAGAGGTTGTTCCTGAGAATAAGGGCTAAGCCTCAGGTTTATTGTCATGTATACACAACACAATGAGTACACTGGTATCTGATACTCAAGTTGGTAAAAGGAAAGTAATAATGACTCACAAAGTGAGGTGTTCAAATTAAAAGCTTTGTAATTCTCATGATGCATTATGTATTATGTTATACATCTTTTGATGACCACTGGATTATTGATAGAGGCATTTTATCATTTGTGGCCTACTTTTGTGAAAAAGAAAGGGAGGACACAATTGCTACAGAGCCTTGAATTGAATAATATGTGATGCAAAATTTTAAAAGAGCATTTTTACAGTTGCATAATATTAATAATATATTTAATATCACTGTCAGACACATGTGCCTGGGAATCAACTTCAGGGCTTGTCAACTTGCAACTCCACCCAGAGTCGTGGGTTGCTGCTGCCTCCTAATGCCACTCCTCTCCTTCCCTCGGCAGATCTGGAGAATCAAGGACAAATGATTCAAGATATCACTTCTGGGTTTGAGGTGCCTGAACCCATCCCTTCCACCTCATCGACTTCATAACTGGCACCTCCACCATCTTTCCCCAGTCTGGTAAGTGACTCCCATTTATAAAGATGCATTTTTTGTCATCCACTTGTTTTTTTTTTGTACGACATTAAATGGGGATCAACATTCAGTGCCCCAATATTCATTTCTGTTTCTTATTAATATTACTTACAGAAAAGATATGCTGAAGAATTTTTTAACTCTTTATGATTGTTTCAACAGCCTCATATACACATACACAAAGGTACAGAGGAAAGGAGTACTGTTTAAATTTGTTTCTAAAAAATAAGTAAATAAATAGATTTTAAACTGGTAATGTATGAGGCCACATTGCTTTCAAGCCATAATTGCAATAAATGACAATTCCACACATGATTATTTTAACATACCATACTATAATTTCAAATTAATTAGCAAGTGTACACTTGAAGTTATATTTTGGTTCAAGCTTAGCAAATACTTAACCTTTCTGTTCTCTAGAAAGCTACATTTCTTCTAAAATAAAACTTTACAAAGCATTCATTCACACCAAGCATAGTTTTATTAGTGAAAATATCAAGCAATGGGTCAGAATGTGAAAGAATTGTTTTTAGGGTAGAAAAAAACATCATATGTTAAATTTGATATGAAATAATTTCAGTGTTCACATAACATGTCTGTGAAAGACATTTTCTAAAATAGAAAGTGGCTTTGCCTTTACACGGGCCTTTAAGAATATTGAACCTTATGTCAAATGACATACCTGACAGCTTTGCTTTAAAAACACTTTTTGTATAACTCTTTACAATAGGAGTGAGTGAGGTCTGAATAGTTGGCTATATGGTGAATTGCTGCAGAAATGCTAGTTTGTTTAGTTTCTGCTGCTTTATGTAATGAGTATGAAACATTTAACAGAGTTCACTTTGCAATACCACAAGAAGATTCTCTAGATAGATAGATAGATAGATAGATAGATAGATAGATAGATAGATAGATAGATAGATAGATAGATAGATAGATAGATAGATAGATAGATAGATAGATAGATACTTTATTAATCCCAATGGGAAATTCACAATTTCACAATAAAGTTACATTGTATTTGTGTTTTTAAAATCTTAGTAAGCATATATGGATGGTGCAGTGGTGCAATATTTACTATTGCTGCATCACAACTTCACAACTTGAGTTCAATTTGTGGACTGGCCATCAACCCTAAGGAATTTATTTGTTCTCTCTGTGTCTGGCTGGGCTTAATCCATATAATTGTATTTCCTCCCATATCACAGACATACAATATTTTTAGGTTAATTGGGATAACAAAATTGTTCTTTTATATTGTATATGTGTGTGCTCTGAGATTGACTTGAGAGATTTTTCAGCATTTTAAAAGTGTATGTGTATCCTTCGAACAACTATGCTTCAAACATAAAACATAAAAAGTTAAGGTTATGTCACATTACACAACTTTTCAGTTGTAGCCTTCACTTATATAATCTTAGAGAATTGGAGGCAGTCAGCGGCACACTCCCATGAAACTGGTGAAGTAGCGTGACATGGCCAGTGACTTGCTCCAACTAGTCTGTGACTTGCTTCTGAAGTCGCAGGGCTGGGCTTTGTGAGTATGAGAGCTGACAACCAATGAATACTCATCCAGAAGTACAATTTATAAAATGCTGCAACAAGGAACAAGAAACGTGGGTGTTTTGAACCTCAGAAACAAAAGGGAAGCTTGTTCTGGCTTATGCCTTGTGTTTTATGTACTATGATAGTTTGGAGAAAGAAAGGGCAGAAACTGTGCATGAACTCACAGTACCTGTTAACCCCTAATATATACAGCACATTCAGGCAGCATGTTATTAGCTGTCACAAAAGGGGGCAAGCAGGACTCTACTGAAAGGTTGGTACTCAGTTGGTAAATTTGACAGTGTCCTGTGATTTTCAGTCATTTAAACTGACATGGTCTGGAAACAACAACATTTATTTCTACAGCACATTTTCATACAAACAATGTAGCTCAAAGTGCTTTACAAGATGAAGACAGAGGAAGAAGACAAAATAAATAATTAAAATTAGGGAACACTAATTAACATAGAATAAAAGTAAGGTCTGATGGCCAGGGAGGACAGAAAAAACAAAAAAAAACCTCCAGACGGCTGGAGAAAAAAAATAAAATCTGCAGGGGTTCCAGGACACGAGACCGCCCAGCCCCCTCTAGGCATTCTACCTAACATAAATGACCTCAATCAGTCCTCATTGTATTCAGGGTTGACATGGAAGAATTTGATGATGACGGTCATGTGGACTTCTAGCCTTTAATCCATCAATGTAGGGACATCACATTGCTTTGATTAGGTGGTGGTAGCGCAGATCACCACCACAGAAAAATGGAAAAGAACAGAAGAGAAAGTACGGATTAGTACGGATTTTGGAGCCACCATGAATAATAATGAAAATTAATTGAATATACAGAGCATCAGGATGAAACTAAGATGAAGCTATGTTGAAGTAATGTGTTTTCAGCAGTTTTTTAAAGTGCTCCATTGTATTAGCCTTGCGAATTCCTATTGGCAAGTTATTCCAGATTTTAGGTGCATAACAGCAGAAGGCCGCCTCACCACTTCTTTTAAATTTAGCTCTTGGAATTCTAAGTAGACACTCATTTGAAGATCTAAGGTTACGAGTTGGAGTGTAATGTGTAAGACATTCCGAAATATAAGATAGAGCGAGATTATTTAAGGCTTTGTAAACCATAAGCACCATTTTAAAGTCAGTTCTAAATGGCACAGGTAACCAATGTAGTGACATTAAAACTGGGGTGATGTGCTCAGATTTTCTTTTCCGAGTTAAGATTCTAGCAGCTGCATTCTGCATTAGTTGCAATCGATTGACGTCTTGTTTTGGTATTCCCGAGAGGAGTGTGTTACGGTAATCTAGCTGACTGAAAACAAAAGCGTGAACTAATTTTTCAGCATCTTGAAATGTTATACGAGGTCTAACTTTTGCTAAATTTCTTAAGTGAAAAAATGCTGTCCTAGTAATCTGATTAATATGTGCTTTAAAATTCAGGTCAGAGTCAATAGTTACCCCTAAATTCTTTACCTCCGTCTTGACTTTTAATCTTAATGCTTCAAGTTTATTTCTAATAACCTCATTATATCCATTATTGCCAATCACTAAAGTTTCTGTTTTCTCTCTATTTAGTTTGAGAAAATTACTACTCATCCATTTGGTAACACAAGTGAGACATTACTATCAGTGAATCAAGAGTGTCAGGGTCGTCAGGTGCTATTGATAAATACAGCTGTGTGTCATCAGCATAGCTCTGGTAGCTCACGTTATGCCCCAAGATAATCTGACCTAACGGAAGCATGTAAATCGAAAACAGCAGCAGACCCAGGATAGAGCCTTGTGGAAAACCATATAGAATATCATGTGTCTTTGAAGTATAATTACCACAACTAACAAAGAATTTTCTACCTGCCATGTAGGATTCAAACCAATTTAAGACACTGCCAGAGAGGCCCACCCATTGACTAAGGCTATTTCTAAGCATATTGTGATCAATGGCACTCAGATCTAAGAGGATGAGGACAGATAAATGGCCTCTGTCTGCATTTACCCGCAAGTCATTTACTACTTTAACGAATGCAGTTTCTGTACTGTGATTTGTTCTGAAACCCAACTGAAACTTATCAAGAATAGCATGTTTATTGAGGTGATCGTTAAGCTGCATAATGACTGTCTTCTCTAGAATTTTACTTAAGAAAGGCAAGTTAGAAATAGGTCTAAAATTTTCCAAAGCAGAGGAGTCAAGATTATTTTTCTTCAGCAGGGGTTTAACTATAGCAGTCTTAAGACAGTCTGGGAAGACCCCCATATGTAATGATGAGTTTACTATGGCAAGAATACTATCAATTAGCACGCCCGATACTTCTTTGAAAAAACCTGTTGGTATTGGGTCAAGAACACAGGTGGAGAGTCTCAGTTGAGAAATTATTTTATATAAATCAAGAAAATCTATCCTGGTGAAAGAATTTAATTTGTTTATAATGGAGTACCGGGGTTTAAGAGGATCAGTATCGGGGAGATGTACTATATTATTTCTAATATCATTAATCTTTTGATTAAAAAATACAGCAAAAGCCTCACAAGTTTCACTGGAAGTATTTTGGAGGCATTCCATTGAGTGACCTGGATTTAGCAGACGATCAATTGTAGAGAATAAGACTCTGGGATTACTAGCATTGTTATTTATGATTCTAGAGAAATAACACCGCCTCTCAAGACGGACTATGTTGTTGTATTCTGTTATTTTAACCTTCAGTATCTCATAGTGGATAATCAGTTTAGTTTTTTTCCATTTACGCTCAGCTCTCCAACATGTTCTGGTTAGATCAGACACTCTTTGGGTCTTCCATGGTATAACAGTGCTAGAAGATTTTTTAACTATCTTTTCTGATGCGACTATGTCAGCAGCAGCTCTCAACTTAGTATTAAAATTTTCCACCTTAGTATTTACATTATTCTCACTATTGTAGTAAGCACTACAAATGGACTGGTTGCTTAGAATGTTTGTAAATTTTGAAGCTGCTGATGAATCAAAGAAGCGTTTTTTTAACAATGTGCTTCTTGTGAATATTTTCTATCATTGTTTCAATATTAAATAGTAAGAGAAAATGGTCTGATAGACCAATATCAATGATCTGCTTCACAACAACTTTTAGAAACGACATCAACAACTATGTAAGACAAGCCCCACAACTGGAAAGGATCTTTTAATCTTCTGTTACTTTCTACTGTAGGCTCAATAGTTGTGATACAAATACTGGAAATATTTCCAAATTATGTCAGTGTTTTCAAAATGGTGAACCCCTAAATAATCTTTGCTGAAAACATGACCATCTAATTAGATTTTCAAATAAGGAACAGAAGTCATCCCTTGAAAAAATACACACTTCCTCAATCTTTATATAAAATGGTCTGACTCAACTTAAAATTGTACATCACACACCCCTCTCTTTGACTCAAACTATACTCAATGTATCTGGGTTATGACTGTTGTTGTGTACCCACAAACAACAGTTTCACTTGGAGATTCTTTCTGAGGATATTCCCAGTAATAATTTTGTTGTCTGTCTATCCACCTAGAGTTCACAAACAATCCCAGATCTATTAAAATCTTTATTTGTTACCCAATAGATGGTTGCTGTTTACAGTACAATCCTAGAACACTAATTTAGTGCAATAACAAAATTACTGTATGTATTATTTTACCTAAAAGTAGAAAAATATAAATCAAGTTCCATATTTTTTTTATTTTGGAATGCCCTTATTAATATTAAATTTACTTAATTGAACATAATGAAATTTCTGTTTATGTTAGTGCCTACTACTTCATATTAATTCACATTTTTACGGTCTTTTGGTGGATAAGGAGAGGGGTTTTTAAATATACCGCTCCTACAAGGAGTTATAAGTGTAACACCATCACTATTTGCTATACTGGTCAATAATTTGTACATGTGACATTTATTTGCAACCTGATCCTTGCCTATTATGGCATGAGATTATGGCTACAAACAAGAAAAAAGGTTTTGATTTGTAAACTTTCTGGGCTTAACCCAGTGTTTAAGTTCAGGTGAGTGTCAGACTAGAAATGCTGTTCCGCAATAAGAGAAAGGAGATGCAAGACACGTGTAAAGGATTATATGCCTTCCACTGAAGATATTGAAACTTGTTTCTAAGGAAATGAAAGTCTACATGCTCTATTAAGCTTCTATTCACCACCCTGAACAGAAATTGTAAATGGTGTGATTGATGGATTGATACATGAGTCATACTGCTTAGATTTGATATAGCACATTAGTTTAAGCTTTTCCTTGTGTTTTCTGTGCATCCTCTTTGAATTTCTAATGATCTGAACAATGTATTTATTATATTTAATGAACTGAATCTTTTAGGATCAGTCACCTTTGAATGACAGCCCAAAAACTGGCAATACATGAACAGAAATGATATTTTATCAGAAGATATTCATTATTAATTTAATATGAAGCAACATAGATCACTGACTGTATTTACAAAAAGAATCAGTAATAAACCAAATGAAGCCAATGGCATTTTCTGCTAATTAAACTGGATTTAACTTTCATTCAAGTGCTTCCATGTGTACTTTTATGCTAAGCTTTATTTCCCCTCAATATTATGCTTTGGCTATAGTGAATTGAAATGATATTGAAATTCAGCTTCGTACATTGCCAAAACAGCTGATTATCAGTTAGCATTTTGCTTTTTTATCTGTTTGTTTAGTGTTAAAATCATTAACAGTGCATATTTTAGTAGAAAATACTATGAAGTAATAATTTTCCTTTTTTCATTGTTTTGTTATCGTAAAAAGTTGACCTTTGGCTATAAAATAACATAAAATGCAGCTGAAATGCATGACTCACATTTGCAAAGTATAACTATTATGAGTTTTGTCTGATTTAAGTTATATTAAAATATCACCTTTTAGGAATACACAAAAAGCACAGGGTAAAGGGGTGAAAAACACTTGACCCAATTGTACATTTTAAATGAACATGATTTTTAAAAATTATTTTTAATCTAATTGCTTTTTTAATCACAGAATATGTGATCACCGGTCTTTTGTGTCTACTGTGGGACCCATAAATTAACTCCTAGTTCTTGAATATTGCCTTTTAGTACTATTAACAAAGATCAGCAAAGACTGTTGTCATGTTACCCACATGCTTAGGATTTCTGGGTGTACTGTTAGAAGATTTAAATGTCTTTGAAAGATTAATGTGGCTTTACAACAAAAAGAATTACATCTTGCGTGAAGAAGGGGCCTGAGTTGCCTCGAAAGCTTGCATATTGTAATCTTTTTAGTTAGCCAATAAAAGGTGTCATTTTGCTTAGCTTTTCTCTACAACAAAAACAATAAAGATATGTCCAGCAAACAAATGACGATACATTTTAGCTTTTTTTATAATTAAATCAACTGAAGTTTGGCACTTTCACTATTTGCCTGGATATGGCTGACTATACCATAGCTGTGTTCTATGTTCATAACCCAGCATAATGAACCTTTCAGTATAAGCCAAAGACCTCAATAATAATACAGAGTAATATTTGTTAGATTTTGCATAGGCTAATGTTTTATCATGAAAGTGTTTTGGGTTAATCCTAGCCCAAAACTGATGCATAGATTCTTCGTTCTGTAGACCTACACAAATGTCCTCTAACTCTGCTTTAGGTATTCCACCTGGTCCAGAAGGAGACACAGCATGCAGTTGCAGTACAATTATAGCTGGATCTGCAAATCCATCTTCACCCAGGACTGACAGCTACTGTGGTTCAATTCTGTTATTACAGAATATCGTCTGTTTTTCCAGATGGCAATATACAACAAATGCTAATGCAAGCAAGAGATGCTGGTAACAAACTTTTATTCACACATCATAAAGTTAACATTCTTAATGTGCCCAAAGTGGAAGCAAAATAAAAGGTAATTAAATGTGGCAAAATCACACCTGGATATTTTTAGGAGTTGTCACAGACAGCTCTGTCTGGCACACCCAATGTTTCTGTACGGTATGAAACTTCTGATCTTTGTTCTTTCTTCTTTCGGGTTTCACTAGAAGTTATTGATTGTTAAAAACCTGTCAGGGCCAAGATGAACCCGCTTCTGATAATTGTCATTTTGACAGGCTGTATCACTACATGTTCCTAAGGAGTGCATGCAGAAAGGTATTCAATGGTTCAAGGGCTTTGCTTTTACGCATGTGGAATGTTGCATGTCCAAAAAAAATAACCAGTTTACCTTTTAATATTTTGAACTTCTCAGCTTACCAGACTGCTCTTTTTTTTTTACAGTGATTGATTTAATTTTTGCTAGTTTAGCCCTTGGTCTCCTGCCACTACTAACATTTCCTCTATCCGTGGTTAGACAAGCCATCCTATTGTGATCAAAAGTTCAAGTAAAAATAGTAATAGTAAAAGTCACATGCAGAACTTATTGTCCAAAATAATCGTAGAAAGAAAATTTAAACACATTTGTTACATGAATGATAGTCATATTTCATAACAGCCCATTTTCTGCCTAGTTAACTTGACCTGTACCTGCATCTTAGCATTGGTGTTATGGGGCATTGCCTCACTCTTCATCCTCCTCCTCCTTCTTATACTGTACCTTGCCACTGAGTTCCACTGGTTGTGCCAAGGGGTAACCTCCGTTTTTTTATGATTTTGAACTTTGGAACATTTTCATGTGTTGCATGATTCAATTTTGGTGCTATAATAATTTTTAAATTTTATTTGTTATTTATATTTGCACAAGCCTATTAGTTTTCAATAACACTGCCATTTTTAATATTGTACACAAGCAAGAGCTATATTGTTGTTGGCACCAATGCTCTGTTGCTATTATGTGACAACACCAGTTAGTGTCTAAGATTAGTGTCATGCTGTTTCTGATGTGCACATCTGTGAATTTTCAAAAATCTTCATTTATAGTAGCTAGAATCAAATTTCTTATGGCATTTAGTAGTTTAGCAAGAATTTTTGATAGTGATTTCTGTGTTACATATTGGGCATAGGTAAAATGATCTGATTGACTTCCTGGTTTTGATGCCTTTTTTCGTTTTCAGTGGAGAAGTTTCTTATTCATTTCCTGATCCACCCCATAATTTGCTTTTTGTCTTGCCACTATTTATATTAACAGAAAAATATGAATGTATAGCCATTTTGTGTGCAGTTGACAGATTCAATATAAGCCACTGTATTCTTTATTCTGAATTTTTTTTATAACACATGGTTAAAAACTTTTAGAATCTACAAGAAATGTTAAGAAAATTAAAAGCTTATTTAGTCCCTTAAAGTACTCTATAACACTACCTTGGCATATCACCTAAAATTCCAGTACCCTCTGATGACCCTCCTGAAGCCAAAGTATACATCAATTATAGAATATGACAGACGATCCATCCAAGTTCATGTGACGTGTTCCGGTGTGGATTAGTCTGACACATCATTGCTCTATTAGTAGTCAGCAAGACTTGAAGCAGGCTTCCCCAATGGATTGGTACAGCTATCGCTTGGAGATAGAACATAACATACCATACACAAAACCAAATAACTACTTGTAGAAGTTTTTTCTAATGATAGAAAGTGGTACAGAATGAGCCTCTTTTGCAATAGCAGATATAAAAAGGAATTGGAATAACCAATAAATATTTTATATGGAGAAGGTAGTTTCAGTTCAGAGAAAAATCTATGGGAATCCTTAGGAGAAGTTTAACTTAACAGTGTCTTAAACGTCCTTTAAAGTTTGTGTCTACTATCACATATTGCACAGTAGTGTGTTCATCTGGCATGCTGGAAAGTAAAATCCTCACTTATTTGGTACTTTCAGAGCATGCAACAGAGCTTTTTGTATACTTCATGACTGTTACTGTTCTTAGCAAGGCTACAATGACCATCGAACAATGTTAAAATATCTGTCAGTTCCTCCATTTTGGATAACTAGTTTTTCCATGTATATGGAACATTTTGTTGGTTTCAATAAGTCCACCCTCAGCTCAGATATCTAGTTATTATGTAAACTTCTGATTTCTTGGTACAATAATACCTAAAGAATCCCTAAATTTTGGTTTTGTTTCTGTGGCAAATGAGTCTCCTTCAGTTGCAACTCCCTTTCTTCATTTCTTATTCATCTTTTTGTCAACTGTCTGAGTATAATGAGACATTCCACTTAAAGATTTTTCAAACCGACAGAATTGATTCCATCAGACTATCTTCAAACACAGCACAGTTGTGAAGCTGCTCTTTCAGAGAAACTACTTATGGTAGCAGGCTTATTAATGCCATAGTTCTATTATACCTTAGAGTAGTGTTTCCCAAACTCGGTCCTGGGGACCCACTGTGGCTGCAGGTTTTTGTTCCAACCAGCTTCTGTTTTTAATCGAACTCCTGGGCTAATTAAGTGAACTGTTATTTCTGTGTTTTGGGAACAATATAGAAATTAGAAAACTAATCGTTTGCTAAAAAATATATATATATATTAAAATGTACCAAGCAGTTATATGGGAATAATGTATTTTTTTCTCTTTAACAATATTTTCATCTTGATTTTCATTCTACTTTTCAAGGTGTTCTATTGTTTAATTAATCCATTATTTACTAATTATTGGGTCTGGTTAAAGTAGTTGCAGCCTGATTATTCAGTGTTGTTTGCCAGTGTGTCTGCTCTGCTGATTTTTAATTGTCATTAATAAGTTACAGCGAAGGGACAAAAAAGAAAAAGAAGAAATATTTCTAAATGTCTTTTAAATGTAAAAATCATGCTGCTTTGCTTTTCTGAATGTCGAATAAAAGAAAAAAATACCAGCTAATTAAATGAGCTCAGTGTTATCAGGTGTTGTCACTGATTAGGAATCTGGTTGGAACAAAAACCTGCAGCCACAGTGGGTCCCCAGGACTGAGTTTGGGAAACACTGCCTTAGAGCAACATTCAATACAGATGATCACATATTTTGTTGTCCAGAATGCAGAGCTTCCTCGGGATCTCTAGTATTGCATTCTACCGAAGTAATGTCTTATCTCTGTGAAAGGCAGGGTTTAGACCGATTTCAAAGCAGAAGGTCCATATAGTGTCAATCACAGAAGGAGTTCAAGGATCTGTCCCTGGCAGGCTGCTTTAATGTACATGCCACCCATTTACCAATATTATTTACAGCTTTGGGCATGGTTAGTACTATTTATTTCAGAGTTCAAAAAATGTGTGTTCATGAGAGATTTCCCACCTCGCAACCAAGCACAGAAAAGATAAATGCTTTTTGGAACATGAATACGGTCTCTTAAAAATATATCCCAATAAACACAGGTCATTTTAAGTGTGCTTAAGCCCAATTTAAAAAATTAGCAAAGCAATTAACAAAGAAATTGACAAAACTCTAGATGATGCTATAATAAAGCTTATCTCGTGTAATAAAAAAAACTTGATATTATGTTTGACTTCTCTTGAGCAACTACTATAAAGTCAATGAAAATTTAGTTCTTAATCTGCATACCCCCCTCACCCCCATATTTGCTTGAGGAAATGCAAAAACAGCAAAAGGCTATATTGAAATACATGACAAACTGCTACATGCCTTATTTAAGAGCACAACAGATATTCTGACACTAGCATACAACCAACCTTCTGCTGCAGCTTTGTAGTAATTCAGGTCATCTCAGGGAGTATATACAAAATAATTTAAAATATATCCTACTTTAACTGCAGTATTTACCTCTTTTCCTGGTGTCTTCGTTTTTTAGCCAGGAAAGCTGTACTTGCTGAATTGTTTGAGACTATCAATGCACCTTTCCACAGAGAAGCTTTTTTCACTATAATCCTGGATATGCATGAGCTATTTTTCATTTTGAAGAGATAAAGTAAAAAGTGACCATGAGAGGGAAATTATCTGTTCCTTCATTTGTTATCAATGGTGCAGGTTTATTCAACTTCTTTTCCTTGTATTTGTAATATAGTTTTACTACTTCAACCACTATCCATACAATTAAATGAAAACACACTGAGGTGCTGCAGATAATCTAGAAACTGTTGAATCATTACAGATGGACTTGGTCAGCATAAAGGCCCGGGCAGATGCAATTTAATGTTAAGTAAATGTAAAGCATTACAGGTAGAAAATAAAAATGTTAGTTTTGAATACACAAATTGAGAAATTGAAAGTACACTGTATGAGAAGGATTTAGGAATTGTAATGGACACGTCACTATCCACAGCCAGATAGTATTCAGAAGCCTCTACGGAGGCTAACAGAATGTTAGATTATATAGCACAATGTGTAGCGTACAAGTCCTAGAAGGTTGTGCTCAAGACTTTATAATTCACTGGGTAGACCTCATCTGGAGTACTGTCTGCAGTTTTTCTTTCTACAGGCTACAAAAAAAAGACACAGAAGTGCTACAAAAGTGCAGAGAAAAGTAACTATTATGATTCCAGGACTGGAGACGGGGTTTGGCACTTAGGAGGAAAGATTAAAAGAGCTGAGTCTTAACAGTTTAAGCAAAAGGAAATTTAGAGGTGACTTGATTAAAGTGTTTAAAATTATGAAGGGAATTAGTACAGTGGATACACTGTTACTTTAAAATGAGTTCATCAAGAACATGGGGACACAGTTGGAAACTTGTTAAGGGTAAATTTCACATAAACATTAGGAAGTTTTTCTTCACACAGAGAGCCACAGACACATGGAATAAGCTACCAAGTAAAGTGTTAGACAGTAGGACTTTAGGAACCTTCAAAACTTGACTTGATGCTATTTTGGAATAATTAAGTGGATAGGACTGGCAAGCTTTGTTGGGCTGAATGGCCTGTTCTCGTCTAGATTGTTCTAATGTTATGATAATACTGCAGAGAGTAGAGATTCAGGTTTTACCCTTTTGACTCTTAATTTTTCAGACCACCTTTTGAAACCCATATGTTCATAAATTTTTCCAAACAAACTAAATATCTGCTGGACAAATCTGAATATTTTACCTTGTCAAAGTGTAACCCTATTAGCAATTCTGGTTTGCACAAGTTGACAAACATTATTGTTTTGATTGCCTACTCCCTGTTATAAATTCAGTCTCTGAGATTGGAAAATGTCCTTCCTCTATCGATGTGTTCTCTAATTTTTTAAAACATTAAAGATTGTTAGGATTTTACTAGCACTTTACTAACCACTGTCTTTATCTATTTGTTAATGTCATTGAATGCTTGGTCACTTCTGTATGATGTTTTCGCTTATATCTGTATGTAAAAATTGGTTTTAGAAAAGCATTTTTAGAAACATCATCTTAATTCTTGTAAATTTAGATTTGTTATTTTATTATGTTATTGTAAGCCATATAAACAAACAGAAATATTTAAGGCTTCAGTCATAAAGGATCAATCAATCATTGTGTGTCACATTCATGTTGGAATATGCTAAAGTGTCATTTTAAGCCTTTGTGCATGATCTTGGGTCTTATCATTATAAAGAAGTACTTTATGTTTTTGAGATTGTCATATCATTTTGTTTTGCCATAGGCCACCGTGTCTTCTGTTGCTATTGTCACATATGTATGCATAGGGGACAGCTTAAGGGCCCTGGTGATGGTAATACTCCTGCTGTATACTAATACCTTTTCTTTTTCCTCCCTCTGCAGACCGGAAGATTGTTGGCTTTACCACCACTGACATCACTTCCAGTGTCCACCCACCTGGACCTACCTCTTCCTGCCAGAAACAACTAAATCCGGAAGACCCACTATTTTTAGCCAGACACCTGTTGGAGAAGACATATTTAATGTTCATTGCAAAATGCATTTTTTCTTTCTTTTCAACCAATTATACAGGATTTGACTTTGGGTGCCCCAGCACTTCCTGCTGTTATTCATTTGTTTCTTACACTATGCATGGTGTTGAGATCATCAATACATGGCAGCATGATAATCTCAGCATTCGACTTTTGGATTCCTTACTAAACTATCCACTACTTTCTTTTACTACTTAATACTTCTTGGAGTAGAGGTAATTAAAAGTCACTAATGAGAAGGCTTTACTGTTACAGTCTTACAGGTAAACTTTTCTTAATTTCGAGTCTTACGTAACTTTTCTGGTTTAGGTGCTTGACTTTCTGACTTGTGGTTATACTGATCTTTTCAATGGTCCCTTTGCCAAGTTCCAGTATGTCAATCTTTTCCTGGTGTTTCTCACCAGTTATGTCTGGAATATGCCAGATTTCTTTCTGGCAATTTCACACTGACTACCATCTTTTGGTCAAGAGGCTTTTTGCAGACAGACTAGTAAAAAGAGTCAGATCATGCAGCTGGTGTCTTCAAGGAAGAAATGGATTGATCTATATTGTATGTTGATATTTAATACACTGCTAAGGGAGTTCATATTTAATAACATTGCTAATATTGACACTGCATAAACTAAATTAAACCTTCCTTCTGTTATTTTGCAAGTTGAACCTGAATTTTTATAGGCAGACATTGACTTTAACATACACTATATTGCCAAAAGTACTGGGATGCCTGCCTTTACACACATGAACTTTAATGACATCCCATTCTTAATGCATAGGCTTTAATATGAAGTTGGCACACCCTTTGCAGCTATAACAGCTTCAACTGTTCTGAGAAGGCTTTCCACAATGTGTAGGAGTGTGTTTATGGGATTTTTTTACCATTCTTCCAGGACAGCATTTGTGAAGTCAGGCACTGATGTTGGATGAGAAGTCCTCGCTCGCGTCTCCACTCTAATTCATCCCAAAGGTGTTCTTTTGGGTTGAGGTTAGGGCTCTGTGCAGGCCAGTCAAGTTCCTCCACACCAAACTCTTTGATCAATTTCTTTATAGACATTGTTTAGTGCACTGTTGCACAGTCATGTTGGAACAGGAAGGGGCCATCACCAAACTGTTCCCACAAAGTTGGGAGCATGAAATTATCCAAAATGGTTTTGTATGCTGAAGCTTTAAGAGTTTCTTTTACTGGATCTAAGGAGCCAAGCCCAACCCCTGAAAAACAACCCCACACCATAATCCCCCCTCCACCAAACTTTACACTTGGCACGATGCAGTCAGGCAAGTACCGTTTTCCTGGGAACCACCAAATTCAGACTCGTCCATCGGATTGCCAGACAGAGAAGTGTAATTTGTCACTCCACAGGACATGTCTCCACTGCTCTACAGTCCAGTGGCAGTGTGCTTCATACCACTCCATCCAACTCTTTGCATTACATTTGGTGATGTAAGACTTGGATGCAGCTGCTTGGCCATGGAAATCTGTTCCATGAAGCTCTTCTTGAGCTAATTTGGAGGCTACACAAAGTTTGGAGGTCTGTAGCTACTGACTCTGCAGAAAGTTGGCGACTTCTGCACACTGTGTGCCTCAGCATGCGCTGTCCCCGCTCCGTGGTTTTACGTGGCCTACCACTTCATGGCTGAGTTACTGTTCCCACTTGCTTCCACTTTATTATAACACCATTAACAGTTGATCATGGAATTTTTAGTAACGAGGATATTTCGAGAATGGACTTATTGCACAGGTTGCATCCTATCACTGTACCACACCTGAATTCAATGAGCTACTGAGAGCGACCCATACTTTCACAAATGTTTGTAGAAGCAGCCTGCATGCCTAGGTGCTTGATGTTGTATATCTGTGGTCATGGAAGTGACTGGAGCACCTGATTTCAATGATTTGGAGGGGTGTCCCAATACTTTTTGCAATACAGTGTATTTTTAAAGTTATATCATCACCAGAGATTTCTGAGGATGTAAAAAACCTTTAAGAGGGGTTACTTTTTAACAGCTTTACACTAACTTGAGTTTTGATCCATCATATATGTATGAATTAAACTATGACAGTCCAGCCATGAACCTCATGTATCATAACTAATATACTGTAATGTAGAATCACTCCGGGTGTCCTTTCTTACTCAGTTTTATTTCACATTACTATTAAACCCTTTGTCTTCTACAGAACTTGTGTTAACAGTTTCAGGAAACTGTAACTGAAGGACTTAAAAAAATATCTCTTTATGCAGAGGAAGTTGTGTTTTATAACACTAATCTGTACTCATCACATCCATATTTACTAATTGGAGGAATTCTACAAAATTCTGGAGCTCAAAGTTAATTTGAACAAGAGTATATTATTTCCCTGGAATAGTCTTTCACGTCAGTGTAACTTAATTAGTTTCCTTTAACTGTTTCACAATAGTTTACATACCTAAGAATAATAATTACAATATGTAAAGACTTATTCAAACATTCATTTAGGAGCCTGAAGGAATGTGCTAAACAAAGCACTGCCAACTGCTCATTTCTATGTGCAATAATGAGGCTGAAATCTAAATTGGAAAGATTTTAAAGGATGAAGGTGGAATGAGCTGGAAAAGAACAAGCCACTCAGTGGTTTAGAAAAGGAAAGGCGGATTTCTGATGGAACAAAATTAATTTCAATTCAGTTATTTTCTGTATGGCACTTTTCATTGAGTGTCAGCGCAGAACACTGACAAGTTAACAAGTACAAACTTTCCAAATTACTAATTGCAAAATGAGTACACATAAATACTTGTATTTTTTTAATCAGACAGAAAAAACACAGTTCAAAACTGATTAACATAAATGGAACATATCAATAATAAGTCCAATAATAAATTGTTCAGTTATGACCAGTTAACAACAGAGGAGAAGACAACACAAATTCAACTCAGTATCATCCCTGGAGAAAATAAACCTCTGGTTGGGTTTCACATTCAGTCATAATAGACAAAGTCAAAGAGATGGTCAAATAGAGTCACAGTTCTGGTGAACTATGCCAACTGGCTCCCCACTGGCTCCCAGGCATTCTACATGAAAATCTGTGCTGAGCTGACTCTTGGTTTCAAGGCTCTCAGTTTGAAAGATGTCTGTGCATTGTCAGGAAAATAGCTGGGAAAAGTCTCAATTAGAGCAAACAGCACTAATTGGGGTGAAGTCAAGTTGGCCAGCATTCACTGGTACAGTGCATTGCCGCACCCACCACACAACAAAACAAATTGGGATCCCGGTTGGCAACCCCCAGACAGACATGCGGTCCAGTCCCACCCTCTGGAAATGACCTTCTATCGGCCAAAGCCAGGTGTTATGTGGGCGACCCCTTGGCCTGGCCCAGCCCCTCGGGTCACTGGATTACCCGCAGGGAAACGTGCCTCATGGCCGTAGTGCCGTAACTGACACTCCCTTACAATGCAGGTAATGTGCCTCATTCGGAACTCCATGAGCAACCACTCATTCGATACAAAGTCAAGCTAATAGTACCCAAGGATTTTCCAGAAAGACACAGTACCAAATGAGTCCAGTCTTCGTCTCAGGTCACTTGATAGTGTCCATGTCTCACAACCATATAGCAAGACAAGAAGCACAAGGACTCTAAAGACTTGGACCTTTGTCCTTTTGCATAGATATCGGGAGTGCCACACACTCCTTTCCAGCGACCTCATGACCACCCATGCTCTCCCAATCCGTCTACTGACTTCATAGGAAGAGTCACCAGAGACATGAATGTCACTGCTAAGGTTAGTAAACCTCTCGACAAGGTCGACACTCTCTCCGCAAACAGACACACTGCTGATGGCTGTGCCCAAGATGTCATTAAAGGCCTGGATCTTGGTTTTTATCCAGGACACTCGCAAGCCAAGACACTCAGACTCCTCGCTCAGTCTCTCGAGAGCCCCAATCAGAGCATCCATTGACTCTGCGAAGATCACAGCATATTCATCAAAGTCAAGATCTGTGAATCTTTCTTCACCAATAGATGCCCCACAGCTGCTGGACCCCATGACCTTGCCCAACACCCAGTCCATACAAGCATTGAACAGAGTAGGAGCAAGAACACACCTCTGATGAACCCCAGAATCAACTGGGAAAAAAACAGAGGTTTTACCTCCACTCTGCACAGCCCTCACAGTACCAGTGTACAGGCCACTCATGATATCCAGCAACCTCAAGGGGATCCCGTGAACCCTCAGGATCTCCCATAGAGCAGCTCGATCAACTGAGTTGAACGCTTTACAAAAATCGACAAAAGCTGCAAAAAAACTCTGCCGATATTCGCGTTTGCACTCCATGAGAACCCTCAGTGCCAGGATGCGGTCGATGGTAAATTTTTTAGGCATAAAAAAACAGATTTTTGCTGGTAGGTGAGCAAGTGATCACGGATCCTATTGAGGACGACCCTAGCAAGGACCTTACCCGGCACCGAGAGCAGTGTTATCCCCCTGTGGTTGCTGCAATCCAGACGATCACCCTTCCCTTTCCAGATGGGGATGACAAGTCCCGTTTTCCAGTCAGTTGGGATGATGCCAGTCTCCCAAATGGAAGCAAAGATTGCTTGCAATGCTAGGAGGACAGCCTTAATAATAATAATAATTCATTACATTTATATAGCACTTTTTCAGCCTGGAGACATTCACCCCGGATACCACAGAATACTGCAGCCTTTTCTCCCCTCAGCTGGTTCACTACCTATGCAAGCTCAGTGAGATTGGGTGGTTCACAGCTAATTGGAGGATCAGCCTCAAGAACCGTGGACCCAGAGATATCCAACATCCTAGCCGGAGGATCAGCTTTGAACAACTGGTCAAAGTAGCCAGCCCAGCGGGTCACAACTGCAGTGTCATCTGTAAGAACCATTCCATCAGCTGCCCTGACTGCAACCCTCCGAGGAACAGATTCAGATGTGCGTAATGCTTCGATTCCTCTGTAAGCAGGACATGGGTCACTAGACCACAGATGGTGTGTCACTTGCTCACAGATTCCTCTAACAAACGCCTCTTTATCTGCCCTCGGAGCCTTCGTATCCATCCTTCTCAGTTCCTGGTACAGACCAGTGTTGCCAGAGAGCCATGCCATGCGACTTCTCTCGATGATATCCAGGGTGCCCTGTGAGATAAAACACCTCCTTCTGGGAACACTGGTAACACCAACACAACCCCCAGCAAACGTCAGGGTCTTGTCACGGATTGGGGGTGTTCATAAGAAATTTATTGATTTATTTCATGAAGTAGAAGTCCATAATAAACAAGAACAGTGGTATCAGATATTTGAAACATTAAAAGGTGTTTTTCAATTTAAATGTTTAAAATCCAAATCTCAATTGTAATGAATATTTTTAATTATTCACCCTTTGATAGAGATCCACAGAGTGCTAGATCCCTAGTAAAGGATCGTAAACCAAAAATAACATTATATTGGTAATCATTTACATTGAAATAGTCTAAAATGATGCCTTACATGCATATGTTTCAAATTTGTAATTTTTAACCTTCTAGAAGTGGTTCTTAGAGGGCTAGGACCACCGGTACATTTCAAAAATATTAACATATTCATGATCAGCAAGCTCAAAATAGCATTAAACAACAATCCACATGGTTGTATTACCAATTCCTATTTTTTAGATGTTTTGTGAAAAGGAGTAACTTTGACCCTGCATGTCCCATGAGGGGGTGAACCCATGTGGTCAGTTTATGTGGCATTCATAATTTCAAGTCCTTCTGTTAATTTTTGTGGACAACACCAATTGTTTTAATTTTAATCAAAAGGGTGTAATTTCCTACATAAACTTTGGTCCATAAATTGGCTTAAAAACAGGATTTTTGAGTCTAGGCGGCCAAAACTAGAGGGCAATCTCAAAACGTGCAATGTTAGCATTATTGGACATAATGACTACTCAAAAAACCTGAAGTGATTTCAAAGCACTAATTCTTATGAGCACAATTAAAGCAATTGGGTTAGTTGTTATAATAGAGGCACCACACACATGAACTTGACAGCAGCAGGAACTTGAATGAAAGGAATAGCAGAGATAAGAAAAGCTGAAACCTGAAAATTGCTGGCTTACCTGTGCCATCTCATGGAATTAGTGTGGACAAGCAGATAATTAATGAAATCTGCAAAAGTAATTGTAGAGAAAAAGCTAAGTTATAGATTTTAAACAGTCATTGGCATTAATAATACGACAAGCTATAATATAATGTAATATACAGAAATATAATAAAGCATAACACACTATATTGTGATTTTTTTCTTCATTGGATCAATTATATTCTTCTATTATTATTGTCTCAATTGACCTACATCGGCCAAATAAGTAAATAGTGTAAATGGATAGGGTTTAGGGATGAAAGAAATGGTATGTAATAAATAAGTAAAAAAATTAATTTAGAAAAGCATTTACAGACCTTTCAACATATTTACCAAATAAGCACAGACAGGAATTTTACTGGTTTAAGACATGCAGGATGTCACAGAAATCTGCTGACTCTCATTAGTCCATAACACACACACAAAAAGAAGACGTGAAGAAAAAGCAGCTTCCTTTATTATACAGAAAGTAGTTTAATACCACATCAGTATGCTGACATTTAATAACCTCAATTTTTGTTTAAGAAGAATTAAAAATGATGTTTTTGTTTCCATTGTTCACATGAATGAACCAGTAACAGAATGTATTATTAGTCTATTTATGCTGGAATTTGTGCTTTTTATTGACAAAGGTTTGCATTTTGATAAGTACTGTAGGCAAGAAGCATTTATCAAAATTTTTATATTGCAGATCTTGTAAATATAAATGTAAATTAGTGATTGCATTTTTATCCCTAAAGAAATAAGACCTAAAGGAACAGGTAATTTTTTGGAAACAATATGTTATTATCCCTTCATTTCTAGCATGTGCTATTTTATTTGTTCATTGTGGAATTAACTTAAATCTGTTTTTAAGAATGATTCAGTCATGCAGCACTTTCAAATGAAGTATTTCGGGTGACTCCAAGTCAAAGTAATTTGTAAAGATCATCTGTCAACACTTTCATCATCTCCTCAAGCAGCCACTCTGTAGTATGCTGTGAAAAAATGCTATTATGTTCTGTGGCTGTTGGCAAGTATGAAACAGAATATTGCATTATTGATATAAATAATTGCCAATTATAAGTGATAGAGATATCTGCAGTATGTCTGGCACACATTACAGTTATTTCAGCTACTCTACTTTTTTCTAATAAAAATGAAAAAAAAATTTAATCTGTTTTACCACCAAATAACCATGGTTGAGAGTCAAACTCTTACACCGAGAAGATATTAGATGGCAGTTTGTTGTAGAACATTTAAAATGATAAGAAATGTTCCACCATGAATAGCATAGGGTCTGTGGCACACCTACGCCAACACTGTCCAGATTGTAGTAATTTATTTTTATCTCACATCAGATGGTGATATACAGGAGAGTAACTATGCACTTTACAGAAGCACAAAGTGTAGCAAAAGCATTGAAATGCATTTCTGCATCCAAAATCAATATTTGTGTCTAAATCTTGATGATCACATATTCAAATTTCACTTTTTATACTCCACTGAGTAAATATGATTTGCCTGCAGAACTGTTGCAGACTGTGTAGTAAGGGTTTTAATGTGTCAGATAAAATAAAGCTTAGAGTTATAAATTTGGCAAGAGTTCAGCTGTCATAAATCAGGTTGAATGTGTATTTTTTTTTTTGGTATATTTTAGTAATTTCTTTTGTCTTTATAGTATTTTTGTTGATTTTATATGTAATATATTATTTGTACACTGTCCCTTTAAATGTACTTTGTGCCTTGTTCTTTGTGGGTTTAGCCTCAGGAGGCAGGGCCACACTGACATCACTGCTGCTTGGTCCTCCCTCTGGCTTCGTACCTAAGGAAAGAAGTCAGCAGAGGTGTGTTGTAATGCAAAGGGGTTAACAGTAAGTATTGTGACTTTTGAGTGTTTTTTCTGGCTTTTAGGATATTTCTGTACTATCTGTTTTTTTGTTGGCAGATTACGTTTTGGGACCTATTTTATTAGATTGCCTTTTTTCTATATTGTTACTTCTGTTATTTTTTTGTAAATGTCAATTTATAAAAATTACAGTTTAAGATTGTCTTTTACAGACTAGAGTTATCACGGTTTAATCGCTCTTACTGTATAAGATCTTTTTGCATACTTTGGGACATACAGTTTTTGAACTTTCAAAGGCAACAGTCTCATTTTGGGGGGCCTGTTTTGGATGTAGCCTGCAGGTAGAGTTCTGGGACAAGCTGGTCTGAAGTGAAACTCTTATGAGTTGGCCTGTGAAGGTTCAGGCCTGCCTTTTGTGGAGCTTTTTGGAGGCTTCACTCATCGAACATGTTTGCAAGTCTACATCATAAAATCAGCTGGCTGTTCAAAGTGAGACCAGAGGATCTGGTATAGACAAAAAAGTACATAAAATTGAAGACCAGAATATTTACTCAGAATACTCCAGCTAGATAGGAGGAGTATGTGTTTTTTGTGTTTATTTTTGTCAATAAAGACACAATTTGCATGGCCATTAGCAGTGGCTTCCTTTGTGATCAACACCCTTGCATGACACTCCTCTACAGCGTATGTCATATTGTGTCACGGGAAACAGCCTTCCCATTTGGCTTTCTAGATAGATAGATAGATAGATAGATAGATAGATAGATAGATAGATAGATAGATAGATAGATAGATAGATAGATAGATAGATAGATAGATAGATACTTTATTAATCCCAAGGGGAAATTCACAATTTCTACTGCTTATCTAACTGTGATGAACTTGCATGGCAATTTTCTTCAGCTCTTCTTATCATAAAACTGGCCTGGACATCTCCGAGAGCTTGCCACAAGTCCATCCTTTCTGAATTTCTAAATCACTTTTGCTACTGTATTCTGATTGTTTAGCAATGCTTTACTAATTTACTTGTAACCTTGACATTTTTTGTGTAAAGAATTTACTTTTTTTCTCAATTTTTGTGACATTTCTTTTCCATGTGGTGCCATTATTGTCAGCATTGAATGGGAGCAGATTTTACTTTTTAAATACCACCCTTAAATGTTTGATATGTGGTGTGATGATTGATTAGACTCATCTGTTGTTGAATACCTGTTAATTAGCACTACATCAAGTGTTATTCCTAAGACCTTCATTGTGGTGTACTCATTTTTGTATCCTGGTCTATATCATTTTGTTAAAAAAATCCAATTTTGTTTTTTTTATACTAACAAATCTCATTTGCCACCAATTAACCAGATTTGCTGGACTGTATTATGGTGTAGGATCCCTATGGAAAGTATTCATTCTAATTTATGCTAAGTACTGTATACTTGACATGTAGATCATGTGACACAAGTAATTTAAGATTTATTTCCTGTACATTTCTCATATTGTTTATTGATGTCCATCACTGGTCACCATGGAAGCCTATTGTATCAGAAATTGTATGTCCATTCTGCATGAATGGGATTAGAATTTTTTTTCTCAACCAACACTATAAACTAGTGATGGTTGTTTAAATAAGGTAAATAACATATATAAAAAAATCCTTTTTGGGGTGTCTTCTTTTCAATTATGTAAGGAAGGATACACAAGAAAATGTGAAAGTGACAATCTGATTCAAACATATTAAGCAACAGTTGCAGAGTCTCTATCCTGTACTTTTTATTGGTTCCATCAGTGTTCCAAATCCGCTTTATTTCAGCTAACTAAAAATATATTTATAATACAGTTTTGGTATACTGTAAAGTATATATTAATAGTCTTTCATTCTATTCCTTTTCTATTATAAAGTGTTTTTTTATACTTTTTTAAATAAAGGTAAATGAAGAAGTAATACTTAAACCATGTATTTTACTCTCTTCTCTCTTTCTAGGCCCTTAAACCCGAAAGAAATAAGCAGCCTATTAGCAATCACAAACAAAATGACTAAATTATTTTAAAAAATGTGTGTATATACTGTACTATGTTTACTTCCTACTACTATTAAATAAAACCAATTATCTGTATTATAATGGCCAGTTCAAAATACCCCAACTGGATGCTATACTTTAGGCCAGAAGCCTGGAAAGTTCAAACTAGGAGAAGTCAACACTATTCTTGACCTCACAAAAGTATTTATCGTTTTGTGTTTAGTGTTGTTTTGTATCTGTAATATTAATCATTTTTGTCTTTTTACTACTATAAATATACACACAATATTATTATTAACATTTTATATACAGTTACAGTTCACTAAAGAATTACGCACTTTGTCTGGGGCATGCCATGCAACTTTTCTTGGCAGCCAATCTTACACATGTGATTTGATTGCTCAGTGGTCGTCTTATATCGTGTTTCTCACAATTTTTTGCATCATATTTTGTACAATAATCTTAGAATGTACAGTAATCATGTGCCCAAAATGTATTTGCGGATTTTCATATTCATGGAGGTTCTTGCGCCCCAACACCCTCTGATTGCAAGAGATTACTGTAATATTGTTTGACATTAAAGTTCTTTAAGAAGGTAAACATACCATTTTAATGTTCTCTGAAATCAAACATAATCTCAAAATGGTAAACATCTCTGAAATAGGGTCAATAAGAGCTTGTCACAATATCAATAAATTGTTAACAAAATTACAGTTTCCAATATTTGTTTCAGGGCTACGACTGAAAGTAAATTAATTTGTTTCTAGCATATACACACAGTAAATGACAAAAGGGTTTAATACTGGAAGGTTTAACTGGATATTTTATTGTAAAAAATACCCTATTAATCACAATAAGTATAAGTGTTTCCAGTAACACTTGAATTGTATGTAGTTTCCAGTTCAAGATCAAGATAAACAGGCTTTAAAATATATTACCCAATTCCCACCACTTGCCTTTTCAAGGATCCAAATCTTACATTAAGGGCTTTCCCTTAAAGATAGGGTGAGAAGCTGAGTCATCCGGGAGGGGCTCAGAGTAGAGCCGCTGCTCCTCCGCATCGAGAGGAGTCAGATGAGGTGGCTCGGGCATCTGATCAGGATGCCTCCTGGACGCCTCCCTGGTGAGGTGTTCCGGGTACGTCTAACCGGGAGGAGGCCCCGGGGAAGACCCAGGACATGCTGGAGGGACTATGTCTCTTGGATGGCCTGGGAACGCCTTGGGATTCTCCCGGAAGAGCTAGAAGAAGTGGCTGGGGAGAGGGAAGTCTGGGCATCTCTGCTCAAGCTGCTGCCCCCCGCGACCCGACCTCGGATAAGCGGAAGAGGATGGATGGATGGATGGATGGATGGATGGATGGATGGATGGATGGATGGATGTGAAACCATTTTTAGAACTTCATGTTGAGTAGAAATATTATTTAAATAGACAGTATCAGCATACACATAAAATGTAAACAATGTATCATATAGATAATATTCACACATTACATGAATGTAGTGCTATTACATAGTTACCCCAATCACTGGAGCCATTTTGGGTTCAATGTATGGTTAATGTTGACTACACTAACAAAGCAGTCCTGGGTTTGGATTTATCTCCTCAAATAACTTTATAGTTCAAGGGCTTAACACCTTTACAATAATTACCTGACCGTCTGGAACCAAGTTTTGCAGTGAACTTACTGCTTGCTTTTGATTGAGGATGTGCCCTTATCTAGACCCAGTCAACTACAGAATATTTCATCGTTTTGCATATTCTGTCACCAACTTAGCTTGCCTCACCTGGGCTTACACTATTCTCTTCTGAACTTCAGATGTGATAGTTTCAATATTGAATAAATTATAGTAGGTGGAATCTGGCATGAAGTTTTTAATAAAATAATTTTTTCAAAAGGACCAGAAGTGCACCTACATATAGCTATCAGTAAAGGGGACTCATCTGTTACCTCACGCACTGTAATGTTGATTGCAAAATGGTGCTTGGGTAGCCACTTATACCATTCTTGATAAAGGTTCCCAAAGAAAGAATATATTATGGTTTTTAAGGTACTATTTATCCATTCTGCAAGGCTAGACTGCGGACTCTTGCGTTTGACTCAATCTTCCACCACTGTACTGGTCAGTTGAGGTCCCTGAATACCCACTGGGTAAAGATTTCTGTTCGAAGGATGGAACATGCTGTACCTTTTCAGCCTTGCAACTTGATAAGAGAAATATTTCCACAATTTGGAGAAATCATCAGCTATTACTAACAAGAACATCTTTGCTTGTGATTAGGTCTATCACCAACATCTGTCCAGGAGTTCTAATTGGGGTTGACTGAAGTTTACTGGATAGAAAACAGGGGATGTTTGTTTTGTTAGTAAATTAGGCATATCTTTATATTGGGCTGTACGTCTTTGTGAATAGTTGGCTTCCATGCCACTTGTAAAATTTATTCCAAGTTGTTCATACTGTACATCCAAGATGTCCACCATAAGGGCTATCGTGGCAATGATATATGAACTTTGGCATATGTGATTAAGATGCTGATTGATCTCTACACCTTTCATTGCACAGAATTCCCCAAAGTCCCATATATGTACGAAATCCATCCTCTCTCCAAAATCCTTCATTGCCTTCCTACAAACAGGACTAATAGTCTAGGCTTTATCATTATCCTGAATGTCAAAAGGCAAGTCAGGATAATGGTTAGATACCATAGTCACATATACTGCTAACTGGGTTATTGAGGTACAATATAATACATAATTTAACAGCTACCACATCCCTTACAACAAAACACCCTGAACATAAACTGTATTAATCTCAGTAGTCACCTGGTTAGCTGAGATATGTTTGGGAAGTAGAGTATCCATACCAGTACATGATGATTGGTGTTAATCTCAAATAACACCCCTAACCCTAAACCTACTGCATTTTTTTCAATAGTGGAATAGTTATGCTTGGTGCCATCCAAGATTCTGGAGGCATATGAAATAATCTTTCCTTCACCATCCTTTTTTTTGTGATAGAACAGCACTGAGACATCACTTGCATCACTTGAACCAGGAAAGTGAGAGAGGGCCTGGTTGGGTTAAGACAGGTAGAGATTGTAGTCAATTTTTAAATTAACACTTCTCGGCAAGCTGACAATGCTAACAATGCTCACGCTGCTTCTTTCCTTCTTAGCTGGAATAATAGTGTATGAATGTTTTTCGATCCAGGGAATAACTTTCTGGATCCACCAAACCTGAGAAATCTTTGAGAACTTTTAATACCAGGAGGGGCTGTGTACTCTACAATGGCCTCTGTTTTTGAGGATTCATCATTACCTTTTCAGGTGTCACAGCAAGTCCCAGGAAGGAGAGCTGTGTCTGTAAGAACTTACATTTTTTGATATTAAGCTTGAGTTATGCTCATCTGAGTCACTTTAAGATGGTACACAAATTTTGCAAGTGTCGATGTAAGGATAGAAAGAAAACAATGGTGCATCTATATGCACAAAACTGATTTTTCAAATCAGCTCATTAAGAATTAATTCCATTAGCCTTTGAAATGTTGCTCTCTCATTTTTTTTAATCTGAGTAGCATGACTAAATTGGTACAAGCCCTATGGGCCAGTAACTGCAGTTGTTTCTATATTGTCCTTGCCCATATCCACATCCTAATAGCCAAACTGGAGGTCAAGGACACTGGAGGTTTTTGCACCATGTAAGGACTAAATTCTATATACTATAAGTGTAGCATATTCATAAAATTTTACTTTCTGCATTTAAACCTCAGTAATCCATACAAAATGTGTAGGTGTCATCAGGCTTAGGCACGTGTACAACAGGAGAAAACCATGTCAAGGTAGAATTTTTTATAAAGCTTTCCTTCAACATTTTATCCATCCATTCTTTAATGATTCTTTGTTTTTCTGGAGATACTCGGTATGCTTGCTGCCAGAAAGGGAATTGATTTTATCAATTTATTTGATTAAGTTGGTCCATGCAAACAGCAGACCATTTATGTAACAAGGGCTGTACTTTAGTCAATTGCTCATGGAAACTGGACTATATGGCGTTAACTTCTTCCAAAAGCTGTGTGAAGTACAATATACCATCTGGCCACTTAAAATGTCTGGGACAAAACCCTGAAAGATTCAGTCACCTGGAAGGAGCCATACTGTATGACACAAAATGGAGTCAGAAGTCTAAAATTCTTTCCAGAAATAGCAGAGTATAGCAGGCTGTCACTTATGGGCATGGAAAAGTGGTCTCACCTCTGCTTTTACCCAGTTTATCACAAATCTTAAAGTAGGGTCTGCTTTTTGGTTTGTCTGAAAACTTCACTGCTGCAGCATATGTCATCCTTGAATTCAGATGTAGTAATATAAGGTATCTGTAGTGTATCTGGAGGAACAGCATGCTTTGTTGATATGTTAACTTTAGGAGTTGTAGTATCTCTTAATGATTTTCAGATGAATGATAATTTATTAATATGCTTGTGTTCAAGGTGTTCTTCAGTGCCCAGGTAGACAGATTTGAGCAACTGTCTGGGCAACATGGAAAAGAGTCAGCATTGTTATGCCCATTTCCTCCTCTGTATTCAAAAGTCCAGTCATAATCCAGTTGAGTCACAAACAATAGCCTTCTTTCTCAAACCTATTAATAGTGTATGGTCTGTTATAATTTTAAATAGATGACTAGAAAAGTATAGTTAAAAATGGCAGAATGAGCATGCAATAGCCCACATTTCCCAGTCATATGCTGACCAACTTTTCTGCTTTTTCAGAGTTTATTTAAGCCAGAAGTTAGTGAATGACAGCATTTGAAGCATCAGTTAAAATCAAAAGCTCATGAGGACTGGCACATGTGCCAGAAAACTAAATGCTACCCGAGTAATTTCAGTCCACTGAAAAGTTTTTCCTTTCTGAGTGAGGGTGTGCACAGGTTGAGAAATATTTGCAAATCACTAAAGAAAAGACCAATAACATGAAAAAAGACTAAGGATACTGTAGTATACTGAATATTTTTCCCATCTGGTTTATTACCCACTGTGGAAACAACATTTCCAAAAAATGCAGCTGTCTTCTGAGCAAAGTCATGTTTCAGCTTCAAATGCGCTACATTTTCTTTAAATGCTGGAGGTGTTCAGTAAAAGCTCTACTATAAATGATGCAATCATCCAAGTAAACCAAACATATTTTCCAGGACAAAACATGCCAACTAACATCATCAGATGCTGACATGTTGGCGGTACATTTACTAGCCCATTGGCATCATCTGGAACTGGTAAAGTCTTTGTCCATTTTTAAAAGCTGTCTTTACCTTATCTTGTTTATCTAGTTGTACTTGCCAACATCCTGAGTTTAAATCCATTGTACTGAAAACAGATGTTCATTTGACATGTAGAGAACTTGCCAATTTGTACAGCAGGCTGAAGTACAATAAGAGCATTTGTGAGGTTCATCACGCACATGTCTAAATCCATTTTCAGCTAGTGTAAGAATGTGAACAAAGACTAGTCTATCAGCTTCAAATTGGTAAGGATCTAACATTCCTACATAAGAATCAAGGGTGCAAGCGTGGTCTGCAGAGGTAACTATTCTGTTGTGGAATTGTAGTTTTCACAATGACAAGATAAGCACAGCATGCTAAGGCCAGTTGACATCTTTGAACAATAGCAAATGCTGGTTATGAAGATAGAATGGTTAGTTTCTTGCATTGTTGGGCAATCTGTGGCAAAACTTAGTAAATTTCTTAAAATAGGCAATGTTTTTTGTGCAAAAGCTTCCTACAAATGCATTTTTGTTTTGTCTATAATTATGCTCTGTTGTTTCTATTATGTTGTCCATACAGAAAAAGATATAGATCAAGCTACAAGCTTTGCCTCAAAATTTACATCTGACTCCCTGTAGTAAGCCTCCTGAATAACTTTACTATTGAAATAATTTCGTAGCAGAATTTCAAAATGGTGGAGGTAATGGAATGTCAGTTGGCTTTGTTTGATAATGTTGAGATTTAACTGAAGCTTGCAAGAATAAAGCTCTTTCATTGATTTACATTTTCGTTATTTTTTTCTGACTTAGTTTTATTTATTTAATTATTTATTTTTCAATGCCAATAACATAAAAAAAGTTCCATCAAGATTGCATTGTCCATGTACACTAAACGGTATCATGAAGTAAAGTGATGCTTAAAGATTTATTTCTTTACATGCCTCCACCAGTATAAAGTACTTAAAAGAAAGATGGAAAACAGGCCACCAGTCTGTTGCGGGATGAACACACACACTAGGCAACTTTAACAACTCCAATATACCTGACATGCATGTCTTTGGACTGCTGGACAAAACTTGATCATCCAGGAGAAAGTCAAATAGAAAAAATGCAAAGACAGGGGCTTGAACCCCTGTTTCCTTGTTTTGAGGTAGCAGCAATACTACTGTGCCATCATGCTGTCCTAAATCAAAACCAATTATGTACAATATAATACACAGTATCTCTTACGTTATTATTCTTTTGTTATTTTTACATTAGTAATGCCTTTTACAATATACTGTAGAACATATTAGATTTTTTATAAAGATTTGTTGTTATAGTTTTGTTTTATTATAATATTATGAGAAGACCATGTACCCAAAAATTGCTGAAATATCTTAGATATTGGATCATGACTGGCTCTCTTGTTGCTAAAAGGCAACATGTTCTCCATATTATTTAGTTCACATCAGGACTTTAGCAACAGTATTATGAAGTTCTTCTACATAAGTACACAATTTAGTCTAAAAATATAATTCATTTTGTTATCTAATTGTTAAATTATATTATGGTTGTGTTTATTCACTCAGTTCTCATCCTTCTGTTTCCTGTTCAAGTCACTCAAAGCATTGTAGGTATGTTTAGTATTCTCTATGTGTATATTTACTGTAGGGTATAATATTTCTTTTATTAGAGTAGTTTAAGTTTTATGTTTTAGAGTTGTAATTTCAGCATGATTCTGAAAGGTGCTGTATGCTTTCTAAGAGTTAACGGTACTATCAGCAGCAGTAATTTCCATCTCTTTCATGGAATCTTTGTATCCTGTAGATTAAGACTCATATATTGTTTTCTATTTTCATTTTACCTTTTCCTTATTGCTACATTAAACAATTTAAGTAAACATCTTTGGTGTGGTTAAAGGGGAATTAATTTAAGCAGCCTATTATACACTGAGTAAAATAAGGACAGAATATCTGATCTGGTTAAACCCGTCCTAACAGTCAGCCTTATGCCAGCTGAGGATTGGCTGGAACTAAAAAGCAGGTGAATGTCCACGTGTTGGTCCAGCAGACCATCTCTGGATTTTACACCCTGCATATCAACAATGGTATAAATGGACAAGATCAAAAATTCTGTCAGTAGCTAGGATCTTAAAGCTTTGCTAGAGACATCACAAGAAGCATCACGATGAAAAAAAATCTGCATTCATCCAAGAAGTGTTGTTACTGAGGTAGGTGATATTATAAGCAAATAATGGCTGCTAAATAACCATTGATAACCACTGATTATCATGAATAACAGATGGGTTCATCAGGTTCCACTGAGCCCAGCTTTGCTCACAAGGTGCTTTAAAAAATGTGGTCAATTGTATTAACAGATTAGAAGAAGCACACAAATTAAACGAATTTGAGAGCAGTGGTCTGACTAAAGCAACAGAATGTGGTTGCGTGCAATGAAAAGAGCAACAGCAGAATGACAAGAGGTCAGTCTTATTCAAACATGCTGACCAAATCCTTTACCCTAGGAATAAGATACCTCCTTAACCTTTCAAGACTTTCACAATTTCTTATCCACCTTTCAGTAGCTGAGCTGTGTTCATCCTTTCCGAATATATCCCTTCATACAAATAGTTCCCATATTTATTAAATTTCCTACTCCTTACTAAATATATTCCTTTAATGCTTGTTTGATGTGTCTGCTCTCCTTTCTTGTTTTAGATTCGTAAAGTAGTAGTGCTTTCGTAAAATGCCAGATACCATATATAAAACATGAGATTCTTTTTGCGAAAAGCAGAACAAGATAGTATAGCTTAGTATTATCAGCATACATAAGCAAGATGCTCTTATGCTGGTGAACTAGTCAAACCTGAGTCAACCTCTACATGTAACAGCAAGGGGGATTCAGTTAAATTTCAATATAGTCCCATCAGTTTCATTGAACATATTATTTTTAAATGATAGCTTGCATCTGCAACTGCACAACCACCATTAACCCTACATTTCCCCACATGTGCATTCTTAAATTCTTTTATTTTCACAAGCTAATGCATAACAATCAGCTTATCAACCTTGCCCAGCCTCTGGTCTATTTTAAATGAAGAATCTTGGTGTGGTTGTTTGCATCAACTAACATAATACAAAACAGAGAAGAAAATCGCATTAATATTTTGGGCGCTTGAGATAAATACAATTATAGGTATGCCACTCTGAAATGTTTTGCAGTATAACACAATGATATGCAACAGCAAATAATAATAATAGGTCCTTACCTCTGAACTGTGTATAAAGGAACACAATGAATTAAAGGTTTATTGCAGAATCAATAAATAGCTGTTTATGTGTGCTGACTGTACAGCTTTGGCAAATGCTTAAAAATAACGGAATTATTTACTGCCTAGCATAAAGGATTGAGTCATCTCAGCTATTTTTTCTAACTCACTACCTTATGTCTCAAAACAGACTCTGTAACTCATTGTGTTTGCCAGCTTTAATTTTAAATGAACTTTTAAACATTTAATTTTGTCGACTGAAGTAATAATTTGCTTGTTAAAGATATATAATTATTTGAAGCAAGAGAAAAAGCTTCAGAGTAAAAGTTTCTATGCCATACACTGAAGCGCAAAAAGTGCAAAGGCACTGCAGATGACTGTGGAAGTGAAATCAATCAAATTAAATAATAACGTAATTAGAAGATTGAAATGCCAGCTTTGTGTTCTGCTCCATCTTTATTCGTTAAACTATTCTTTGTATTTTTGTTGTTTTTATTAGGACGTAAAATCTATCCTATAATCAGCCAGGTTTGCCTCTGTGATTCTGTGCATTGAGCACTGCCCTCTTAACAGCAAAATCACAGCCAATTATCATTTTTAATTTAAAACGTGATTTAGTGATTTATTTATTAAAACAAGCAGAGATAGATAACAGTCTTCAAGAGTGTCCATGTCATTCACTAAAGCAGCAGATTTCCTACAATAAGCTTTCAATTAAAAAAGTAAGAAGGGATTACTATTTGTTTAAGGTGGTTTTTGTTCTGTTAATAGTAGTGAAATCAGAAGTATGCAGGTTTTTATGTATTTCATCAATCTGATCCATTGATCTAGTCGAAATAGTCTAAAGTAGCTGAAACCAACCTGCGACACTGGTGGAGAACGAAAAAAAAAAAATCCAGCCTACTGTAGTATTCATGGGAATTATAACGGGAATACCATTTATACATTCACAAACAGACAGTTATTATTCAGTACATATTACTGAACTGATTACTGACTGTCTTGCTGTTGAATCTGTAAAGTAAGTAAAATATTTTTTAGCTTCATGTTGTTTCCCTCTGAGAAATGCCAATTTAAACCATTATTTCATTTTTTGTAAGATCAAGCAAATACATTTTAACGTTTAAAATAAAAAAAAAATTTTCCAGCTGCACAGAAAATATCAATTCTGAATCTTCTGTACATTTACAAATGGGTTATGCCCTTGTGTCTATACGACTATTAAAGTGGTGATCACGTTTTATGGCTGTCCTTGCAGTTTGCTCTGTGCCTAGAAACTTAATCTAAATTTGGAACAATGTATTTAATTCAGGGATGGATAACTTTAGTCCTGAATATGTGCAGTGGCTACAAAATTTTGAATTACCCTGGTTATTCCTTCTTAACATTATCCAGGTCTAATTTGCATGCATCTCTTCATTAATCTTATTTCTTTCCTTTTACATTTGTTTTGATACTTGAACATTCCTGTGTTACAAATGTGGCTTTTCAAGCCTGTATTTTTTTTCACTTATTATTATTTCTTGGCATCTTTAATTGCATGACTGCTTTCAGTTTCTTTCAGATTATAGCAGATTCTTCTTTTGGAACTTATCTGAAAAGAGTACTTGGTCAATTCTTAATGAGAAATGGCAGCTGAGAATGACAATGTGACAACTGTTTCAATTCACACCTTTGTCTTTTTGACATCATTATTTTTAGGTAGAAAAAAGCAAACAGTTTGAAATTAAATGGAGTTGACTGAATATAACTCTGTGAGTTAAAACACTAGGAACCCTATTATACCATTTATAGTACAGTGGATTCAGAAAGCATTCAGATCCCTTCACAGCTTTGAGGAACAAAGCTTCTAAAAGCCACATTTATGTACTCAGCAATAGGTGGGGCACAATAAATAAATGATTACTCGAACATACGCTACAAGTCCATTTATTCTACATAATAATCTGCAGAGATAATCTGCTACAGTACTAATAATGATTTAGTAATACCCATGTCATGGTTTAGCCTCTGGCTCATGTATAGTTTTCTTTAATATTTTTGCTTTTTATTGCATATTATGGAGAATATTTTGCTATTGTAAATATTTTTGGTCCACTTATGTGATATATTTTTAATATTATTTTATTATTTTTAAGGTATATGTTTATTTTTGTTTTTGTGTTAACGCTAAATTATGCGCCCTGTCTCCTTAAGAGTTAGAGGGGGCAGGACCACCATGCCATCAAGCTGGACCATGCTGTGGCTGTGTACTTGTGGCAGAGAGTCAGATTCTCTAAATTGACATTGTGAGTTGTGGAATTTTAATCATTTACTGAGTATAGCAGGACTTTCTGATTCTCAATTGGTTAGTTTTATTTTTCTGACATTATGATTTTTGACAATATTTGTTTGCTCTGGGTGGCTTCTTTAGATATACCCTATTTGATTAATTGCAATTTTCCCTTTCCTTTTCATTTTTGTCTTTTGACTGTTTAATAAAAGTTTTAAAGATTAACAAACTTAGTAATTTTTTGTAGTTCTGAAGACCAGAAGTTTAGAGCAATGCTCTCCCTTAAAAGACAGTTTTTTAATAATTTCGTGATTTTCTTTTGAGGTTTTTAAAGCCTTAACCCCAGGCCAAATTCTACCCTTTGAGTTCAGGGCTAGGTTGCCTGGGTTGAGGCCAAGTTTTGGGCTCCAGACTAAGGGAGTACCGGTCTGGTTTAGGACATTCCAAGGCTCTTTTCATTATATGTTGTGAGGAACTTCATAACAACACATTTATAAGTGTAATTTTCTACCGTGTCCTATAGAAGACATGTGGTGCACAGATTTAGCATTAACAATAAAACAGATGTTACCATAATAAGCAGTATCTAACGCAGGCAATGTAGTAGGAGAGCTATGTACACAAACAATATCATTATTATCCCCTATGAACAAGAAGGATGCAGTAAAATTAAAACATGATTTGTTCCTGAAATAAATATCAGATTTAATTTTGACTTTTCCAATACTTTATTGATAATCTTCACAATTAATGGGGTAAAATCTCCTCTTTTTTTCCAATAGTTAGAAATTACAGAGGTACATCACTTGGTCTTATCTGAGCTCAGTATCAGTCTACAGGACAGCCTTGAAAAAGCTATAAGACTCATGTTGTGATGATTTGCTAGCTTGTGAAACTCAAAAAAGGGCTTCAATACAAAAGCTATACCAGAGAGCTCCAATGAGGCTTAAAAAAAACACCCTAGCCCCAAACTCAAAAAGCAAACATTTTAAAACTGAAAACAAAGTATCATCAATAAACATTGTGAACATCACCTTAACAACCCTGAATCTATTAGGTCTATTACAAAAATTAGTTTTAAACGTTACCCCTTCTTAGATCTAACCAAGTAATTAATCTGCTAAAATGGAAGGATCAAGCATGTGTATCAAAATCTTTAAGAAATGAGTATGTTAAGCAGAGCAGTTATTCAGCATTATTTGTTTTTCTAATTTTAACATCTTGAAAAATATGCTTAAAAAACGATGTAAGTGCAGTAACACTACCATTTTCCCTGATATGGAAAACACTAAAAATATTATTCTGATGTGAAATTTTCTTTAATTGACAATTAACTAGGGATTCCACAATGCTGAAGAACTTGGGATAGAAAGAGAAACACACAACCCTTTAAATATTACAAAGGTAATCTTCCAGACTTCAGGGAGATCGTTTGTGAATTAGGAAAATGTAAAGATAGTGACTTTACTAACTGCCATAAAGTTTAAGAAATCAGGGCCAAGACCTATTGGCCCCATTGACTTCGTGGTATCTTGGCTTGCTTTTGACTAAGCCATTTTGTTGGGATCATTCATTTTTATAGCTAAATATTTCTAAGACAACAGATATGGTTGTAGAACTTAAGTGTCCCCCCATTCCATCCTACCCCTCCTTCATCTGTCTCAACCTTAATTAAAAGAGAGACGGTGGAGACGGTAGAGCAATACAAATATCTGAGGCCAATCATAGATAACAGACTAAACTTTGATCTTAACACAGAACAAATTTGTAGGAAGGAGCAGACACAGATTTGCTTTCTTAGGAAACTCAACTGTTTTAATGTGAAAGAAACCACAATGACATTCTTTTCTTGAATCCAGTGTTATATTTGCTTTTATATGTTGATTTAGCAACCTCAGCATTAAGAATATAAGGCATTTCAACGATATTGTGAAACTCAGCAGTTAAATGATTGGTTTCCAGCATACCTCTGTCACTGAGCTGTATGAGGTTACAGGTTAGAAAGAAGGCCAACTCAGCTTTGTCAGACAATAGCCATTCTCTTTTTCCTCAATTTCGTTTGTTGCCATTAGGCTGCTGATTTAGTTTTCTGAGGATGAAGACCAATATATTTAAGGTCTCTTTTATTTCTAGAGATATAGGCTTTTTGAATTCTGTTACTTGTAGTGCTGCTGGTAAATGCTAAATTATTACTCTGTGTACTGTTAGAAGTAGTTATTCTTCTTTGCGCAAATCTTGATGGTCTATATATATGATAAATCTGGTTGCTAGTTGTTGTATCTTTGTTTATTTCTTGGATCTGTGTAACTGTGCCTTATGTTTTTGTACTTTATTGCTTCAAACAAATTTCCCCCTTGGGTTTTAAAGTTTACCTAACCTAACTTCTTTGTAGAGTATGTCATTGACTCTGCTCTGTATGTGAATGTGCCCCTTGTTTGATCTAATACACATCATGAAGCATTGCTATATACAGTAAGAGATTAAACTATGCATCGTTTTTGCTCAGTGATTAAATCCATTAACTGTTTCAAGTATTCCCTTCCTATTTGCCTTTGTACTTGGAATTCCTAGTTCTATCTGTGCCAATATTTCCGGCTTTTCCTCTTGCTCTTAATTTTGCTAGTGTTCCTGTCTGTCTCTGATGTGTTGATCTCCTTTTACTTGCTTCGTTACCAAAACATTCCCAGCACACTTTTACTGTGTTTTCGTATTCTGATTTCTGCTTACTAATGAATACATTTATGGAAATTTCATTGACCATAACATTTCCTTGTCAAAACTCAAAAAGCCAAGTCAAGCAAAAACTCTCATATTACCTTTAGTCATGGACTCGACTTTATACTTGTATTTTCTACTCTCTTAAGAAAAATTGAGTTAGTCGTGAGGTAGGAAAGGTAGGAAAATATTGTGGTAGCCATGCCAGTACTTCTGAAAACCTGACCCTTAAAACCGGTGTATATACAAATCTTTAATAGCAACAATGTACTGAAAGATACACGATTCCTTTTGGAAGAGATAGAAAAGATAAGTTTACTATGTTTGCATGCCATATACTGTTGTGACCACAACGAGGCACCACTGAGCCCCAAACCTCAGGCACAATAATTATTCAAGACAGTCCCAGGTTCAAATAAAAGGATTTTTATTACACAATAGGAATTATCATGTGTGCAAAACTAACCAAATCACAATTACAGAGCTAGTGTTTCTTCTTTCTCTCCTTCCGCACCTCCTTTGGAGTCTCATCCAATGCCTCCCAACTCTGACTCATCCAGGTGAAGCGGCAGGCTCCTTTTAAGCTGGACCTGGGAATGATTCCAGTGCAACAGTGTTTCTTCCTGGATGCACTTCCATATGTAAACCAAGGAGGTCCTCCCCCAACAGTGCCCTCTAATGGCACCCAGGGACCTCGACAGGGCTGCACTTCCAGACTCCAATTCCCATGTACCTCTGTGGGTGTCCAAACTTGGACGCCTCTGGAAGACCACTGCCACCTGTTGTAGGCAGGATAGAATTGCTCCTAGCCTCCAACTTCCACTGGCCCATCTATTACATGCCTCCGGCTGGGCAAGAAGCTATTCACTTGTCAAGCCAGCATGCATGTCTGTCCTCCATGGTGCTTACACTATATAATCTGAAGAAATCAATCCAAGGTTGAAAATGTTTTCATAAATATGTTATTGAGTAAAAATTGTTAACAATATATTGAGGTAAGAAGAAAAAAGGGAAAGTGATTGGTCTTCAAAATATGAACAACTAGCAAAATACCCGCGCTTCGCAGTGGAGAAGTAGTGTGTTAAAGAGGTTATGTAAACATATATATACATATACATATATACATACATATCTACATATACACATATCTACATATACATATATATATATATATATATATATATATATATATATATATACATATACATATACATATATATATATATATATATATATATATATATATATATATATATATATATATACACATATACACATCCACATATATATATACACATATCAACATATATATACACATACATATACACACATACATAAACACACACATATACATATATACATACATACATAGTGCGTTGTAACACGGGCTGTAATTGTTACATGGGAGGGAGGTGACAAATCACAGCTTTCCGCTTTCTAATCGGCCTGTGATTGTTGCTTTGACTGATGCCTAGATCCCACAGTATGTCCCCTTAGGAGAGGCGTTAGGCAAGTGTAATTGAATAGTGGTGCTACAAGTTTAGCTTTACACCTGTTTTTAAGGCTTATTGACTGAAAGGGGCTTTCATGAAAAAACTTAGGGCTTTGCTACAGGATACACCCTCCACAAATTAAGGAAGTAAAAATAAAGATATATATTTCTGTTTTATTTAAACCTTTTAAGTTTGTATGCGGACGGCATGGTGGCGCAGTGAAAGGTGCCAGTTAGGAGACCCGGGTTCGCTTCCCTGCGTGGAGTTTGAATGTTCTCCCCATGTCTGGGTTTCCTCCGGGTACTCCGGTTTCCTCCCACAGTCCAAAGACATGCAGGTTAGGTGCACTGGCGATTCTAAATTGTCCCTGGTGTGTGGGTGTGTGCGCCGTGCGGTGGGCTGGCACCTTGCCCGGGGTTTGTTTCCTGCATTGTGCCCTGTGTTGGCAGGGATTGGCTCCTGTATTTAGGATATAGCAGGTTGGATAATGGATGGATTGACATTTGTCCGTTTTCATTTTTTTTCTTTCTTCAGTAATATTTCAGCAAACCCGGAGCTTGTCAGTTCAAATCCTGGTACTGACACCACTGTGTGACCCTGAGGAAGTCACTTCACCTGCCTGTGCTGCAAAAAACAAAAGTAATGTAACAAATTGTACCTCAGATGTTGCAAGTTGCTGGAATAAAGGCATAAGTCAAATAGATAAATATGTATTATACACGTAGGAACTATTAATTTATTTTCAGTTAAGTCATCTGCAGCAAACCTTTATAAATGAGGGTTTCTCATTTTTAGATAGTGCAAACTGTTTCTTCTTCATTGAGGTTTTCTCTTGGAGAGCTTTTTTCATTTCATTTAAAATTAAAGCAGCAGCTGCCAAAATATGTAGCTTTCTTATTAATTTTTCAACATTGTGTAAAATAACTTTATAAAGTAACATAAAAGGTTTAAATACTGGTTATCCTTTTACACTAAAATATTACTAAAGAGATACAAAAAAAGTAAAATGCATATGTTGTTTTTCTTTAAGGAGATTAAATATTACTGAAGAAAGAAAAAAAAAAAACTAAAACAGCCAAATGGGGCTATGCATACGAACTTAAAAGGTTTAAATAAAACAGAAATATATACCTTTTATTTTTACTTCCTTAACTTGTGGAGGGTGTATCCTGTAGCAAAGCCCTAAGTTTTTTCGTGAAAGCCCGTTTCAGTCAATAAGTCTTAAAACAGGTGTAAAGATATTGACAATAAGCTACGCAAACCCACCAAGACATGGAATTGTTTAAATCAAGGCGCGAGTTGAAAAACACCATCCCATTCTATTAGTTAACGATTAACACATTTCTATATGTATTGTAAGCATACAATACAACTGATAATATGTTGCACTTATTTATCTGGTGTACCGACATTTTTGCTTGCTTAACGGCTGAAATCCAACATGGTTTGTGCCCTTCAGAATGAAAACAGTTTGCATTTATCTTTTTAATAAAAGGCGAGCTTTTAAGCCTGAGAAATCACCCCGTAAATGCACACGTTTAATTGCACATGTGTTAATACTGGTTATCCTTTTACACTAAAATATTACTAAAGAGATACAAAACAAGTAAAATGCACATGTTGTTGTTCTTTAAACACAGGGTCACGGGGGTCTGCTGGAGCCAATCCCAGCCAACACAGGGCACAAGGCAGGAAACAATCCTGGGCAGGGTGCCAACCCACCGCAGGACACACACAAACACACCAAGCACACACTAAGGCCAATTTAGAATCGCCAATCCACCTAACCTGCATGTCTTTGGACTGTGGGAGGAAACCGGAGTGCCCGGAGGAAACCCACGCAGACACGGGGAGAACATGCAAGCTCCACGCAGGGAGGACCCAGAAAGCGAACCCGGGTCTCCTAACTGCGAGGCAGCCGCGCTACCACTGCGCCACCGTGCCGCCCTGGTGTGCAAATATGGAATTAAATTAGTTTAATCACTGTTGTTTAACCCATCAAGACGTATGTCATGTGCAAATATTTTAATATGTTTTATTAATAAACTGTTAGGTTTATAAAAGATTAAAGCTTCTTATACAACACAGTGATCTTGTCAATCATCTGAGAAGCTCAGCAATTAAGCAGATTGTTTTTTATAAATCAAGTTCAATAGTACTGAATCAATGAGGTGTGAAAGGATACATCCACAATACAGATTCTAAAGACTATCGGGAGAGTGATGAAATCTACTCCAAGCTGAATTAAGATAATTCACATAGTAATAAAGAAATAAAGAGATAATAGGGGAAGGCCTTTAACATTAAGCTACAGTGATGTGACTAGCCTATATAATAGTAATTAACAATTTCAATTTGTTAAATGATTTTATTACTGTGTACCCATCCAAATTTGATACCTGCACCTGATCTGTTATAACAGAACATTTTGTAACTATCAACATCAAGTAATTGAAAGAAAATAGTTCTAGAAAAATCAGAACAGGGATTTATTTCAATACTCAAATCCTATTATTTTCATGAAAATGCACAAATAATATATAAAGTTCAGGGTCGTTTCTGGCTTTAAATCAAGGAGGAGTAGAATTGAAGATGAATTTGTAAAGAACCCAGATTACCTTGATAAAAAGTGCACAGGGAGAATTGAACCAAGGTCACTAGGACTGTGAGTTACCACCTTTAACCACTGGACTACCTTACTGACAATGGCAAATGACCACAGATAAATAAATTAAAATAGGCCTAATAATGTAACACTAAACTGTTAATTTCCTGGAGCTATTTTAGAGTCATTTAGCATTGAACTATTAAAATTAGCAGAGTTTGGAGTTGTCTGTGAGCAGAGCTTTACTAAACAGGAGATGAAAATGAGAAAGGAGAGATTTGTGTTTTGTCTGAGTAAGCAACCCTTTATC